>NC_139820.1:1923419-2093419 GCF_963457635.1 Microchirus variegatus
AATTTAAATAATAAACAAACACTGATGTGTTGTTGTTATTGTTGTGAAGTGACGTCACTTTCTCTCGTGCCACTGCGATGCGGATGCGGGTGCGTCAATCTTCCGGGTTTTTTTAAAAGCGAAACTATTTTAATTTTGCGCCATTTTCTTGCTCCGGGACCTGACGACGGTAAATCTGTCGGTATCTGCGGACTTTTGTGTTCGTGTGTCGCACAATTCATCCTCTTCAGCACGAGGTCAGTGGTCCTGATGCAGCGCGCGCTCCTCACACACACACACACACACACAAACACACACACAGAGAGAGAGAGAGAGGGACGTGTGTGCGGTGATAATTAATGGTCATTAACCCACACACACACACTCACTCAGAGTAAATAAGACCATATCCGTGTATTAAATGGTTGAGGCTGTTTTGTGTTGTTTTAATGTGACAGGAAGTCTTAAAATAAGATTTCAATAAACTGTGCTGGAAGTCCAGGCCACAGGTCCAGGAAGTGATCGCTGATGAAGTGAGTCCAGATCCAGATGTGAATCCGATCATGTTTTTAAAGCTATACACAATACACATACTGCACTGTAAAAAACAACAAAGTTGATAAAACTCAAAAATTCAAGGCAATTTAGTGCAATCAATTTGTGAGTTTACAACCCAACAAAAGATCAAATTTTTTTTTAAGTTTTTAAACTCAAAATTCATGTAATTTTCAATTAAATTTTTAGATTAGCCAAAATTGAACATTGAATTTAGAATTTTGAGTTGGCACTACTCTAACTTACAAGTTTGTCTAACAAAATAATATTAGTTGATGGAACTTTTTTTAAAACTTGCAATCTTTTGTTGGGCTGTAAACTCAAACATTGCAGTAATTTGCCTTGAAATTTTGAGTTTTCTTTTTTCTTTTTTTACAGTGCATCCTTTTAAAGCAACACAATGCGACGTTTGCTACACATACTGCACTGTAAAAAAAAAAAAAGTTGATGAAACTCAAAATTTCAAAGCAACTTATTGCAATCAATGCTTGAGTTTACAACCCAACAAAAGATCTCGATTTAAAAATGTTTTTTAAACTCTTAATTCTCAAAATAAATGTAATTTTCAATTCAATTTTTTTAATTATCTGAACAAGATTAGCCAAAATTTTAAATTAAATTTAGAATTTGGAGTTGGCACAACTCTAACTTACAAGTTTGACTAACAAAATAATATTAGTTGATGGAACTTTTTAAAAAACTCGCAATCTTTTGTTGGGCTGTCAACTCAAAAATTGCAGTAAGTTGCCTTGAAATTGAGTTTTTTTTTACAGTGCATCCTTTTAAAGCAACACAATGCGACTTTTGCTACACATACTGCACTGTAAAAAAAAAAAAGCTGATAAAACTCACAATTTCAAGGCAACTTATTGCAATAAATCTCCCAACAAAAGAGCTTGAAAATTCTCTTTTCAAACAGTTTGGCTAGATAATTAAAACATTTTTTATTGAAAATTAAATGTAGAATTTTGAGTTGGCACAACTAAATAATATTAGTTGATGGAACTTTTTTAAAAACCTGAGATCTTTTTTTTTTTTTTTTTTACAGTGCAACAAACACAATGCGACTTTTGCTACACATACTGCACTGTAAAAAAAACAAAGTTCTATCAACTAATATTATTTTGTTAGATACACTTGTAAGTTAGAGTTGTGCCAACTCAAAATTCTACATTTAACTTTCAGTTTTGGCTCATCTTGTTCAGATAATTTAAAAATTAAATTTAGAATTTTAATTGGGCACAACTGTAAGTTACAAGTCTGTCTAACAAAATAATATTCATGAAAGTTGATGGAACTTTTTTAAAAACTTGAGAGCTTTTGTTGGGCTGTAAACTCCAAAAATTGATTGCAGCAAATTGCCTTGAAATTTTGAGTTTTCTCATCTTTTTTTTTTTTTTACAGTGCAGTAAAGAGACGGCCCAGGTTTTAAAGCAGATTTCATGTGGGGGATAAAGCGGTTTTCATTTTGTCAAAGTTAGCTCTCGGAAGAACAAAAAGGTGGGATACGATGAAAACCGTGAAATATCGCACACTTTCTGCCTGCTCAGTGAACAGAAATGCAGGTTCCACGTCTGCTCCTGGAGATCCTGGAGGACCAGTGCCAAGAAGACTTCGAAAGATTCAAGTGGTTCCTCTCGATGGACGTCCTGGACGGCTGCAGGCCGATCGGGAAGTCTCGCCTGGAGACGGCGTCCCGCTTAGAAACTGTCAGCAGGATGATGGAGAGCTACGGCGACGAGTCGGCCGTGAGCGTCACCGTCCAGGTCCTGAAGAAGATGGGCCTCAACGGTGCTGTAGAGAAGCTGAAGAAGGCGTACGGAGGAGGAGGAGGAGGTGGTGGAGGAGGTGCAGTCGACGGTACGTTCCCAAAGAGAAAAACCAGTGACTTTACAGATTCTCTCCATCTGTTTATTGTTTTTAATATGTATATATATGTATATATGTACAGGGGGGAATCCAGAAGCAGCAGCGGCTGCCACCACCACCTCCTCTGCTGCTCCTGCTGCTCCTCCTGCTGGTGCTCCTGCTGCTCCTCCTGCTGGTGCTCCTGGTGCTCCTGTCACAGTGTCTGCTCAACATGGCGGCATCGTCATCGCCCCGATGGTGGCCGGCACCAACTCTGTACCATTTCATGTAAACATTGGCAAATGATGATTTTTGTTAAAGCACCGCTGTGTGTGATGTTGGCTGTATGCTGCGTCTCCTCATGCACTGTAAAAAAAAAAAAAAAAAAAAATTGAGAAAATGCTAAATTTCAAGGCAACTTGCTGCAATCAATTTTTGAGTTTACAACCCAACAAAAGATTGGGAGTTTTTATAAAAGTTCCATCAACTAATATTATTTTGTTAGACAAACGTAAGTTGGAGTTGTGGCTAACTAATCTTATTCAGATGTAAAAAAAAAAAATTTGAGTTGACACAACTCAAACTCAAAAATTGATTGAAACAAGTTCACTTGAAATTTTGAAATTTTGAGTTTCTTTTTTTTACAGTGTAGACAATTTGCAGTGATAATATAATAATAATAATAATAATAATATTAGTTGATGGAACTTTTTTTAAAAACTGGCAATCTTTTCTTGGGTTGTAAACTCAAAAAATTATTGCAGCAAGTTTTTGAGTTACTTTTTTTTTACAGTGTAGACAATTTGTAGTGAGAGAGGTTGAATTTGGATTTAAATTATTGTACTTTGATTTTTGTGGACACCACATACTTGAAGTCTTAAAACTTTAAACTGAACTTGTTAAATATTTATTTCACCAATCCATAAAACGGGTGCACTGTAAAAAAAAAAAACAGTTGAGAAAACGCAAAATTCTGGCTAACCAAACTAATTCAGATAATGTAAAAAATGTATTGAAAAATACAATTTAGAATTTTTAATTGGCACAACTCTAACTTACACGTTTGTCTCACAAAATAATATTAGTTAATGGAACTTTTTTTTTTAAACTCGAGCTCTTTTTTTGGGCTGTAAACTCGAAAATGTATCTTTTTTACAGTTTATTTCCAAATTTCACAAATTCAATCCGATTATAAAAAAAAAAAAAAAAAAAAGATTTAGTACTTTTTTGCTCAGGTGTGTTTATATAGTGGATGAAAATGAAAAAAATATATATTATATATTACATCAGATTGCATATGGGTCATGCTGATATAGAGCGTCTTTTTTAAACTATATTATATTTATAATGGGAGGTAATGGGGAAAAAAAGTATCCTAAATGCTCTGTGTTCTCAAAGTGTAACGAGGAGAGTTTTTAGACAAAAACATGAAATATATTTTAACATTTGTGTTAGGTTCATAAAGTATTTTTTTTACATACTTAGTAGTAGTATATGGTTGTACCACGTATATACTCATTTTACCCTTGTTGACTTCAAGTCACCAGCTTCTGTGGTGGATTATCATGTGCTTTGTATATATGTGTATATATGTATATATGTATCTTATATACATATATACGTATGTATGTATATATATATGTATGTATATATATATATATGTATGTATATATATATGTGTATATATATATATATACATACATATGTATGTATGTATATATACATATGTATACATACGTATACGTATGTATACGTATGTATATATATATATACATGTATATATATACATGTTTATATATATATACATGTGTATATATATATACATGTGTATATATATATACATGTGTATATATATATACATGTGTATATATATATATATATATGTATATATACATGTGTATATATATATACATGTGTATATATATATACATGTGTATATATATATACATGTGTATATATATATATACATGTGTATATATATATATATATATACATGTGTATATATATATATACGTGTATATACACATATATGTGTGTGTGTGTGTGTATTTTTCAAAATAAAAGCTGTTTTTGATAAAGAAAAATAAATAATGCACACACTAGCTTCCAGCTAAATTCGCTTCCGGTGTGTCTGGAAATACTGTCCGTTAAGTCGATTAAAAAATAAATGTTATTAATAATAAAGTAGTGAGTGAGTCCATATCTTAAGCTCTACGTGTCTCACATGTTTGACGTCCGGGGACAAATTTCATATGACGTGGAGGATTTTATCACATGAACGCTCTATCCGGAAGCTCGTGAACCATGTGACCAAATCGAGGACACATAACACAAGGATGAGTCAAAACGCAACGGTTTAACTTTTTAAAAAAAACAATAAAAACACTACTGTGGTCCGTTTTTCATATTTCCCCTGATTTCTTATGTTTTTGTAAATAGCCCTTGTATGACCCAGTCACTGTAACTTGGCCCGCGTGTACGGATGTTAGCCCGCTGCTCCTGCTACCGGATGACGTGTTTGTCCGGACCCTGCGCAAAACACTTGGTTTTTTTTCACCCGGAAGCGGGATCGTACCACCTACGAGCAAAGCCGATACCTGCTTGCGCAATGAAAACACAAAAGAATCGCAAAAACGTAGCGTTAACAGTGGCAATTCGTTAACAAACGACGCGACTAAAGAAGCCCTTACGCTAGTAATTTGAAAAAAACAGAAATAATAAAAAAAAAACACCTCGCGTCGCTGTTGAGCTCACGAGCTAACTCGCCCTTTAGCCATCTGGCTGGATTGACGCTTGCTAACGTTAGCATCGAGTTACCGTTAGCAGCCAGGTAGAGTCCGGTGATGGCTGTGACACAGAGAGGCTGTGTTGTAGCTGGATATTTACTCCTACTGCTGCTGACTGGCTGCAGGGCGAGGATACACAAGCTAACGCTGAAGGTAAGGCGAGCCTTTTTACCCCCCCTCTTACTAGACGTTAGCGTTAGCTAGCGAGGTTAACATACGGAATGTGGAGCTGGATGGAGTCGTGTTGTTAGCCAGAGCTAGGAGCGCTTCAGTCGTCTGTTGTTGTGACAGATAGCAACGTGCAGAAAAAAAGTTCTACGATATAAAAACAACTCTGTAAAGACGAATATTGGAGCATATTTTTTCGACGTGGAGCTGCATATGTTTGGTGTCACGAGATAGCCACAGCTGCTGCAGTGTTTCCTTGCAGGTTTAGGAGCAGGAGATGGCCCCGGGTGACATTCAAACAACATGCAAAAATGGGTTATTTAACGACTAAAATAAACATAATTATCCACCTGCACCTAAGTGTATTAAATGTAATATCTCTTATTATTCTGAAATGTTATTCTCTGCCAATGCCAGTCTATAGGAGTGGATCTGAGTGCGTAGAAAATGAACAATTAAAGGTGCATTATGTAATAAATCTAAAGCAACTGGCCATAAAATCCTCCTAATATGTCACAGAGACTCAGGAATAATGTTCATATAACAGACGCAACAACAGTACAGTCAAAATATTTGAATTAATGAAATATTTTGCAGACTTGCAAATCATGTTTGTGTTTTGAAATCATGTTTTGGTGTCATGTGTGGCGCCACCTACCGCGGTCTACCAATCACTGCAGTCAGTAGAGTCTCAGCTGCCGAGCAACCACGGGTTGCCAGTTACGTCAGAAAACGAAACCTAAAAAGACCTCGGTGTTTTGAATTTGAATGTAGTAACTGTTTTTGGCCACATTATAACATATGGCACCTTTAACACTTAACCCTTTAAGGTTCTACTCAACCATTTGGTCGAGCACACTTTAAGTCACTATATCTCATTGAAAAAATGCATCAAGCTGACACTCACTAACACTAAATTAATGTGACTTGTTCCGAATGTTGTACTTTATGAATTATGCAAACCAGGTTTATTATGAACAGACGTCTCAACCGTTTGGTAGAGGCCTGTATCGGAAATACTGTGTATATATATGTTATCATAAGTAAATAAAATAAAATAATCCTTTGCTTTTTTTCTTGGTGCGTACCTTTAAGGGTTAAGCTAATGTGCAAAGTCTGCCGCTGACTTTCGCTCAGGCCTGTTTACGCCACTGTATTTTATTGGTGTGAAACGTTTGAGAATTACTTATCGTCGTTATCCTCATCCAGTGCATGTGGTGTAGCCTTGCTTTGAGCGGTCACTGTGGTGTGTGTGTGTGCTACAGGATGCCAACATAACATTCCCCCCCCCCCGAGTCAGGTGGTGTGTTTCCTCTTTGACAGTGAAAAAGTGATGTTTGCGTTGAAATACTTCAGTATGTCCACATCGCACAACACTGCTGTCTGAGGAGGCAGCGTCACTGAAAACATTGGTCATTCTTCCTGTTTTTTAGTAGTTCAGTAAAACGAGCGCCGCACCATAACGGTGGCGGTGAAAGTTGTGCACCATCTGCTGAATGAATGTCGGGGGGGGAAACCTCTGTGCTCAACTCTCCCCTTGTCTGTTCCTCACAGAATGAAACCCGTGTTTCTGTCGACCTCAATAACTTTGGCTTCTATGCGAATGGGACACTGGACGTGAAGCTGGTTTCCCTGCGCCTCCCCAGCGAGCTGCAGAACGCCAGCGCACACCCGGTAACGTATTAAAAGATTTGAACGCAAACCCTGCACAAACACTTAAATTCTATTTATTGCAGTTAGTTATTTCAGTGTCATAAAAAGCTAAAAACGCTCAATAATAATAGTACAGTAGTAAGGCTAGCTTTACACGACAACGATCTGAACACGAACCGCAAAAGTGGCGTTGCGTTCCCACTTTTTATTTCGCGTTCGGAAGAGCGTCTTAGGGTGGAAATCTGCATGCACAAGGGGACGCTAAGGTTTGTGAAATTTGATGTAGTATGCATGCCAGGTGGCTAGGTGGCGCTGTGAAGCACTGCCGTACAACAACACCAGGAGCGCGCTCAGCTTTTATTTGCTGAAATGACTCCTGGACGGGTATCAGAGCAGCTAAGGCGACTTGAACGTCCGACTGATGGATCATAATCCGACATGTTTGTTGTCGTTTGTCTGTACTGCACATGGATCCGACGTCAATATAGCTAGCGTGAGCAGCTCAGAGCGCACTTTTGCGTTTTCAACCCTTTAGACGAGAATGCGACAGTGGAGCGTTTTTAGGATTTCCACTCTGGAGGGTTAGGGTTCATTTTTTTGCGTTTTTAAGCCCCAAAAACGCAGTCGATTTCTTATCCAGGGGTCTCAAACTGGCGGGCCGGGGCCCACATGCGGCCCCCCCTATCAATTTCATGCGGCCCCCCCCACTTAATATCATGTTATAATGAAAACTTACGACCTCACCTTCTTTTAAACACAGCGTGTAGCTGAGGCACAGCTGCCAGCGAGGTTATAGAATATAATGTAATAATAATAATAATAAGTAATAATAAGACATTTGGTCATAATTATCCCATTAGTATCATATACAACATTCAATTACATATAATAATAATACGCTTGTTAGGGCCCGAGCCACGAATGGCAGTGGCTGAAACAGCTCCTGGTACAGATTAAGTACAGTTGACCACACTATTATTGATGTTATTTAAAATAAATGTCTGTTTTTTTTATATTAATACACACATTTTGCATCATAGAAAGTATTATTAAGTATACGTGCGATATCATGATGCAATATTGTGACCCCTTGACCACAATAGATGCGCATTGGCCCCCAGGTCATTTGAGTTTGAGACCCCTGGTCTAAACGAAATGCACATCTGATCAAATATTTTGTCACTTTTCACCAGCGAGCGTTGTCATTTAAAGCATTATTTTGACTGCCCATTTGTCCTGGTTTTCAAACTACGAGACCCAGACGGTATACGAGCGAAACGAGCCACGAAAAGCAAAACCAACGATGTGTGTGAAGACTGAAAATCACGTGATTTTAAATCGTCTGACTGACGCGCACTTCTTGCACTCCCGTTTTAGGTTGGCTTCAGCCTCTCCAGGTCACGAGTCAACGGTGTCCTCTCTTACCCAGTGAGTCGCTCCAAATCCAAAAGTCACGTTTAACAGTTGTGTGAAACACTCGCGGCTTTTTGACACTTGTTTTGTTTTTCTTCTTCAGACGGAGGAGACGGACACGTGCCCTCTCATGCCAGCAGAGATGACCACTAATGAAGAGGAGCCTGCTATTCTTTTTATTATCGACACCGTCAACCAAATGTGTGTGTCTTTGTACTTTGTCTGTGCGCTCAGTGACATCCCAACGTCATGTTTGACTCTCTAAATGTGTGTGTTTTTGTGCAGCGTCACCGTGAAAGCCACGGGGAAACAAGACAACGTGTTGACGGCGAAGCCCAAGACCGACGAGTCTAAAGGTTCTAACGTTTTTACACATTGCACAAAAATCATTCAGAGTTCAAACTTGCCTTCTCCGCCACAGTTCAGCATCACGACGACTGACTTTGGCTTTACGTTTACATGCGTGTCCTCTGCAGGTCAGAGGAAAACCAGGGCGGCTGCTGACCCTGGACCAGTAGACGAGGCAAAGAAGGCGAGCGGTGAGCTGGACAAAGGGCAGGACAAAAAGGAGGATGGGAAGAAAGAGGACGACAAGAAAGAGGACGAGAAGAAAGAGGACGGGAAGCAAGAGTATGATAAGGAGGAGGATGAAAAGACAGGGGACGGGAAGACAGAGGATGGGAAGACAGAGGTTGAAATGGTGCCGGTGGAAGCTACAAAAATGGAGGAAAACCAGTTCAATGTGAGTCGCGTTTGTGTGTCTGCGCGGTCTGAACGTGAAGTCGGTTTCTACAGGGTATCCGCGGGGTCTTAAAAAGTCTTAAATCCAATAATTTAAGGCCTTAAAATGTCTAAAATTTGCCCAAAATCTCATAAAAGGTATTCAATTCAATTTTGAAAGGTCTTTTAAAAAAAATCTATTAACGTTACTTTTATTTACAACGTGCATAAACTTCAGTCTCGCGTCGAAATGTTTTCTATTTTTGAGGATGCGATACAGGGCTGTTTCTAGCTGTTTGGGGGCCCTATGCGAGATACTATTTGGGGGCCCCTATTTTTTTCAAACTCGGGGTAGATATTCCTAACCGGCAAACACTTGCATGCTTTGCAAATATATGCGCAATGAATGCATCCAATACATGCAAATAAAGACAGGTACTTTTAATTCTCAGAAATATAATATATAAAAATATGAGTCTGAGCTTGCAGTTTGGGGACGCCCCCTGGTGGCTGCGGGGCCCTATGCAGCTGCGTAGTCCGCATATAGCAAGAAACGGCTCTGATGCGTTAGCATAACTACGACACGGAACTAAAGTAGGCCGCCTGTGTTCCCCCGGGGACAATTTATCGAGCGCCACTAGCTAGCGTGCTGTGCGCGCGGCGCGGCGTGTTGCAGCTTAGCATAGCAGCGGAGCAATTTCAGTGATTTGTGGCTCCAATTTTCCTTCATGTCTTTTGTACTTTTATTGCCAGTATGGATGTGAAATGGGTCTTAAATTATATTCATTATGGTCATAAAAAAGTCTTAAATTTGACTTGTTGAAACCTGCAGAGACCCCGTTCTAATCCGTGTTTTCTTTCAGCTGGGGACGACCAAGCTACTGAAGCTAGCTTTGGACAAAGTCGACGGCTCGTACAACTTCAGCGTACGTACTCATTTCAGTCTTATTCCACACATTTGCATGACGGGATTATGGAATTTAAAGCATTCGGTATCCGTGCGTCATCGCCGTCTCTCTCCTCCACAGTTCAACATGCAGGTGGGCTCACAGGCGCAGGGTCTGTACAGTCTCAAATTCCACTACTGTCAGGGCAGGCTTCCTGGCCGCAGACTGCCCTACTCGCTCACCGTAAGTCGTCTCATCACTTTGTGTACGCTCAGGTGTGTGCGTGTGTGTGTGTGTGTGTGTGAGCGTGCCTAACCCTGCAGTATGCATATCACCTGCAGGTGGAGGTGACCGAGAAGAACCCCGGCGGTTACCTGTCGGCAGCAGAAATCCCGCTGTCTCGTCTTTACATTTGCATGGCGGGGATCTTCTTCAGCGCCGCCATGGTCTGGGTGTACACGCTCATGAAGCACAGGTACGAGGTTTGAAGCTTTTATTCCACGATTAAAACAAGATTTCTGATCGTTTTAGCTTCTTAAATGTGAATATTTGAGCTCATGTTTGCGCGACTCCCCGATTTGTTAAAACGAGTCTCTAAAGTAACGCTAAATTTTAAAAACAGAGGCACACATACGCAGTACACAGGTACGCTGGTTATTTGTAGCACTGCTACCAAATTTTTTCTAAAAAAAATGTCTCAAAATTTCAAAACTTTATTTTTTTTCTCAAAATTTCAAAAAAAACTCAAAAATATTTTTTTTTTCTCAAAATTTTATTTTTTTTCTCAAAATTTTATTTTTTTTCTCAAAATTTTATTTTTTTTCTCAAAATTTTATTTTTTTTCTCAAAATTTTATTTTTTTTCTCAAAATTTTATTTTTTTTCATTGTTAAAAAAGTGGTTTTCCTTCAAAAATAAGATCGCTTAAAAAAAAATTCTCCTTTTTTATCCTCAATTTTTTTTCTCAAAATTAAAAAAAAACACATTTTTCCCAAAAATTTTAATTTCTTTCTCAAAAAGATCGTGACTCCCGATTTGTTACTTTAGAGTCTCTAAAGTAACGCTAAACTTTAAAAACAGAGGCACACATACGCAGTACACAGGTATGCTAGTTATTTGTTAGCGCTGCTCTTTACGTTTAATAAACAGACCACTCCAGTTCCACTGTAGGTGCGCTAACCGTCGCTAAAAGGAGCTAACTGGTAAACGGTGGCTGGACTGCGGTGCCGTGGCACGTAAACATGACGTCAAGCGCGTCTTTTTCTGGTCAGTCGTCATGGAAACGCGTCATGTGTTAACGTGTGCTAACATGCGATAACGTGCGTTAACCTAGTGCCCAGCACCAGAAAATAGACTTTGTATGTATGTATGTATGTATAAAGTAACACCGGTCGTTATTCTGTTAACAAACTCAACCGTACCATTTTCCTCAAGGAGAAGGGTGCCAAATAGTGGAATAGTCGGAGCCAATACCGAACCGCTCCACACGGTGGAAACGCTCACGGCTCAGTCACCCGAGTTAAAGACATGTATTGATACAGAAAACCATGTTTTTTTTTAAACAGGTACAGCGTGTTTAAGATCCACTGGCTCATGGCAGCGCTGGCCTTCACCAAAGCCATCTCGCTCGTCTTCCACAGTGTAAGTAACGATCACCACGTGTGCAAACATCTGTTCTCTTCTGTCTCAGTTGTTGTGTGTATATATATCTAAATATACATATATATATATATTGTGGTGACTCTCAGATCAACTTTCACTTCATCAACACCGAGGGTCATCCAATCGAAGGCTGGGCTGTCATGTATTACATCACACACCTGTGAGTACACATCTCTGCATTTTTTAATTTGAAACTATCCTCGTCGTCGTCGTCGTTTTCTTCTTCAACGACAACAACTCGAGCTTGTGTTGTTGTGGTTTCCAGGCTGAAGGGAGCGCTGCTCTTCATCACCCTGGCGCTGATCGGCACCGGCTGGGCCTTCGTCAAATACATCCTGTCCGACAAGGAAAAGAAGATCTTCATGATCGTCATCCCCTTGCAGGTTTGTGTGCTTGACAGTGGCTACTTTTGTGTGCGTTTGATCCCACTGACCCGACGTGCTGTCGTTCCTCTAGGTTCTGGCTAACGTTGCCTACATCATCATCGAGTCTACAGAGGAAGGGTCCAGTGAATACTACCTGTGGAAGGAGATCCTCTTTCTGGTTGACCTCATCTGCTGTGGAGCCATCCTTTTCCCTGTTGTCTGGTCAGTGTGTGTGTGTGTGTGTGTGTTATAACACTGGAAATGGGCCTCTATACATCTAACTTTTTTAATCTAATCTATTTTATTTTTTTTCTCTCAATATTACAAAAGTTTACTTTTTTTCTATCAAAATTTCAAAATTTTACTTTTTTTCTCTCAAATTTTCAAAATGTTACCTTTTTAAAAAAAAAAAATGTTATTTCAAAGAAAAATTCCTCAAAATTTCCAAAAGGTTTTTTCTCAAAATTTCAAAATTTATTTTTTTCCCTAATAATTTCAAAATGTTCATTTTTTTTCTCAAAATTTCCAAAAAAAAATTATTCCTTGATATTGCTAAATTTTCTTTTTTTCTCAAAATTTTAAATTTTCCCCTCAAAATTAAATTTTATTTTTTTTTCTCTAAATTTCATAATTTTATTTTTTTCTCAAAATTGTATTTTTTTTCCTCAAAATTTCCAAAAAAAAAATTCAAAATGTGTTATATTTATGGAAAGAACGCCATTAGCAAACACAATACATTAGAACACTGGAAAAGTGACTCATTTTAACAAATTGAGAGTTTCCGGTCAGTCGCCATGGAAACGTGCCATACGTTAGCGTTGACGCCATTAACGTGCCCAGCACGTAGTTGATACACAAAAAAATTTAACAATATAATATACATTTTCTGTGATATAATAAATTCAAATTAGCTGTTAGGTGAATGAACTTGCACAAAGGAATGTCCAAGTACTGATGTTATAATAATTGAACGATTCATTGTTTGGATTCATGTCTTCTCAGGTCCATCCGTCACCTACAGGAAGCTTCGAGCACCGACGGCAAAGGTGAACCTCTCTCCCGATGTTAAGATTCACAGTTTCATCTCCGGCCTGAAATGTGTTTATTAACCGCTGACGTCATCTCTTTCAGCTGCCATGAACCTGGAGAAGCTCAAGCTCTTCCGGCATTATTATGTGATGGTGAGGAGGAGGAGGAGGAGGAGGAGTTAACTTCCATCTATCCCTACATTTTCTGCAAATGCAAATTTGTAAATATATTTTCCACTTCTTTTTGTCTTTCTCAGATTGTGTGTTACATCTACTTCACAAGGATCATCGCCATTCTGCTCAAAGTCACCATGCCCTTCCAGTGGCAGTGGTGCTACGAGGTAAGACGATGACGCTCCTTTTGTTTGTGAAGGTCAAAGACAAGGAAACGATATAGTCGGGACTTGCTGATTCTCTTTATGTTTCTTCAGTTTCTGGTGGAGGTTTCCACGCTGGTCTTTTTCGTGATGACGGGCTACAAATTCCGACCCGCGTCCAATAACCCGTACCTCCAGCTTCCCCAGGACGAGGAGGACGTGGAGATGGATGAAGTGTAAGTTACTCCCGCCAAGTTATCGAGTCAACGAGCCCTAAATCAAGGTCCTGTCCGTAGTAATCTGATGTCGATAGTGTTTGGTTTCTGTTCATGAGAGCTCTACTCGCGTTGCTGTAACATGAAATAGGATCTCGGAGTCTTTGCCGTACGTATTGTTACGAAACGCGTATTTGATAAATTCTCCACACTATGCTTTGAGTAATACACGGAAGTGTAATCTTACGAGAAACTAGTACTGAACTGAATATTTTAGTCGTTTACCACATTAACAATGTATAGAGTGTATACATTGTATACGTATTCTGATTCATTTAATGTTATATTCATTGTAAAAAAAAAAAAAATTTCCTTCAAAAAAATAAGGTCATTAAAAAAAAAAAAATCTAATTTTTTTCTCAAAATTAAAAAAAAAAATTCTCCAAATTAAATTTTTTTTCCTCAAAATTTCTCAATTTTTTTTCTCAGAAATTCTTTTTTTTCCTCAAAATTTTAAAAAAAAATTTCAAAATTTCAAATAAAAAATCTCAAAATTTTATATTTTTTCTCCAAATTTCAAAATGTTATTTTTTTCCTCAAATTTCCAAATTTTCATTTTTTTCCCCCTGCTGTGAACAGAGTGACTGAGTCCGGCGTCCTGGAAGGTATCTCCAAAGTGAAGAAGACGTCCAACGGACGCGATAGGCAGAAAGAGTCGGCCTTGTGAGCAGGACGCTGCGTCTTCACGGAGAGAGGGACCCACTAAACATCCCCTGACCAGCCACCAGGGGGGGGGGGGCTGTGTGTGCTCATGGACCAAGGCTCTTGACCCCGTCGTTGACAGCAGTCGGTGTTTTTTTTTTGTTGTTTTGTTTTCATTTTTTGAAACTCCTGCGTGGCTGCAAAAGAGAAGAGTTTCACAAAGGTCATGTTTCCCGAAGAAAGGAAGCACGGCTACGGTTCTGGCTATGCAACGCAAAAACAAAGGAACACAACTTAATTTGGAACACTTGGATGTGCGGAGATAACGGAGAGCAGCTCTTCACCGTTTCCATCTCTTCCGCCTCTCCAAAGATAATTATCGGTTATTAGAGAAAGACTTTTTTCCTGTTTGGGTGTGTTTATATATCGGCTATTATAAAACGGTACCTTCTCGTGTGTGACGTGAGTGAGAGTGTTGACGTGTGAATGTGTCGACAATAGCCCGCACTCAGGTCAAAGGCTAATTAGTATACAGTTAAAAAATAATAACATTAGGTATCAGTCTGGACGTGTTCAGGTTTCTGTAAAAAAAAAAAAAAAAAGCTTCATGTTTTTTAATATAAAAAAACCACACAAAAAACGTTTGATTCCTTACATTGAAATATATATTTATGGACGTGAGCGGCTTGTTGCATATTGAAATGTTAAGTTTCAGTATTATTGACGATGTTTTTTTGAGGAGCGGCTGCTGTAAATTTAGCGCTTTGGCAGGTTTTTAAAACGTCGGACTCGCTCTGTGACTGTGGACCTTCGCGAGGAAAGAACGGGGTTTTTCGATCAACGGCCCAAACAAAAATTTTTGTTTTGTTTATTTTCTATCTCTATATTTGGTTTTACCTACTTTTTTTTTTGTTTTGTTTGCTCTCGATGTGAAGCTTGTTTTATTAATTATCATCGACGTACCGGTTCATGAAACTTTAGGCAGACGCGCGCAGGTAAAGGCGGACGGCCGTTTGTAAATACTTTACGCGGGAAGACGAAGAAGTCTTAAGAGAAAGGAGGCACGTAACACTTTTGTTGTAAGAGGCTGCGAAGACGGTAGTGACGGTGGGGGGGGGGGGGGGAAATGAAATGAAAGTCTACGGAGGTTAGAGCGCGGTCTTTTCTGCACGGTGTCTGCAGACCTCGTGGATTCCCTCGGCCTCGGCGTCCGAAGAAGGGTTTTTGTGCCTGTTACGGAGCGTTTGTGTGAAATGTCGCAATAAAGCTGGTGTTTTTGGAAAGGTCTCACGTGAACGTGTCCTGCTCTGCCTCATCTAACCCAGCTCTCTGCTTTTTTTTACCAGTATTTTTGCAGTATTTGAAAGCGACACTACAGTAAAAGTACAAGTATCTTACCAGAAAATGACTTTTGTTGGAAGTTAAAGTGCCAGTTTTTTTTAATATTACTTGAGTAAAAGTCTTAAAGTGCCTGACATTTACTGAACTTAAGTTACATGAGCAAACAGATGAAAAAGAAGGTCCTAGCGCACGGCGGTTAAGCTTGCTAGCGTGTATTTTTAAATTTTGAATTTTTTTACAAAATTTAAAATTTCATTTTAGAATTTTTTTTTAAGTCCGTGGAGCTTCGAGACAACACTTTTTTGCACGTTTTAATTCAACTTGGAGACGAAACCTGCAGCAAATCTGCAGCAAATCTGCGCGAGCTCGCTAGCTCACCGGTTTTGACGCTAAGCTAACAGCTGATAGCCGAGACCCGGCGTCCGAAGTCTTAAAGTACCTGACATTTACTGAACTTAAGTTATATGAACAAATGGACGAAGAAGAAGCGGGGTTTCTTGGTTCTCGCGCACGGCGGTTAAGCTTGCTAGCGTGTATTTTTAAATTTTGCATTTTTTTAAACAAAATTTTACATTTAAATTTTGCTTTTTTTTTAGTCCATGGAGCTTCGAGACAACACTTTTTTACACATTTTAATTTAACTTGGAGACGAAATCTGCGCGAGCTCGCTAGCTCACCGGTTCGCTAAGCTAACAGCTAACAGCTGATAGCTGAGACCCGGCGTCCGGATCGTGTACAACAGGAACCCCGGAGACCAGAGCCTCGATGTCGGACACGGGAAACCAACGAGCCGCTGGTGTGGCTAACGGCTAACAGCTGGAGCCGCTAAAAACAACTAGCGACAACGAACAGGAGTTACGTCATCAACTCAACTTTTAACGAGTAACGAAGATGGTTTAAGGGAAGAGTAAATATACACATGTAGTAAAAGTTGTCAGAAAAGCTGCTAAAGTTCTCTAAACGTTAGCAGTGTTGTACGTAGAAGTTGCACATATCTGTACTTTACTACGTTAAATTAGGAAAAACATTATGGAATGACCTAACCTTCATCCAGCTAACAATTTTTGGTTTCCCAGAATGTTCTGGAAACGTTCCCTGACGGTTTCGCCGTGGTTCTCCTGCGGTCGGTATGCATATGTTATTATGTTCCCCTAACGTTAGTTGTTTGGTTGCACCTTAAATGGCTCCCAGAACGTTTCTTAGTCGCAACCTTTAGAGAACGTTCCCCTAACGTTAGTTGTTTGGTTGCACATTAAATGGCTCCCAGGACGTTGCTTTGTCGCAACCTTTAGAGAACGTTCCACTAACGTTTGTTGTTTGGTTGCACATTAAATGGTTACTTTGTCGCAACCTTTAGAGAACGTTCCCCTAACGCTAGTTGTTTGGTTGCACATTAAATGGCTCCCAGGACATTACTTAGTCGCAACCTTTAGAGAACGTTCCCCTAACGCTAGTCGTTTGGTTGCACATTAAATGTCTCCCAGAACGTTACTTAGTCGCAACCTTTAGAGAACGTTCCCCCATACGCTAGTCGTTTGGTTGCACATTAAATGGCTCCCAGGACGTTGCTTTGTCGCAACCTTTGGAGAACGTTCCCCTAACGTTCCTCTCAGGTTCAGAGCTCCACTCCAAGAGGAGTGAGCTCATGCCCCGCCCCCTCTGTGAGCTGCAGGCGGACTCTCTCGTCACTGCAGTCCGCGGCAGAGTGCGGTGACTGCAGTCTCCATCACCTCCTCCTCCTCCTCCTCCTCCTCCTCTGGCAGGTGGAAAAGGACGAACACGGGACAGGAACGATGTGAGTATATTGTTATCTGTCATTTTAAATGAATATTACGCTGTTATTATTATTATTATCATTATTATTATTATTATAAGACTGCGGATCATTTGTGCGACTTTTCTGCAGCGTCACGCTGAAGTGAAGTCCGTTTCCTTTGCGTCATTGTTGACCCGCTGTGCGCGCGTTTGTGCACATTATAATTATTGTTCTATTCTCTTTAAATGTGTGTGTGAGTGTGTGCGTGAGTCAGGTTAGGATGCAGAGGAATGCGCAAGATATGATCTCTTTAAGGATGATTTATACATATATATAAATATGTTACCATGACCTTAAAACGCCTTTGGTTGATGATGCAGCACTTCTGTCTCGTGTCCTCTTTCATGTCTGCAGCACGCGCACGCACGCACGCACACACACGGGTTTGCGCAGCACTCACACACCCAGCTCACCATTTTCGGAAAAAAACGTTCCCTGAAGGTTCTCCTGTAGTTTAGTTGATATATCAAATGTTAGTTTTTGGTTGCACATTTTGGTTACTTTCCTGCAACCTTGGTTGAACCTTCAGAGAACGTTGTCTGACGAATAACAACTAACTCATTTATGTGTGGAAATCATTTTAAAACGGTGTATATTTGTGCGTTAAAGTGGCTCGATTTAATCGAAATAACCGACTTTAACAAACGAGTCGTAAACTGTAATAATAATATTTATTTGTGCGATTGTCAGTTTGTGTGTGTGTGTGATTGTGCTGCGTTGTCGTCCTCAGGACTTCAGTCTCAGTCTTGGTGACTCTGGCCCTCGTGGTTTCAGCAGAAGCAAGCGTTGGGTAAGTTCGTCACGGTCACGCGGGC
Source organism: Microchirus variegatus (assembly GCF_963457635.1). NCBI lineage: Eukaryota > Metazoa > Chordata > Actinopteri > Pleuronectiformes > Soleidae > Microchirus > Microchirus variegatus. The sequence goes on from NC_139820.1 coordinate 1,941,689, forward strand.
AAACGTTAGGGATGTGAATCTTTGTGTGGCTCACGATTCGATTCCAAAATCGATTTTCGATTCAACCGATTCGATTCATTCCATTCTCCGTTCGAACGATTCGTCAAAACAATCCAGTTTGTGTGAGATAATGTGATAATGTGATCACACAAAGGCAAACTTAAGACAAAAGTTAACATTTATTCATTCAAAACAAATAAAAACTCACTTCCTGTACAACAAAAATAACTTAAGCATAAATAAAAGCTAAGGCTAGCTGCCTTTTTCTCCCAGAAGTGACAAAAATAAACTGTACACAAATAACACAAACTAGTGTTTTGTGTGGTTTTTCAAAATAGAAACTTAAAAAATATATACATTTAATGTAATATTTAATATTAGTATTATTAATATATTAATATTTTTATTGAATTTTTTTAATGTAATTTCCACTGAAAATCCTTCTGCTAAAGCGTAAGCTAACTTAGCACCTGCTTAGTGCCCCGTGACCACCAGGGGGCCCCCTAGAGCGTTGAATTATTGTATTGTTTGTGCTTTGTGATGCAAACGGTGCACATTTTACTTTGTTTTCTTTGGTTTATTGATTATTTAAGTATTATTGACGTTCATTTGCACCTTTTTGCTAATTTATTATAATATACAGTAATATAATTATTTAATTATACCCTTTTTTTTAGCTCTTTAATTGCATTTTTTTTTTGCAAGTCATTGTCACGGTTACAATAGATAATAGCACATTGTTGTTTTGTTTTTTTTGCTTTGTGAATACAAAGTGGAAAATGAACACAAAGACCGTTCTTCTGCTCCTGTAAGCATCTACGATTCAAGCTAATATGTTGACGATGGTTCTTAATCCTATAAAATAATGAGAAAGAACCTTTGTGTTACAGACCCAGCACCAACAACAGCTTCTGCACCGAGTCAAAGGAATGTCTGCAGTACGAGCTCGTGTGCAAGACGGACGAATACGAGGCGAGTCGACGACACACACACACACACACATTCTTGTACTTGCTGCATACTGAGGACCGGGTAAAAGTGCAGACAAAGTGAGGACCAGCATTTCCACTTTATAAATCAACACAATTACAAATATCTACTTCATGAATGACATCTATAAAGAACAATTTGGTGCAGTACCATAACATATCTGACAAAATTTGGTCAAAAATTTGACAAAAACGTCATACTATACTATGTTGACCAAAATTTGAAAAAATCTTTGACAAAAATTTTTGGTCCAAAATTTGACAAAAAAGTCATACTATACTATGTCGACCTACATTTAAAAAAAACAATTTGACCAAAGATTTTTGGTCCAACATTTGACAGAAACGTCATACTATACTATTTTGACCAAAATGTAAAAAAAGAAATTGTACCAAAAAATTTTGGTCCAAATTTTGACAGAAACGTCTTACTATACTATGTCGACCAAAATTTGAAAAAATATTTGTCAAAAAATTTTTGGTCCAAAATTTGACAAAAAAGTCATACTATACTATGTCAACCTACATTTAAAAAAAAAAATTTGACCAAAAATTTTTGGTCCAACATTTGACAGAAACGTCATACTATACTATGTCGACCAAAATTTGAAAAAATCTTTGACAAAAATTTTTTGGTCCAAAATTTGACAAAAAAGTCATACTATACTATGTCAACCTACATTTAAAAAAAAAAATGTGACCAAAAACTTTTGGTCCAACATTTGACAGAAACGTCATACTATACTATTTCGACCAAAATGTAAAAAAAGAAATTGTACCAAAAAATTTTGGTCCAAATTTTGACAGAAACGTCTTACTATACTATGTCGACCAAAATTTTAAAAAATATTTGTCAAAAAATTTTTGGTCCAAAATTTGACAAAAAAGTCATACTATACTATGTCAACCTACATTAAAAAAAAAAAATTTGACCAAAAATTTTTGGTCCAACATTAGACAGAAACGTCATACTATACTATGTCGACCAAAATTTGAAAAAATCTTTGACAAAAATTTTTTGGTCCAAAATTTGACAAAAAAGTCATACTATACTATGTCAACCTACATTTAAAAAAAAAATGTGACCAAAAACTTTTGGTCCAACATTTGACAGAAACGTCATACTATAAATTTTGTCGACCAAAATGTAAAAAAAAAATTGCACCAAATGCATGACGTTTTTGTCAAATTTTGGACCAAAAATTTTTGGTCCAACATTTGACAGAAACGTCATACTATACTATGTCAACCAAAATTTGAAAAAATCTTTGACAAAAATGTTTTGGTCATACTATACTGTCAACCTACATTTAAAAAAAAAATGTGACCAAAAATGTTTGGTCCAAAATTTGACAAAAACGTCATACTAAACTATGTCGTCCAAAATTTGAAAAAAAAAAATGAAAAAAAATTTTTGGTCCAAAGTTTGACAAAAGGTCATACTGTACTATGTTGAATTACATTAAAAAAAAAAAAAATTTGACCAAAAAATGTTGGTCCAAAATTTGACAGAAACGTCATACTATACTGGCGACCTACATTTAAAAAAAAAATTTGACCAAAAATGTTTTGTCCAAAATTTGCCAAAAAGTCATACTATACTATGTCGTCCAAAATTTGAAAAAAAAAATTTGGTCCAAAATTTGACAAAAATGTCATACTATACCATGTTGTCCAAAATTTGAATTGTTTTTTTTTGACAAATTGAGTATAGAATGTTATAGCAACCTAAGGAAGTGATTTGAATGAAACCAAAGTGAGGACCGGGCCAAAATGTCCTCCCTTCGTAAAAAATGACCTCACTTTGTTGGTTAAAAACCCTCACTGGTCCTCTGTATGCCACAAGTACAAGAACACACACACACATCACTGTGTCCGTACAACTGTCGCAGACATCGTTACATCTAGACATCTTTTCTTCGCGTGTCCAGGTGCGACGCTACAGCCCGACTCGCTGGGTGTCGACGGACGCCGAGGCTTATTTCATGGGCGTGGGAGCAGCCATGGCCTTCAGGAGACTGTTCCAGTACATCACCGGAGCCAACGACGCAGGTAACGTCGGGGCGGGGAGAAGAACCAGCGTCTGTGGAGAGGGAGATTCAGACTTTATCTTCTTCTTCTTATGTGTGTGTGGACAGGCGTCCAGATGGAGATGACCGCTCCGGTCCTGGTCAAGATCCCAGCAGAGACCAAGATGTGGGAGCCGGCCATTTACACGCTCAGCTTCCCGCTGCCGGCAGCGTATCAGGAGGAAGCGCCCGCGCCCACCTGTGACAAGGTGAGCTGGGAGATGACGGCGTTTTACTCACTCCATGTTTTGGGCTTTTTCCTGAAACATCAGTGTGAAAGAAGAACAAAAATAAAAGGAATAGTCTTTAAATATGCTCAGAATTAGTGCTCACGTGGCAACTCCTTATATGGACATCCTGGGGGTGTGTGTGTGTGTGTTTACAGGCTTTACGGAATTAATTTCCCCCCTGTCTTTTTATGTGTTGTTGAGTCAAAATTTTATAAAGATTTTTTTTTATAAATTTTGAATTAAATTTAAAAAAATTTAAAGTGGGAGTGGTGAAATCACAACATTTTTCTTCAATTATTTTGTTCATAAAACGACTGAAAATGTCATGTACTATTTCCAAATTTCACAAATTCAATCCGATTTTTTTATTTTTTATTTAAAAAATAAATAGTTAATTTCATCAGATTGTCTATAGGTTGTGCCGGGAAAAAAACGTTAAATCTGGCGTTTGTGCACAACTACAGTGTTTTTTCTTCATTTTTAAATGAATGGTAAAACAGTATTTTAACTGTATTTTTAGCAGTAAATTGCCAGATATTGAAATTTAGTTATTCTGGAAAATTGGACAAAATCACTGATCCTGTCTCCTTAAGTGTTGTTGAGTCAAAATTTTATAAACATTTTTTAATTAAATTTAAAAAAAAAATAAAAAATAAAATAAAAGTAAAGTAAAGTGGGAGTGGTGAAGTCACAAAACAGACAATTTTTCTTCCATTTATTTTTGTTCATAAAACAACTGAAAATGTCATGCACTATTTCCAAATTTCACAAATTCAATCCGATTTAAAATAACAATAATAATAATAATAATAATTTTAAATCCGAGTGCTTTTTGCACAGGTGTGTTTAATAGTTCATTTCATCAGATTGTCTATAGGTTGCGGCGGGGAAAAAAAATTAACACGTTAAATCTGGCGTTTGTGCACAAACTACAGTGTTTTTTCTTCATTTTTAAATGAATGGTAAAACAGTATTTTAGCTGTATTTTTAGCAGTAAATTGCCAGATATTGAAATTGAGTTATTCTGGAAAATTGGACAAGTCTCCTTATTTGTTGTTGAGTCAAAATTATATTAAAATTTATTTATTTTTTTTAACATTTTTTTAAAGTGGGAGTGGTGAAGTCACAAAATAGACAATTTTTCTTCCATTTATTTTTGTTCATAAAACAACATGTACTATTTCCAAATTTCACAAATTCAATCAGATTTTTTATTTATTTCTTTTTTACTTCCAAGTCCTTGTTTTTTTTCTTCTTCTACAGATGCTTAGTTGCTCTTTCTCGTCACGAAAAGCCCAATGCTTTTATCCTCCATTTAGTCCTGGCGTAATTTAATCTGTGGTTTTTTTCTTCCAGATCGATAGATAATCACTGACGAGTGCACAGTATTCAGTGCAGCTAAAGCTCAGCTGACAGAGACATCGCTGTGACATTGAGTCATCAGTGTCCTCTGTCTGCTTTATGACTTTAATAATCTCTGCAAACGTCTAATCCCACCTTTAATCCATTTGATTTATCTAAGAAAAACTCGTCATTAAACCCATTTAAAATGTAATATCTGTGCATTTTCCCCTTTTTGTCATTAACCCTTTAACATTAACACCTGAGCCTCAAAATGTCTTATTTATTATTTAATGGCTTATTTTACCCATAAAAAGCTGAATGCACAGCTTCCTGCATCGGTGTCAGAGAAATTACCGTAATAACCCCATTTTGGTTTTGAAGTGCAAGTTTTTTTTTTAAATAACGGTCACGCTTGTCTTCTGTCGCAGCTGTATTTCACCGAGATGCCAGAGATGGACGTGTACGTGAGGAGCTACGGAGGTTGGATGCTGTCGGTGTCGTCCAGGCTTCACACTCACCTGCTGAGTAAAGAGCTGCAGAGAGTCCGAGCTTCGTACAACAACACGTTCCACTACGGAGTCGGTTACGACAGGTCGGTGTCACGTCATGTGTTCAATTACTTTATTGTTATTTGAAGTATTTGAAGAATTTTAGGTCGTTTATTTATCAGTGGGCAAACACTGTTGATCAATGATTTTAGTGGTTTCCAGTCAATCCAACTGTATTTGTAAAGTACTAAAAACAGACTCTGAACAAAAAAATTGTGTAAAAACCAAAAAATTTTGTAAAAACGGACCCCGAAAAACAATCTCGGAAAAACAGACCCCCAATTTTTTTTTCCGTAAAAATGGACCCGAAAAAAAAATCTTAAAAAATAGATTTAAAAAAATTATTTCGGTAAAAACACCCACATTTTTAAAATGCAAAAACGGACCTGAAAAAAATATATTGTAAAAATGGACCGACGGTAAAAACAGACCTGAAAAAAACTCTGAATTACAGACCCCGAAAAAATCTTGGAAAAACAGACAAGGATTGTTGATGATTTTTTCGTAAAAACTGCTAGAAAAAAAAATTGCAAATATTGACCCAATAAAAATATATTATAAAAACAGACTTTGAAAAAAAAATATCGTAAAAACAGACCCAAAAATTGCTTTTTTGTAAATACACCCGAAAAAGAATTTACTTTCCAAAAACGTAACCCCCCAAAAAAAACACCAAAATGTTTTTTCCGTAAAAGTGGACCTACATTTTTTTTTTTTCGTAAAAACACTAGAACAAACTTGAACTAATTGACCCAATAAAAATAAATTGTAAAAACCCACTTTGATAAAAAAAAAACAGACCCCAAAAATGCTTTTTCGTAAAAATAAATTTACGTAAAAAAAAAATTTACTTGTAAAAATGGACCCGAAAAAAAACTCGGAAAACAGACCCCAAAATTGTTTTTTCGTAAAAGTACTTTACGGATCGCAATTTATTCTTTTTATGACACAAACATCGCTTCACTGAATTCACTTCTTACTGTTGTCTCCCTTTTTCCTCCCTGTGTGTGTGTGTGTGTGCACGTGCACAGTCCCTTAAAGCTGCTGAACAGGCACAATGAGGTTTGGTACGTGGCCGACGGAGAGCCCGTCTGCGCTGACCCACAGGAGCCGACCCCTGCTCACACACTCAGGCCGACTCTGAGCGACTCCCCCGCCGCCACCTCCTCTCCCCCCGACCCACTCCCACACACACTCTCCGACTCACCCTCACTCCCGACCTCCGACACGACCTCTGACACGACCTCCAACACGACCTCCAACACGTCCTCCAACACGTCCTCCAACACGTCCTCCAACACGTCCTCCTCCTCCACCGACACGCCCACTCTCCCTCCGTCCGACGCCCCTCTCGCTCCCACGTCCCGCCCGTCCACCACCGACGTCCCCGTCCACCGCCCTCCCACCGCCGAGCGCCACCTCCTGCTGGACCCGACCTCCAACTCGTCGGACCCCGCCGTGGCCGCGAGCCCGTCTGCGGAGCCCCGGTCCGAGGCGGACGCGTGGAACGCCACCACCGCCCAGAGCTCTGCAGGGACGCACACTGACAGTGACCCTGTGCTGGAGCCCGATCGCGCTCACTAACGTGCACCAGAGAAAGAAGACGAGTGAAGGTGTGGCAGAAAGTTAAATCAACGGCTTCATATCGTATCACACCGACTCCTCTTTAGTCGCCGCTTTGCTTCCCGTGTCCGATTAAAATCCGGCGTTTGCATTAGTTAGAACAGATAGAACAGAGTGCGACGCGTGTTTAAAGACGGAGAGAGAAAATGTAAACTTTAAATCCAAATAGTTAGACGTCGACCAGACTGTGACGGATCGTTGTAGACATTTTGGTGGGAAACGTAAAAAATACATGCTTATATCGTCATTACACAGTCATTTATGTATCCACACATGCAGCCTTCTTAACTGACGTAGGAAAAATCGCTTTGAAATCACTATTTCTACATGTATCACAATAACCGGCAAAGAAAACAAATGCAGAAACGGTGTGTGTAAAATATCAAATATCAAATATGCACCTGTATCAAACCAATAAACCTTGAATTTGACCTTGACTCTGGCTCTTTCTCTCCTTTTATTAGAACATGGAATGATATTTTTGGCTGATTGACCAGCGTCCTGCAACAGCGCCAGTGAAATTACCGTAATAACCACATGTTGGCTTTGGCGCGCAACCATTTTGGCAATGGTTTGATTGTAAGTGATTCTTTAAGACTAAAATCCACCATAACCCACAGGCAAAAACTGTTTAAGTGTAGATTTTGAAATGTAAAATGAACCTGAATCATTTGCAAAAGCACACGCTTATGGTTCATTGACGCACGTGTGACAGGTCTTTGCTGGAGATCGTGTTCTTTTGACGCCGACCAGAGCGACCGAGGATCTTTCTTCTCCTCATCTCTCTGGACTTCTGACACCAGGAGCAGGTCGTGCAGAAGGTAACGTCCATGTAAATGTTGACTTTATTTGGAAAACCACCGGAACAAAAGATTTGGAAAAAACGACATACTACACTATGTCGTCCAAAATCTGAATAATTTTTTTGAAAAACGTTTTTTTGGTTCTTAACTTGACAAAAACGTCATACTATACTATGTAGTACGTCCTACTATACTATGTCGTCCATAATGTGAACATTTTTTGAAAAAAAAGAATTGGTCCAAAATTGGACAAAAACGACATACTATACTATGTCGTCCAAAATTTGACAATTTTTTGAAAAACATTTTTTTTTGGTCTTAAAATGCGTCATACGTCATCCGAAATATGACTAAACCGTAATACTGTGCTATGTCGTCCCACTTTGACAACTTTTGAGAGAAAAAAAATTTGGTCCAAAATTTGAAAAAATGCCATACTATACTATGTCGTCCAAAATTTGACACATTTTTTGAAAATCATTTTTTGGTCTTAAAATGCGTCATACGTCATCCGAAATATGGCTAAACCGTAATACTGTGCTATGTCGTCCCACTTTGACAACTTTTGAGAGAAAAAAAATTTGGTCCAAAATTTGAAAAAATGCCATACTATACTATGTCGTCCAAAATTTGACACATTTTTTGAAAACCATTTTTTTTTGGTCTTAAAATGCGTCATACGTCATCCGAAATATGACTAAACCGTAATACTGTGCTATGTCGTCCCACTTTGACAACTTTTGAGAGAAAAAAAATTTGGTCCAAAATTTGAAAAAATGCCATACTATACTATGTCGTCCAAAATTTGACACATTTTTTGAAAAACATTTTTTTTTGGTCTTAAAATGCATCATACGTCATCCGAAATATGGCTAAACCGTAATACTGTGCTATGTCGTCCCACTTTGACAACTTTTGAGAGAAAAAAAATTTGGTCCAAAATTTGAAAAATGCCATACTATACTATGTCGTCCAAAATTTGACACATTTTTTGAAAAACATTTTTTTTTGGTCTTAAAATGCGTCATACATCGTCCAAAATATGACTAAAAGGTAATACTGTGCTATGTCGTCCCACTTTGACAACTTTTGAGAGAAAAAAAATTTGGTCCAAAATTTGAAAAAATGCCATACTATACTATGTCGTCCAAAATTTGACAAATTTTTTGAAAAACATTTTTTTTTGGTCTTAAAATGCGTCATACGTCATCCGAAATATGACTAAACCGTAATACTGTGCTATGTCGTCCCACTTTGACAACTTTTGAGAGAAAAAAAATTTGGTCCAAAATTTGAAAAAATGCCATACTATACTATGTCGTCCAAAATTTGACACATTTTTTGAAAAACATTTTTTTTGGTCTTAAAATGCGTCATACGTCATCCGAAATATGGCTTAACCGTAATACTGTGCTATGTCGTCCCACTTTGACAACTTTTGAGAGAAAAAAAATTTGGTCCAAAATTTGAAAAAATGCCATACTATACTATGTCGTCCAAAATTTGACACATTTTTTGAAAAACATTTTTTTTTGGTCTTAAAATGCGTCATACGTCATCCGAAATATGACTAAACCGTAATACTGTGCTATGTCGTCCCACTTTGACAACTTTTGAGAGAAAAAAAATTTGGTCCAAAATTTGAAAAAATGCCATACTATACTGTCGTCCAAAATTTGACACATTTTTTGAAAAACATTTTTTTTTGGTCTTAAAATGCGTCATACGTCATCCGAAATATGGCTAAACCGTAATACTGTGCTATGTCGTCCCACTTTGACAACTTTTGAGAGAAAAAAAATTTGGTCCAAAATTTGAAAAAATGCCATACTATACTATGTCGTCCAAAATTTGACACATTTTTTGAAAACCATTTTTTTTTTGTCTTAAAATGCGTCATACGTCATCCGAAATATGGCTAAACCGTAATACTGTGCTATGTCGTCCCACTTTGACAACTTTTGAGAGAAAAAAAATTTGGTCCAAAATTTGAAAAAATGCCATACTATACTATGTCGTCCAAAATTTGACACATTTTTTGAAAAACATTTTTTTTTGGTCTTAAAATGCGTCATAAGTCATCCGAAATATGGCTAAACCGTAATACTGTGCTATGTCGTCCCACTTTGACAACTTTTGAGAGAAAAAAAATTTGGTCCAAAATTTGAAAAAATGCCATACTATACTATGTCGTCCAAAATTTGACACATTTTTTGAAAACCATTTTTTTTTGGTCTTAAAATGCGTCATACGTCATCCGAAATATGACTAAACCGTAATACTGTGCTATGTCGTCCCACTTTGACAACTTTTGAGAGAAAAAAACATTTGGTCCAAAATTTGAAAAAATGCCATACTATACTATGTCGTCCAAAATTTGACACATTTTTTGAAAACCATTTTTTTTTGGTCTTAAAATGCGTCATACGTCATCCGAAATATGACTAAACCGTAATACTGTCTATGTCGTCCCACTTTGACAACTTTTGAGAGAAAAAAAATTTGGTCCAAAATTTGAAAAAATGCCATACTATACTATGTCGTCCAAAATTTGACACATTTTTTGAAAACCATTTTTTTTTGGTCTTAAAATGCGTCATACGTCATCCGAAATATGACTAAACCGTAATACTGTGCTATGTCGTCCCACTTTGACAACTTTTGAGAGAAAAAAAATTTGGTCCAAAATTTGAAAAAATGCCATACTATACTATGTCGTCCAAAATTTGACAAATTTTTTGAAAAACATTTTTTTTTGGTCTTAAAATGCGTCATACGTCATCCGAAATATGACTAAACCGTAATACTGTGCTATGTCGTCCCACTTTGACAACTTTTGAGAGAAAAAAAATTTGGTCCAAAATTTGAAAAAATGCCATACTATACTATGTCGTCCAAAATTTGACACATTTTTTGAAAAACATTTTTTTTGGTCTTAAAATGCGTCATACGTCATCCGAAATATGGCTTAACCGTAATACTGTGCTATGTCGTCCCACTTTGACAACTTTTGAGAGAAAAAAAATTTGGTCCAAAATTTGAAAAAATGCCATACTATACTATGTCGTCCAAAATTTGACACATTTTTTGAAAAACATTTTTTTTTGGTCTTAAAATGCGTCATACGTCATCCGAAATATGACTAAACCGTAATACTGTGCTATGTCGTCCCACTTTGACAACTTTTGAGAGAAAAAAAATTTGGTCCAAAATTTGAAAAAATGCCATACTATACTGTCGTCCAAAATTTGACACATTTTTTGAAAAACATTTTTTTTTGGTCTTAAAATGCGTCATACGTCATCCGAAATATGGCTAAACCGTAATACTGTGCTATGTCGTCCCACTTTGACAACTTTTGAGAGAAAAAAAATTTGGTCCAAAATTTGAAAAAATGCCATACTATACTATGTCGTCCAAAATTTGACACATTTTTTGAAAACCATTTTTTTTTTGTCTTAAAATGCGTCATACGTCATCCGAAATATGGCTAAACCGTAATACTGTGCTATGTCGTCCCACTTTGACAACTTTTGAGAGAAAAAAAATTTGGTCCAAAATTTGAAAAAATGCCATACTATACTATGTCGTCCAAAATTTGACACATTTTTTGAAAAACATTTTTTTTTGGTCTTAAAATGCGTCATAAGTCATCCGAAATATGGCTAAACCGTAATACTGTGCTATGTCGTCCCACTTTGACAACTTTTGAGAGAAAAAAAATTTGGTCCAAAATTTGAAAAAATGCCATACTATACTATGTCGTCCAAAATTTGACACATTTTTTGAAAACCATTTTTTTTTGGTCTTAAAATGCGTCATACGTCATCCGAAATATGACTAAACCGTAATACTGTGCTATGTCGTCCCACTTTGACAACTTTTGAGAGAAAAAAACATTTGGTCCAAAATTTGAAAAAATGCCATACTATACTATGTCGTCCAAAATTTGACACATTTTTTGAAAACCATTTTTTTTTGGTCTTAAAATGCGTCATACGTCATCCGAAATATGACTAAACCGTAATACTGTCTATGTCGTCCCACTTTGACAACTTTTGAGAGAAAAAAAATTTGGTCCAAAATTTGAAAAAATGCCATACTATACTATGTCGTCCAAAATTTGACACATTTTTTGAAAACCATTTTTTTTTGGTCTTAAAATGCGTCATACGTCATCCGAAATATGACTAAACCGTAATACTGTGCTATGTCGTCCCACTTTGACAACTTTTGAGAGAAAAAAACATTTGGTCCAAAATTTGAAAAAATGCCATACTATACTATGTCGTCCAAAATTTGACACATTTTTTGAAAAACATTTTTTTTTGGTCTTAAAATGCGTCATAAGTCATCCGAAATATGGCTAAACCGTAATACTGTGCTATGTCGTCCCACTTTGACAACTTTTGAGAGAAAAAAAATTTGGTCCAAAATTTGAAAAAATGCCATACTATACTATGTCGTCCAAAATTTGACACATTTTTTGAAAACCATTTTTTTTTGGTCTTAAAATGCGTCATACGTCATCCGAAATATGACTAAACCGTAATACTGTGCTATGTCGTCCCACTTTGACAACTTTTGAGAGAAAAAAACATTTGGTCCAAAATTTGAAAAAATGCCATACTATACTATGTCGTCCAAAATTTGACACATTTTTTGAAAACCATTTTTTTTTGGTCTTAAAATGCGTCATACGTCATCCGAAATATGACTAAACCGTAATACTGTGCTATGTCGTCCCACTTTGACAACTTTTGAGAGAAAAAAACATTTGGTCCAAAATTTGAAAAAATGCCATACTATACTATGTCGTCCAAAATTTGACACATTTTTTGAAAACCATTTTTTTTTGGTCTTAAAATGCGTCATAAGTCATCCGAAATATGGCTAAACCGTAATACTGTGCTATGTCGTCCCACTTTGACAACTTTTGAGAGAAAAAAACATTTGGTCCAAAATTTGAAAAAATGCCATACTATACTATGTCGTCCAAAATTTGACACATTTTTTGAAAACCATTTTTTTTTGGTCTTAAAATGCGTCATACGTCATCCGAAATATGACTAAACCGTAATACTGTGCTATGTCGTCCCACTTTGACAACTTTTGAGAGAAAAAAACATTTGGTCCAAAATTTGAAAAAATGCCATACTATACTATGTCGTCCAAAATTTGACACATTTTTTGAAAACCATTTTTTTTTGGTCTTAAAATGCGTCATACGTCATCCGAAATATGACTAAACCGTAATACTGTGCTATGTCGTCCCACTTTGACAACTTTTGAGAGAAAAAAAATTTGGTCCAAAATTTGAAAAAATGCCATACTATACTATGTCGTCCAAAATTTGACACATTTTTTGAAAACCATTTTTTTTTGGTCTTAAAATGCGTCATACGTCATCCGAAATATGACTAAACCGTAATACTGTGCTATGTCGTCCCACTTTGACAACTTTTGAGAGAAAAAAACATTTGGTCCAAAATTTGAAAAAATGCCATACTATACTATGTCGTCCAAAATTTGACACATTTTTTGAAAAACATTTTTTTTTGGTCTTAAAATGCGTCATAAGTCATCCGAAATATGGCTAAACCGTAATACTGTGCTATGTCGTCCCACTTTGACAACTTTTGAGAGAAAAAAAATTTGGTCCAAAATTTGAAAAAATGCCATACTATACTATGTCGTCCAAAATTTGACACATTTTTTGAAAACCATTTTTTTTTGGTCTTAAAATGCGTCATACGTCATCCGAAATATGACTAAACCGTAATACTGTGCTATGTCGTCCCACTTTGACAACTTTTGAGAGAAAAAAACATTTGGTCCAAAATTTGAAAAAATGCCATACTATACTATGTCGTCCAAAATTTGACACATTTTTTGAAAACCATTTTTTTTTGGTCTTAAAATGCGTCATACGTCATCCGAAATATGACTAAACCGTAATACTGTGCTATGTCGTCCCACTTTGACAACTTTTGAGAGAAAAAAAATTTGGTCCAAAATTTGAAAAAATGCCATACTATACTATGTCGTCCAAAATTTGACACATTTTTTGAAAACCATTTTTTTTTGCTCTTAAAATGCGTCATACGTCATCCGAAATATGACTAAACCGTAATACTGTGCTATGTCGTCCCACTTTGACAACTTTTGAGAGAAAAAAAATTTGGTCCAAAATTTGAAAAAATGCCATACTATACTATGTCGTCCAAAATTTGACACATTTTTTGAAAAACATTTTTTTTTGGTCTTAAAATGCGTCATACGTCATCCGAAATATGGCTAAACCGTAATACTGTGCTATGTCGTCCCACTTTGACAACTTTTGAGAGAAAAAAAATTTGGTCCAAAATTTGAAAAAATGCCATACTATACTATGTCGTCCAAAATTTGACAATTTTTTGAAAAACATTTTTTTTTGGTCTTAAAATGCGTCATACGTCATCCGAAATATGACTAAACCGTAATACTGTGCTATGTCGTCCCACTTTGACAACTTTTGAGAGAAAAAAAATTTGGTCCAAAATTTGAAAAAATGCCATACTATACTATGTCGTCCAAAATTTGACACATTTTTTGAAAACCATTTTTTTTTGGTCTTAAAATGCGCCATACGTCATCCGAAATATGGCTAAACCGTAATACTGTGCTATGTCGTCCCACTTTGACAACTTTTGAGAGAAAAAAAATTTGGTCCAAAATTTGAAAAAATGCCATACTATACTATGTCGTCCAAAATTTGACACATTATTTGAAAAACATTTTTTTTTGGTCTTAAAATGCGTCATACGTCATCCGAAATATGACTAAACCGTAATACTGTGCTATGTCGTCCCACTTTGACAACTTTTGAGAGAAAAAAAATTTGGTCCAAAATTTGAAAAAATGCCATACTATACTATGTCGTCCAAAATTTGACACATTTTTTGAAAACCATTTTTTTTTGGTCTTAAAATGCGTCATACGTCATCCGAAATATGGCTAAACCGTAATACTGTGCTATGTCGTCCCACTTTGACAACTTTTGAGAGAAAAAAAATTTGGTCCAAAATTTGAAAAAATGCCATACTATACTATGTCGTCCAAAATTTGACACATTTTTTGAAAACCATTTTTTTTTGGTCTTAAAATGCGTCATACGTCATCCGAAATATGACTAAACCGTAATACTGTGCTATGTCGTCCCACTTTGACAACTTTTGAGAGAAAAAAAATTTGGTCCAAAATTTGAAAAAATGCCATACTATACTATGTCGTCCAAAATTTGACACATTTTTTGAAAAACATTTTTTTTTGGTCTTAAAATGCGTCATACGTCATCCGAAATATGGCTAAACCGTAATACTGTGCTATGTCGTCCCACTTTGACAACTTTTGAGAGAAAAAAAATTTGGTCCAAAATTTGAAAAAATGCCATACTATACTATGTCGTCCAAAATTTGACACATTTTTTGAAAAACATTTTTTTTTGCTCTTAAAATGCGTCATACGTCATCCGAAATATGGCTAAACCGTAATACTGTGCTATGTCGTCCCACTTTGACAACTTTTGAGAGAAAAAAAATTTGGTCCAAAATTTGAAAAAATGCCATACTATACTATGTCGTCCAAAATTTGACACATTTTTTGAAAAACATTTTTTTTTGCTCTTAAAATGCGTCATACGTCATCCGAAATATGACTAAACCGTAATACTGTGCTATGTCGTCCCACTTTGACAACTTTTGAGAGAAAAAAAATTTGGTCCAAAATTTGAAAAAATGCCATACTATACTATGTCGTCCAAAATTTGACAATTTTTTGAAAAACATTTTTTTTTGGTCTTAAAATGCGTCATACGTCATCCGAAATATGACTAAACCGTAATACTGTGCTATGTCGTCCCACTTTGACAACTTTTGAGAGAAAAAAAATTTGGTCCAAAATTTGAAAAAATGCCATACTATACTATGTCGTCCAAAATTTGACACATTTTTTGAAAAACATTTTTTTTTGGTCTTAAAATGCGTCATACATCGTCCAAAATATGACTAAAAGGTAATACTGTGCTATGTCGTCCCACTTTGACAACTTTTGAGAGAAAAAAAATTTGGTCCAAAATTTGAAAAAATGCCATACTATACTATGTCGTCCAAAATTTGACACATTTTTTGAAAAACATTTTTTTTTGGTCTTAAAATGCGTCATACGTCATCCGAAATATGACTAAACCGTAATACTGTGCTATGTCGTCCCACTTTGACAACTTTTGAGAGAAAAAAAATTTGGTCCAAAATTTGAAGAAATGCCATACTATACTATGTCGTCCAAAATTTGACACATTTTTTGAAAAACATTTTTTTTTGGTCTTAAAATGCGTCATACATCGTCCAAAATATGACTAAAAGGTAATACTGTGCTATGTCGTCCCACTTTGACAACTTTTGAGAGAAAAAAAATTTGGTCCAAAATTTGAAAAAATGCCATACTATACTATGTCGTCCAAAATTTGACACATTTTTTGAAAAACATTTTTTTTTGGTCTTAAAATGCGTCATACGTCATCCGAAATATGACTAAACCGTAATACTGTGCTATGTCGTCCCACTTTGACAACTTTTGAGAGAAAAAAAATTTGGTCCAAAATTTGAAAAAATGCCATACTATACTATGTCGTCCAAAATTTGACACATTTTTTGAAAACCATTTTTTTTTTGTCTTAAAATGCGTCATACGTCATCCGAAATATGGCTAAACCGTAATACTGTGCTATGTCGTCCCACTTTGACAACTTTTGAGAGAAAAAAAATTTGGTCCAAAATTTGAAAAAATGCCATACTATACTGTCGTCCAAAATTTGACACATTTTTTGAAAAACATTTTTTTTTGGTCTTAAAATGCGTCATAAGTCATCCGAAATATGGCTAAACCGTAATACTGTGCTATGTCGTCCCACTTTGACAACTTTTGAGAGAAAAAAAATTTGGTCCAAAATTTGAAAAAATGCCATACTATACTATGTCGTCCAAAATTTGACACATTTTTTGAAAACCATTTTTTTTGCTCTTAAAATGCGTCATACGTCATCCGAAATATGACTAAACCGTAATACTGTGCTATGTCGTCCCACTTTGACAACTTTTGAGAGAAAAAAAATTTGGTCCAAAATTTGAAAAAATGCCATACTATACTATGTCGTCCAAAATTTGACACATTTTTTGAAAACCATTTTTTTTTGGTCTTAAAATGCGTCATACGTCATCCGAAATATGACTAAACCGTAATACTGTGCTATGTCGTCCCACTTTGACAACTTTTGAGAGAAAAAAAATTTGGTCCAAAATTTGAAAAAATGCCATACTATACTATGTCGTCCAAAATTTGACAATTTTTTGAAAAACATTTTTTTTTGGTCTTAAAATGCGTCATACGTCATCCGAAATATGACTAAACCGTAATACTGTGCTATGTCGTCCCACTTTGACAACTTTTGAGAGAAAAAAAATTTGGTCCAAAATTTGAAAAAATGCCATACTATACTATGTCGTCCAAAATTTGACACATTTTTTGAAAACCATTTTTTTTTGGTCTTAAAATGTGCCATACGTCATCCGAAATATGGCTAAACCGTAATACTGTGCTATGTCGTCCCACTTTGACAACTTTTGAGAGAAAAAAAATTTGGTCCAAAATTTGAAAAAATGCCATACTATACTATGTCGTCCAAAATTTGACACATTTTTTGAAAAACATTTTTTTTTGGTCTTAAAATGCGTCATACGTCATCCGAAATATGACTAAACCGTAATACTGTGCTATGTCGTCCCACTTTGACAACTTTTGAGAGAAAAAAAATTTGGTCCAAAATTTGAAAAAATGCCATACTATACTATGTCGTCCAAAATTTGACACATTTTTTTAAAAACATTTTTTTTTGGTCTTAAAATGCGTCATACGTCATCCGAAATATGGCTAAACCGTAATACTGTGCTATGTCGTCCCACTTTGACAACTTTTGAGAGAAAAAAAATTTGGTCCAAAATTTGAAAAATGCCATACTATACTATGTCGTCCAAAATTTGACACATTTTTTGAAAAACATTTTTTTTTGGTCTTAAAATGCGTCATACGTCATCCGAAATATGACTAAACCGTAATACTGTGCTATGTCGTCCCACTTTGACAACTTTTGAGAGAAAAAAAATTTGGTCCAAAATTTGAAAAAATGCCATACTATACTATGTCGTCCAAAATTTGACACATTTTTTGAAAAACATTTTTTTTTGGTCTTAAAATGCGTCATACGTCGTCCAAAATATGACTTAAAGGTAATACTGTGCTATGTCGTCCCACTTTGACAACTTTTGAGAGAAAAAAAATTTGGTCCAAAATTTGAAAAAATGCCATACTATACTATGTCGTCCAAAATTTGACACATTTTTTGAAAAACATTTTTTTTTGGTCTTAAAATGCGTCATACGTCATCCGAAATATGACTAAACCGTAATACTGTGCTATGTCGTCCCACTTTGACAACTTTTGAGAGAAAAAAAATTTGGTCCAAAATTTGAAAAAATGCCATACTATACTATGTCGTCCAAAATTTGACACATTTTTTGAAAAACATTTTTTTTTGGTCTTAAAATGCGTCATACGTCATCCGAAATATGACTAAACCGTAATACTGTGCTATGTCGTCCCACTTTGACAACTTTTGAGAGAAAAAAAATTTGGTCCAAAATTTGAAAAAATGCCATACTATACTATGTCGTCCAAAATTTGACAATTTTTTGAAAAACATTTTTTTTTGGTCTTAAAATGCGTCATACGTCATCCGAAATATGGCTAAACCGTAATACTGTGCTATGTCGTCCCACTTTGACAACTTTTGAGAGAAAAAAAATTTGGTCCAAAATTTGAAAAAATGCCATACTATACTATGTCGTCCAAAATTTGACACATTTTTTGAAAATCATTTTTTGGTCTTAAAATGCGTCATACGTCATCCGAAATATGGCTAAACCGTAATACTGTGCTATGTCGTCCCACTTTGACAACTTTTGAGAGAAAAAAAATTTGGTCCAAAATTTGAAAAAATGCCATACTATACTATGTCGTCCAAAATTTGACACATTTTTTGAAAACCATTTTTTTTTGGTCTTAAAATGCGTCATACGTCATCCGAAATATGACTAAACCGTAATACTGTGCTATGTCGTCCCACTTTGACAACTTTTGAGAGAAAAAAAATTTGGTCCAAAATTTGAAAAAATGCCATACTATACTATGTCGTCCAAAATTTGACACATTTTTTGAAAAACATTTTTTTTTGGTCTTAAAATGCGTCATACGTCATCCGAAATATGGCTAAACCGTAATACTGTGCTATGTCGTCCCACTTTGACATCTTTTGAGAGAAAAAAAATTTGGTCCAAAATTTGAAAAAATGCCATACTATACTATGTCGTCCAAAATTTGACACATTTTTTGAAAACCATTTTTTTTTGGTCTTAAAATGCGTCATACGTCATCCGAAATATGACTAAACCGTAATACTGTGCTATGTCGTCCCACTTTGACAACTTTTGAGAGAAAAAAAATTTGGTCCAAAATTTGAAAAAATGCCATACTATACTATGTCGTCCAAAATTTGACACATTTTTTGAAAAACATTTTTTTTTGGTCTTAAAATGCGTCATACGTCATCCGAAATATGACTAAACCGTAATACTGTGCTATGTCGTCCCACTTTGACAACTTTTGAGAGAAAAAAAATTTGGTCCAAAATTTGAAAAAATGCCATACTATACTATGTCGTCCAAAATTTGACAATTTTTTGAAAAACATTTTTTTTTGGTCTTAAAATGCGTCATACGTCATCCGAAATATGACTAAACCGTAATACTGTGCTATGTCGTCCCACTTTGACAACTTTTGAGAGAAAAAAAATTTGGTCCAAAATTTGAAAAAATGCCATACTATACTATGTCGTCCAAAATTTGACACATTTTTTGAAAACCATTTTTTTTTGGTCTTAAAATGTGCCATACGTCATCCGAAATATGGCTAAACCGTAATACTGTGCTATGTCGTCCCACTTTGACAACTTTTGAGAGAAAAAAAATTTGGTCCAAAATTTGAAAAAATGCCATACTATACTATGTCGTCCAAAATTTGACACATTTTTTGAAAAACATTTTTTTTTGGTCTTAAAATGCGTCATACGTCATCCGAAATATGGCTAAACCGTAATACTGTGCTATGTCGTCCCACTTTGACAACTTTTGAGAGAAAAAAAATTTGGTCCAAAATTTGAAAAATGCCATACTATACTATGTCGTCCAAAATTTGACACATTTTTTGAAAAACATTTTTTTTTGGTCTTAAAATGCATCATACGTCATCCGAAATATGACTAAACCGTAATACTGTGCTATGTCGTCCCA
Organism: Microchirus variegatus; assembly: GCF_963457635.1. Classification (NCBI taxonomy): domain Eukaryota; kingdom Metazoa; phylum Chordata; class Actinopteri; order Pleuronectiformes; family Soleidae; genus Microchirus; species Microchirus variegatus. The sequence continues at coordinate 1,961,735 of NC_139820.1, forward strand.
CTTTGACAACTTTTGAGAGAAAAAAAATTTGGTCCAAAATTTGAAAAAATGCCATACTATACTATGTCGTCCAAAATTTGACACATTTTTTGAAAAACATTTTTTTTTGGTCTTAAAATGCGTCATACGTCGTCCAAAATATGACTAAAAGGTAATACTGTGCTATGTCGTCCCACTTTGACAACTTTTGAGAGAAAAAAAATTTGGTCCAAAATTTGAAAAAATGCCATACTATACTATGTCGTCCAAAATTTGACACATTTTTTGAAAAACATTTTTTTTTGGTCTTAAAATGCGTCATACGTCATCCGAAATATGACTAAACCGTAATACTGTGCTATGTCGTCCCACTTTGACAACTTTTGAGAGAAAAAAAATTTGGTCCAAAATTTGAAAAAATGCCATACTATACTATGTCGTCCAAAATTTGACACATTTTTTGAAAACCATTTTTTTTTGGTCTTAAAATGCATCATACGTCATCCGAAATATGGCTAAACCGTAATACTGTGCTATGTCGTCCCACTTTGACAACTTTTGAGAGAAAAAAAATTTGGTCCAAAATTTGAAAAAATGCCATACTATACTATGTCGTCCAAAATTTGACACATTTTTTGAAAAACATTTTTTTTTGGTCTTAAAATGCGTCATACATCGTCCAAAATATGACTAAAAGGTAATACTGTGCTATGTCGTCCCACTTTGACAACTTTTGAGAGAAAAAAAATTTGGTCCAAAATTTGAAAAAATGCCATACTATACTATGTCGTCCAAAATTTGACAAATTTTTTGAAAAACATTTTTTTTTGGTCTTAAAATGCGTCATACGTCATCCGAAATATGACTAAACCGTAATACTGTGCTATGTCGTCCCACTTTGACAACTTTTGAGAGAAAAAAAATTTGGTCCAAAATTTGAAAAAATGCCATACTATACTATGTCGTCCAAAATTTGACACATTTTTTGAAAAACATTTTTTTTGGTCTTAAAATGCGTCATACGTCATCCGAAATATGGCTTAACCGTAATACTGTGCTATGTCGTCCCACTTTGACAACTTTTGAGAGAAAAAAAATTTGGTCCAAAATTTGAAAAAATGCCATACTATACTATGTCGTCCAAAATTTGACACATTTTTTGAAAAACATTTTTTTTTGGTCTTAAAATGCGTCATACGTCATCCGAAATATGACTAAACCGTAATACTGTGCTATGTCGTCCCACTTTGACAACTTTTGAGAGAAAAAAAATTTGGTCCAAAATTTGAAAAAATGCCATACTATACTGTCGTCCAAAATTTGACACATTTTTTGAAAAACATTTTTTTTTGGTCTTAAAATGCGTCATACGTCATCCGAAATATGGCTAAACCGTAATACTGTGCTATGTCGTCCCACTTTGACAACTTTTGAGAGAAAAAAAATTTGGTCCAAAATTTGAAAAAATGCCATACTATACTATGTCGTCCAAAATTTGACACATTTTTTGAAAACCATTTTTTTTTTGTCTTAAAATGCGTCATACGTCATCCGAAATATGGCTAAACCGTAATACTGTGCTATGTCGTCCCACTTTGACAACTTTTGAGAGAAAAAAAATTTGGTCCAAAATTTGAAAAAATGCCATACTATACTATGTCGTCCAAAATTTGACACATTTTTTGAAAAACATTTTTTTTTGGTCTTAAAATGCGTCATAAGTCATCCGAAATATGGCTAAACCGTAATACTGTGCTATGTCGTCCCACTTTGACAACTTTTGAGAGAAAAAAAATTTGGTCCAAAATTTGAAAAAATGCCATACTATACTATGTCGTCCAAAATTTGACACATTTTTTGAAAACCATTTTTTTTTGGTCTTAAAATGCGTCATACGTCATCCGAAATATGACTAAACCGTAATACTGTGCTATGTCGTCCCACTTTGACAACTTTTGAGAGAAAAAAACATTTGGTCCAAAATTTGAAAAAATGCCATACTATACTATGTCGTCCAAAATTTGACACATTTTTTGAAAACCATTTTTTTTTGGTCTTAAAATGCGTCATACGTCATCCGAAATATGACTAAACCGTAATACTGTGCTATGTCGTCCCACTTTGACAACTTTTGAGAGAAAAAAAATTTGGTCCAAAATTTGAAAAAATGCCATACTATACTATGTCGTCCAAAATTTGACACATTTTTTGAAAACCATTTTTTTTTGGTCTTAAAATGCGTCATACGTCATCCGAAATATGACTAAACCGTAATACTGTGCTATGTCGTCCCACTTTGACAACTTTTGAGAGAAAAAAAATTTGGTCCAAAATTTGAAAAAATGCCATACTATACTATGTCGTCCAAAATTTGACACATTTTTTGAAAACCATTTTTTTTTGCTCTTAAAATGCGTCATACGTCATCCGAAATATGACTAAACCGTAATACTGTGCTATGTCGTCCCACTTTGACAACTTTTGAGAGAAAAAAAATTTGGTCCAAAATTTGAAAAAATGCCATACTATACTATGTCGTCCAAAATTTGACACATTTTTTGAAAAACATTTTTTTTTGGTCTTAAAATGCGTCATACGTCATCCGAAATATGGCTAAACCGTAATACTGTGCTATGTCGTCCCACTTTGACAACTTTTGAGAGAAAAAAAATTTGGTCCAAAATTTGAAAAAATGCCATACTATACTATGTCGTCCAAAATTTGACAATTTTTTGAAAAACATTTTTTTTTGGTCTTAAAATGCGTCATACGTCATCCGAAATATGACTAAACTGTAATACTGTGCTATGTCGTCCCACTTTGACAACTTTTGAGAGAAAAAAAATTTGGTCCAAAATTTGAAAAAATGCCATACTATACTATGTCGTCCAAAATTTGACACATTTTTTGAAAACCATTTTTTTTTGGTCTTAAAATGCGCCATACGTCATCCGAAATATGGCTAAACCGTAATACTGTGCTATGTCGTCCCACTTTGACAACTTTTGAGAGAAAAAAAATTTGGTCCAAAATTTGAAAAAATGCCATACTATACTATGTCGTCCAAAATTTGACACATTATTTGAAAAACATTTTTTTTTGGTCTTAAAATGCGTCATACGTCATCCGAAATATGACTAAACCGTAATACTGTGCTATGTCGTCCCACTTTGACAACTTTTGAGAGAAAAAAAATTTGGTCCAAAATTTGAAAAAATGCCATACTATACTATGTCGTCCAAAATTTGACACATTTTTTGAAAACCATTTTTTTTTGGTCTTAAAATGCGTCATACGTCATCCGAAATATGGCTAAACCGTAATACTGTGCTATGTCGTCCCACTTTGACAACTTTTGAGAGAAAAAAAATTTGGTCCAAAATTTGAAAAAATGCCATACTATACTATGTCGTCCAAAATTTGACACATTTTTTGAAAACCATTTTTTTTTGGTCTTAAAATGCGTCATACGTCATCCGAAATATGACTAAACCGTAATACTGTGCTATGTCGTCCCACTTTGACAACTTTTGAGAGAAAAAAAATTTGGTCCAAAATTTGAAAAAATGCCATACTATACTATGTCGTCCAAAATTTGACACATTTTTTGAAAAACATTTTTTTTTGGTCTTAAAATGCGTCATACGTCATCCGAAATATGGCTAAACCGTAATACTGTGCTATGTCGTCCCACTTTGACAACTTTTGAGAGAAAAAAAATTTGGTCCAAAATTTGAAAAAATGCCATACTATACTATGTCGTCCAAAATTTGACACATTTTTTGAAAAACATTTTTTTTTGCTCTTAAAATGCGTCATACGTCATCCGAAATATGGCTAAACCGTAATACTGTGCTATGTCGTCCCACTTTGACAACTTTTGAGAGAAAAAAAATTTGGTCCAAAATTTGAAAAAATGCCATACTATACTATGTCGTCCAAAATTTGACACATTTTTTGAAAAACATTTTTTTTTGCTCTTAAAATGCGTCATACGTCATCCGAAATATGACTAAACCGTAATACTGTGCTATGTCGTCCCACTTTGACAACTTTTGAGAGAAAAAAAATTTGGTCCAAAATTTGAAAAAATGCCATACTATACTATGTCGTCCAAAATTTGACAATTTTTTGAAAAACATTTTTTTTTGGTCTTAAAATGCGTCATACGTCATCCGAAATATGACTAAACCGTAATACTGTGCTATGTCGTCCCACTTTGACAACTTTTGAGAGAAAAAAAATTTGGTCCAAAATTTGAAAAAATGCCATACTATACTATGTCGTCCAAAATTTGACACATTTTTTGAAAAACATTTTTTTTTGGTCTTAAAATGCGTCATACATCGTCCAAAATATGACTAAAAGGTAATACTGTGCTATGTCGTCCCACTTTGACAACTTTTGAGAGAAAAAAAATTTGGTCCAAAATTTGAAAAAATGCCATACTATACTATGTCGTCCAAAATTTGACACATTTTTTGAAAAACATTTTTTTTTGGTCTTAAAATGCGTCATACGTCATCCGAAATATGACTAAACCGTAATACTGTGCTATGTCGTCCCACTTTGACAACTTTTGAGAGAAAAAAAATTTGGTCCAAAATTTGAAAAAATGCCATACTATACTATGTCGTCCAAAATTTGACACATTTTTTGAAAAACATTTTTTTTTGGTCTTAAAATGCGTCATACATCGTCCAAAATATGACTAAAAGGTAATACTGTGCTATGTCGTCCCACTTTGACAACTTTTGAGAGAAAAAAAATTTGGTCCAAAATTTGAAAAAATGCCATACTATACTGTCGTCCAAAATTTGACACATTTTTTGAAAAACATTTTTTTTTGGTCTTAAAATGCGTCATAAGTCATCCGAAATATGGCTAAACCGTAATACTGTGCTATGTCGTCCCACTTTGACAACTTTTGAGAGAAAAAAAATTTGGTCCAAAATTTGAAAAAATGCCATACTATACTATGTCGTCCAAAATTTGACACATTTTTTGAAAACCATTTTTTTTGGTCTTAAAATGCGTCATACGTCATCCGAAATATGACTAAACCGTAATACTGTGCTATGTCGTCCCACTTTGACAACTTTTGAGAGAAAAAAAATTTGGTCCAAAATTTGAAAAAATGCCATACTATACTATGTCGTCCAAAATTTGACACATTTTTTGAAAACCATTTTTTTTTGGTCTTAAAATGCGTCATACGTCATCCGAAATATGACTAAACCGTAATACTGTGCTATGTCGTCCCACTTTGACAACTTTTGAGAGAAAAAAAATTTGGTCCAAAATTTGAAAAAATGCCATACTATACTATGTCGTCCAAAATTTGACAATTTTTTGAAAAACATTTTTTTTTGGTCTTAAAATGCGTCATACGTCATCCGAAATATGACTAAACCGTAATACTGTGCTATGTCGTCCCACTTTGACAACTTTTGAGAGAAAAAAAATTTGGTCCAAAATTTGAAAAAATGCCATACTATACTATGTCGTCCAAAATTTGACACATTTTTTGAAAACCATTTTTTTTTGGTCTTAAAATGTGCCATACGTCATCCGAAATATGGCTAAACCGTAATACTGTGCTATGTCGTCCCACTTTGACAACTTTTGAGAGAAAAAAAATTTGGTCCAAAATTTGAAAAAATGCCATACTATACTATGTCGTCCAAAATTTGACACATTTTTTGAAAAACATTTTTTTTTGGTCTTAAAATGCGTCATACGTCATCCGAAATATGACTAAACCGTAATACTGTGCTATGTCGTCCCACTTTGACAACTTTTGAGAGAAAAAAAATTTGGTCCAAAATTTGAAAAAATGCCATACTATACTATGTCGTCCAAAATTTGACACATTTTTTGAAAAACATTTTTTTTTGGTCTTAAAATGCGTCATACGTCATCCGAAATATGACTAAACCGTAATACTGTGCTATGTCGTCCCACTTTGACAACTTTTGAGAGAAAAAAAATTTGGTCCAAAATTTGAAAAAATGCCATACTATACTATGTCGTCCAAAATTTGACACATTTTTTGAAAAACATTTTTTTTTGGTCTTAAAATGCGTCATACGTCATCCAAAATATGACTAAACCGTAATACTGTGCTATGTCGTCCCACTTTGACAACTTTTGAGAGAAAAAAAATTTGGTCCAAAATTTGAAAAAATGCCATACTATACTATGTCGTCCAAAATTTGACAATTTTTTGAAAAACATTTTTTTTTGGTCTTAAAATGCGTCATACGTCATCCGAAATATGGCTAAACCGTAATACTGTGCTATGTCGTCCCACTTTGACAACTTTTGAGAGAAAAAAAATTTGGTCCAAAATTTGAAAAAATGCCATACTATACTATGTCGTCCAAAATTTGACACATTTTTTGAAAATCATTTTTTGGTCTTAAAATGCGTCATACGTCATCCGAAATATGGCTAAACCGTAATACTGTGCTATGTCGTCCCACTTTGACAACTTTTGAGAGAAAAAAAATTTGGTCCAAAATTTGAAAAAATGCCATACTATACTATGTCGTCCAAAATTTGACACATTTTTTGAAAACCATTTTTTTTTGGTCTTAAAATGCGTCATACGTCATCCGAAATATGACTAAACCGTAATACTGTGCTATGTCGTCCCACTTTGACAACTTTTGAGAGAAAAAAAATTTGGTCCAAAATTTGAAAAAATGCCATACTATACTATGTCGTCCAAAATTTGACACATTTTTTGAAAAACATTTTTTTTTGGTCTTAAAATGCGTCATACGTCATCCGAAATATGGCTAAACCGTAATACTGTGCTATGTCGTCCCACTTTGACATCTTTTGAGAGAAAAAAAATTTGGTCCAAAATTTGAAAAAATGCCATACTATACTATGTCGTCCAAAATTTGACACATTTTTTGAAAAACATTTTTTTTTGGTCTTAAAATGCGTCATACGTCGTCCAAAATATGACTAAAAGGTAATACTGTGCTATGTCGTCCCACTTTGACAACTTTTGAGAGAAAAAAAATTTGGTCCAAAATTTGAAAAAATGCCATACTATACTATGTCGTCCAAAATTTGACACATTTTTTGAAAAACATTTTTTTTTGGTCTTAAAATGCGTCATACGTCATCCGAAATATGACTAAACCGTAATACTGTGCTATGTCGTCCCACTTTGACAACTTTTGAGAAAAAAAAAATATGGTCCAAAATTTGAAAAAATGCCATACTATACTATGTCGTCCAAAATTTGACACATTTTTTGAAAACAATTTTTTTTTGCTCTTAAAATGCGCCATACGTCATCCGAAATATGACTAAACCGTAATACTGTGCTATGTCGTCCCACTTTGACAACTTTTGAGAGAAAAAAAATTTGGTCCAAAATTTGAAAAAATGCCATACTATACTGTCGTCCAAAATTTGACACATTTTTTGAAAAACATTTTTTTTTGGTCTTAAAATGCGTCATACATCATCCGAAATATGACTAAACCGTAATACTGTGCTATGTCGTCCCACTTTGACAACTTTTGGGGGGAAAAAAATTTGGTCCAAAATTTGAAAAAATGCCATACTATACTATGTCGTCCAAAATTTGACACATTTTTTGAAAAACATTTTTTTTTGGTCTTAAAATGCATCATACGTCATCCGAAATATGGCTAAACCGTAATACTGTGCTATGTCGTCCCACTTTGACAACTTTTGGGGGGAAAAAAATTTGGTCCAAAATTTGAAAAAATGCCATACTATACTATGTCGTCCAAATTTTGACACATCTTTTGAAAAACATTTTTTTTTGGTCTTAAAATGCATCATCCGTCATCCGAAATATGACTAAACCGTAATACTGTGCTATGTCGTCCCACTTTGACAACTTTTGAGAGAAAAAAAATTTGGTCCAAAATTTGAAAAAATGCCATACTATACTGTCGTCCAAAATTTGACACATTTTTTGAAAACCATTTTTTTTTGGTCTTAAAATGCGTCATACGTCATCCGAAATATGGCTAAACCGTAATACTGTGCTATGTCGTCCCACTTTGACAACTTTTGAGAGAAAAAAAATTTGGTCCAAAATTTGAAAAAATGCCATACTATACTATGTCGTCCAAAATTTGACACATTTTTTGAAAAACATTTTTTTTTGGTCTTAAAATGCGTCATACGTCATCCGAAATATGGCTAAACCGTAATACTGTGCTATGTAGTCCCACTTTGACAACTTTTGAGAGAAAAAAAATTTGGTCCAAAATTTGAAAAAATGCCATACTATACTATGTCGTCCAAAATTTGACACATTTTTTGAAAACCATTTTTTGGTCTTCAAAAGCATCATACGTCATCCGAAATATGACTAAAAGGTAATACTGTGCTATGTCGTCCCACTTTGACAACTTTTGAGAGAAAAAAAATTTGGTCCAAAATTTGAAAAAATGCCATACTATACTATGTCGTCCAAAATTTGACACATTTTTTGAAAATCATTTTTTGGTCTTAAAATGCGTCATACGTCATCCGAAATATGGCTAAACCGTAATACTGTGCTATGTCGTCCCACTTTGACAACTTTTGAGAGAAAAAAAATTTGGTCCAAAATTTGAAAAAATGCCATACTATACTATGTCGTCCAAAATTTGACACATTTTTTGAAAAACATTTTTTTTTGGTCTTAAAATGCGTCATACGTCATCCGAAATATGGCTAAACCGTAATACTGTGCTATGTAGTCCCACTTTGACAACTTTTGAGAGAAAAAAAATTTGGTCCAAAATTTGAAAAAATGCCATACTATACTATGTCGTCCAAAATTTGACACATTTTTTGAAAACCATTTTTTGGTCTTCAAAAGCATCATACGTCATCCGAAATATGACTAAAAGGTAATACTGTGCTATGTCGTCCCACTTTGACAACTTTTGAGAGAAAAAAAATTTGGTCCAAAATTTGAAAAAATGCCATACTATACTATGTCGTCCAAAATTTGACACATTTTTTGAAAATCATTTTTTGGTCTTAAAATGCGTCATACGTCATCCGAAATATGGCTAAACCGTAATACTGTGCTATGTCGTCCCACTTTGACAACTTTTGAGAGAAAAAAAATTTGGTCCAAAATTTGAAAAAATGCCATACTATACTATGTCGTCCAAAATTTGACACATTTTTTGAAAAACATTTTTTTTTGGTCTTAAAATGCATCATACGTCATCCGAAATATGGCTAAACCGTAATACTGTGCTATGTCGTCCCACTTTGACAACTTTTGAGAGAAAAAAAATTTGGTCCAAAATTTGAAAAAATGCCATACTATACTATGTCGTCCAAAATTTGACACATTTTTTGAAAAACATTTTTTTTTGGTCTTAAAATGCGTCATACGTCATCCGAAATATGACTAAACCGTAATACTGTGCTATGTCGTCCCACTTTGACAACTTTTGAGAGAAAAAAAATTTGGTCCAAAATTTGAAAAAATGTCATACTATACTATGTCGTCCAAAATTTGACACATTTTTTGAAAACCATTTTTTTTTTGTCTTAAAATGCGTCATACGTCATCCGAAATATGGCTAAACCGTAATACTGTGCTATGTCGTCCCACTTTGACAACTTTTGAGAGAAAAAAAATTTGGTCCAAAATTTGAAAAAATGCCATACTATACTATGTCGTCCAAAATTTGACAATTTTTTGAAAAACATTTTTTGGTCTTAAAATGCGTCATACGTCATCCGAAATATGGCTTAACCGTAATACTGTGCTATGTCGTCCCACTTTGACAACTTTTGAGAGAAAAAAAATTTGGTCCAAAATTTGAAAAAATGCCATACTATACTATGTCGTCCAAAATTTGACACATTTTTTGAAAAACATTTTTTTTTGGTCTTAAAATGCGTCATACGTCATCCGAAATATGGCTAAACCGTAATACTGTGCTATGTCGTCCCACTTTGACATCTTTTGAGAGAAAAAAAATTTGGTCCAAAATTTGAAAAAATGCCATACTATACTATGTCGTCCAAAATTTGACACATTTTTTGAAAAACATTTTTTTTTGGTCTTAAAATGCGTCATACGTCGTCCAAAATATGACTAAAAGGTAATACTGTGCTATGTCGTCCCACTTTGACAACTTTTGAGAGAAAAAAAATTTGGTCCAAAATTTGAAAAAATGCCATACTATACTATGTCGTCCAAAATTTGACACATTTTTTGAAAAACATTTTTTTTTGGTCTTAAAATGCGTCATACGTCATCCGAAATATGACTAAACCGTAATACTGTGCTATGTCGTCCCACTTTGACAACTTTTGAGAAAAAAAAAATATGGTCCAAAATTTGAAAAAATGCCATACTATACTATGTCGTCCAAAATTTGACACATTTTTTGAAAACAATTTTTTTTTGCTCTTAAAATGCGTCATACGTCATCCGAAATATGACTAAACCGTAATACTGTGCTATGTCGTCCCACTTTGACAACTTTTGAGAGAAAAAAAATTTGGTCCAAAATTTGAAAAAATGCCATACTATACTATGTCGTCCAAAATTTGACACATTTTTTGAAAAACATTTTTTTTTGGTCTTAAAATGCGTCATACATCATCCGAAATATGACTAAACCGTAATACTGTGCTATGTCGTCCCACTTTGACAACTTTTGGGGGGAAAAAAATTTGGTCCAAAATTTGAAAAAATGCCATACTATACTATGTCGTCCAAAATTTGACACATTTTTTGAAAAACATTTTTTTTTGGTCTTAAAATGCATCATACGTCATCCGAAATATGGCTAAACCGTAATACTGTGCTATGTCGTCCCACTTTGACAACTTTTGGGGGGAAAAAAATTTGGTCCAAAATTTGAAAAAATGCCATACTATACTATGTCGTCCAAATTTTGACACATCTTTTGAAAAACATTTTTTTTTGGTCTTAAAATGCATCATCCGTCATCCGAAATATGACTAAACCGTAATACTGTGCTATGTCGTCCCACTTTGACAACTTTTGAGAGAAAAAAAATTTGGTCCAAAATTTGAAAAAATGCCATACTATACTGTCGTCCAAAATTTGACACATTTTTTGAAAACCATTTTTTTTTGGTCTTAAAATGCGTCATACGTCATCCGAAATATGGCTAAACCGTAATACTGTGCTATGTCGTCCCACTTTGACAACTTTTGAGAGAAAAAAAATTTGGTCCAAAATTTGAAAAAATGCCATACTATACTATGTCGTCCAAAATTTGACACATTTTTTGAAAAACATTTTTTTTTGGTCTTAAAATGCGTCATACGTCATCCGAAATATGGCTAAACCGTAATACTGTGCTATGTAGTCCCACTTTGACAACTTTTGAGAGAAAAAAAATTTGGTCCAAAATTTGAAAAAATGCCATACTATACTATGTCGTCCAAAATTTGACACATTTTTTGAAAACCATTTTTTGGTCTTCAAAAGCATCATACGTCATCCGAAATATGACTAAAAGGTAATACTGTGCTATGTCGTCCCACTTTGACAACTTTTGAGAGAAAAAAAATTTGGTCCAAAATTTGAAAAAATGCCATACTATACTATGTCGTCCAAAATTTGACACATTTTTTGAAAATCATTTTTTGGTCTTAAAATGCGTCATACGTCATCCGAAATATGGCTAAACCGTAATACTGTGCTATGTCGTCCCACTTTGACAACTTTTGAGAGAAAAAAAATTTGGTCCAAAATTTGAAAAAATGCCATACTATACTATGTCGTCCAAAATTTGACACATTTTTTGAAAAACATTTTTTTTTGGTCTTAAAATGCATCATACGTCATCCGAAATATGGCTAAACCGTAATACTGTGCTATGTCGTCCCACTTTGACAACTTTTGAGAGAAAAAAAATTTGGTCCAAAATTTGAAAAAATGCCATACTATACTATGTCGTCCAAAATTTGACACATTTTTTGAAAAACATTTTTTTTTGGTCTTAAAATGCGTCATACGTCATCCGAAATATGACTAAACCGTAATACTGTGCTATGTCGTCCCACTTTGACAACTTTTGAGAGAAAAAAAATTTGGTCCAAAATTTGAAAAAATGTCATACTATACTATGTCGTCCAAAATTTGACACATTTTTTGAAAACCATTTTTTTTTTGTCTTAAAATGCGTCATACGTCATCCGAAATATGGCTAAACCGTAATACTGTGCTATGTCGTCCCACTTTGACAACTTTTGAGAGAAAAAAAATTTGGTCCAAAATTTGAAAAAATGCCATACTATACTATGTCGTCCAAAATTTGACAATTTTTTGAAAAACATTTTTTGGTCTTAAAATGCGTCATACGTCATCCGAAATATGGCTTAACCGTAATACTGTGCTATGTCGTCCCACTTTGACAACTTTTGAGAGAAAAAAAATTTGGTCCAAAATTTGAAAAAATGCCATACTATACTATGTCGTCCAAAATTTGACACATTTTTTGAAAAACATTTTTTTTTGGTCTTAAAATGCGTCATACGTCATCCGAAATATGGCTAAACCGTAATACTGTGCTATGTCGTCCCACTTTGACAACTTTTGAGAGAAAAAAAATTTGGTCCAAAATTTGAAAAAATGCCATACTATACTATGTCGTCCAAAATTTGACACATTTTTTGAAAAACATTTTTTTTTGGTCTTAAAATGCGTCATACGTCATCCGAAATATGGCTAAACCGTAATACTGTGCTATGTCGTCCCACTTTGACAACTTTTGGGGGGAAAAAAATTTGGTCCAAAATTTGAAAAAATGCCATACTATACTATGTCGTCCAAAATTTGACACATTTTTTGAAAACCATTTTTTTTTGCTCTTAAAATGCGTCATACGTCATCCGAAATATGACTAAACCGTAATACTGTGTTATGTCGTCCCACTTTGACAACTTTTGAGAGAAAAAAAATTTGGTCCAAAATTTGAAAAAATGCCATACTATACTATGTCGTCCAAAATTTGACACATTTTTTGAAAAACATTTTTTTTTGGTCTTAAAATGCGTCATACATCATCCGAAATATGACTAAACCGTAATACTGTGCTATGTCGTCCCACTTTGACAACTTTTGAGAGAAAAAAAATTTGGTCCAAAATTTGAAAAAATGCCATACTATACTATGTCGTCCAAAATTTGACACATTTTTTGAAAAACATTTTTTTTTGGTCTTAAAATGCGTCATACGTCGTCCAAAATATGACTAAAAGGTAATACTGTGCTATGTCGTCCCACTTTGACAACTTTTGAGAGAAAAAAAATTTGGTCCAAAATTTGAAAAAATGCCATACTATACTATGTCGTCCAAAATTTGACACATTTTTTGAAAACCATTTTTTTTTGGTCTTAAAATGCGTCATACGTCATCCGAAATATGACTAAACCGTAATACTGTGCTATGTCGTCCCACTTTGACAACTTTTGAGAGAAAAAAAATTTGGTCCAAAATTTGAAAAAATGCCATACTATACTATGTCGTCCAAAATTTGACACATTTTTTGAAAAACATTTTTTTTTGGTCTTAAAATGCGTCATACGTCATCCGAAATATGACTAAACCGTAATACTGTGCTATGTCGTCCCACTTTGACAACTTTTGAGAGAAAAAAATATTTGGTCCAAAATTTGAAAAAATGCCATACTATACTATGTCGTCCAAAATTTGACACATTTTTTGAAAAACATTTTTTTTTGGTCTTAAAATGCGTCATACGTCATCCGAAATATGGCTAAACCGTAATACTGTGCTATGTCGTCCCACTTTGACAACTTTTGAGAGAAAAAAAATTTGGTCCAAAATTTGAAAAAATGCCATACTATACTGACGTCCAAAATTTGACACATTTTTTGAAAAACATTTTTTTTTGGTCTTAAAATGCTTCATAAGTCATCCGAAATATGGCTAAACCGTAATACTGTGCTATGTCGTCCCACTTTGACAACTTTTGAGAGAAAAAAAATTTGGTCCAAAATTTGAAAAAATGCCATACTATACTATGTCGTCCAAAATTTGACACATTTTTTGAAAACCATTTTTTTTGCTCTTAAAATGCGTCATACGTCATCCGAAATATGACTAAACCGTAATACTGTGCTATGTCGTCCCACTTTGACAACTTTTGAGAGAAAAAAAATTTGGTCCAAAATTTGAAAAAATGCCATACTATACTATGTCGTCCAAAATTTGACACATTTTTTGAAAACCATTTTTTTTTGGTCTTAAAATGCGTCATACGTCATCCGAAATATGACTAAACCGTAATACTGTGCTATGTCGTCCCACTTTGACAACTTTTGAGAGAAAAAAAATTTGGTCCAAAATTTGAAAAAATGCCATACTATACTATGTCGTCCAAAATTTGACACATTTTTTGAAAAACATTTTTTTTTGGTCTTAAAATGCGTCATACGTCATCCGAAATATGGCTAAACCGTAATACTGTGCTATGTCGTCCCACTTTGACAACTTTTGAGAGAAAAAAAATTTGGTCCAAAATTTGAAAAAATGCCATACTATACTATGTCGTCCAAAATTTGACAATTTTTTGAAAAACTTTTTTTTTTGGTCTTAAAATGCGTCATACGTCATCCGAAATATGACTAAACCGTAATACTGTGCTATGTCGTCCCACTTTGACAACTTTTGAGAGTAAAAAAATTTGGTCCAAAATTTGAAAAAATGCCATACTATACTATGTCGTCCAAAATTTGACACATTTTTTGAAAACCATTTTTTTTTGGTCTTAAAATGTGCCATACGTCATCCGAAATATGGCTAAACCGTAATACTGTGCTATGTCGTCCCACTTTGACAACTTTTGAGAGAAAAAAAATTTGGTCCAAAATTTGAAAAAATGCCATACTATACTATGTCGTCCAAAATTTGACACATTTTTTGAAAAACATTTTTTTTTGGTCTTAAAATGCGTCATACGTCATCCGAAATATGACTAAACCGTAATACTGTGCTATGTCGTCCCACTTTGACAACTTTTGAGAGAAAAAAAATTTGGTCCAAAATTTGAAAAAATGCCATACTATACTATGTCGTACAAAATTTGACACATTTTTTGAAAAACTTTTTTTTTTGGTCTTAAAATGCGTCATACGTCATCCGAAATATGACTAAACCGTAATACTGTGCTATGTCGTCCCACTTTGACAACTTTTGAGAGTAAAAAAATTTGGTCCAAAATTTGAAAAAATGCCATACTATACTATGTCGTCCAAAATTTGACACATTTTTTGAAAAACATTTTTTTTTGGTCTTAAAATGCGTCATACGTCATCCGAAATATGACTAAACCGTAATACTGTGCTGTCGTCCCACTTTGACAACTTTTGAGAGAAAAAAAATTTGGTCCAAAATTTGAAAAAATGCCATACTATACTATGTCGTACAAAATTTGACACATTTTTTGAAAAACATTTTTTTTTGGTCTTAAAATGCGTCATACGTCATCCGAAATATGGCTAAACCGTAATACTGTGCTATGTCGTCCCACTTTGACAACTTTTGAGAGAAAAAAAATTTGGTCAAAAATTTGAAAAATGCCATACTATACTATGTCGTCCAAAATTTGACACATTTTTTGAAAAACATTTTTTTTTGGTCTTAAAATGCATCATACGTCATCCGAAATATGACTAAACCGTAATACTGTGCTATGTCGTCCCACTTTGACAACTTTTGAGAGAAAAAAAATTTGGTCCAAAATTTGAAAAAATGCCATACTATACTATGTCGTCCAAAATTTGACACATTTTTTGAAAAACATTTTTTTTTGGTCTTAAAATGCGTCATACGTCATCCGAAATATGACTAAACCGTAATACTGTGCTATGTCGTCCCACTTTGACAACTTTTGAGAGAAAAAAAATTTGGTCCAAAATTTGAAAAAATGCCATACTATACTATGTCGTCCAAAATTTGACACATTTTTTGAAAAACATTTTTTTTTGGTCTTAAAATGCGTCATACGTCATCCGAAATATGACTAAACCGTAATACTGTGCTATGTCGTCCCACTTTGACAACTTTTGAGAGAAAAAAAATTTGGTCCAAAATTTGAAAAAATGCCATACTATACTATGTCGTCCAAAATTTGACACATTTTTTGAAAAACATTTTTTTTTGGTCTTAAAATGCGTCATACGTCGTCCAAAATATGACTAAAAGGTAATACTGTGCTATGTCGTCCCACTTTGACAACTTTTGAGAGAAAAAAAATTTGGTCCAAAATTTGAAAAAATGCCATACTATACTATGTCGTCCAAAATTTGACACATTTTTTGAAAAACATTTTTTTTTGGTCTTAAAATGCGTCATACGTCATCCGAAATATGACTAAACCGTAATACTGTGCTATGTCGTCCCACTTTGACAACTTTTGAGAGAAAAAAAATTTGGTCCAAAATTTGAAAAAATGCCATACTATACTATGTCGTCCAAAATTTGACACATTTTTTGAAAACCATTTTTTTTTGCTCTTAAAATGCATCATACGTCATCCGAAATATGACTAAACCGTAATACTGTGCTATGTCGTCCCACTTTGACAACTTTTGAGAGAAAAAAAATTTGGTCCAAAATTTGAAAAAATGCCATACTATACTATGTCGTCCAAAATTTGACACATTTTTTGAAAAACATTTTTTTTTGGTCTTAAAATGCGTCATACATCATCCGAAAAATGACTAAACCGTAATACTGTGCTATGTCGTCCCACTTTGACAACTTTTGAGAGAAAAAAAATTTGGTCCAAAATTTGAAAAAATGCCATACTATACTATGTCGTCCAAAATTTGACAAATTTTTTGAAAAACATTTTTTTTTGTCTTAAAATGCGTCATACGTCATCCGAAATATGACTAAACCGTAATACTGTGCTATGTCGTCCCACTTTGACAACTTTTGAGAGAAAAAAAATTTGGTCCAAAATTTGAAAAAATGCCATACTATACTATGTCGTCCAAAATTTGACAATTTTTTGAAAAACATTTTTTTTTGGTCTTAAAATGCGTCATACGTCATCCGAAATATGGCTAAACCGTAATACTGTGCTATGTCGTCCCACTTTGACAACTTTTGAGAGAAAAAAAATTTGGTCCAAAATTTGAAAAAATGCCATACTATACTATGTCGTCCAAAATTTGACACATTTTTTGAAAATCATTTTTTGGTCTTAAAATGCGTCATACGTCATCCGAAATATGGCTAAACCGTAATACTGTGCTATGTCGTCCCACTTTGACAACTTTTGAGAGAAAAAAAATTTGGTCCAAAATTTGAAAAAATGCCATACTATACTATGTCGTCCAAAATTTGACACATTTTTTGAAAACCATTTTTTTTTGGTCTTAAAATGCGTCATACGTCATCCGAAATATGACTAAACCGTAATACTGTGCTATGTCGTCCCACTTTGACAACTTTTGAGAGAAAAAAAATTTGGTCCAAAATTTGAAAAAATGCCATACTATACTATGTCGTCCAAAATTTGACACATTTTTTGAAAAACATTTTTTTTTGGTCTTAAAATGCGTCATACGTCATCCGAAATATGACTAAACCGTAATACTGTGCTATGTCGTCCCACTTTGACAACTTTTGAGAGAAAAAAAATTTGGTCCAAAATTTGAAAAAATGCCATACTATACTATGTCGTCCAAAATTTGACACATTTTTTGAAAAACATTTTTTTTTGGTCTTAAAATGCGTCATACGTCATCCGAAATATGGCTAAACCGTAATACTGTGCTATGTCGTCCCACTTTGACAACTTTTGAGAGAAAAAAAATTTGGTCCAAAATTTGAAAAAATGCCATACTATACTATGTCGTCCAAAATTTGACACATTTTTTGAAAAACATTTTTTTTTGCTCTTAAAATGCGTCATACGTCATCCGAAATATGGCTAAACCGTAATACTGTGCTATGTCGTCCCACTTTGACAACTTTTGAGAGAAAAAAAATTTGGTCCAAAATTTGAAAAAATGCCATACTATACTATGTCGTCCAAAATTTGACACATTTTTTGAAAACCATTTTTTTTTGGTCTTAAAATGCGTCATACGTCATCCGAAATATGGCTAAACCGTAATACTGTGCTATGTCGTCCCACTTTGACAACTTTTGAGAGAAAAAAAATTTGGTCCAAAATTTGAAAAAATGCCATACTATACTATGTCGTCCAAAATTTGACACATTTTTTGAAAACCATTTTTTGGTCTTAAAAAGCATCATACGTCGTCCGAAATATGACTAAACCGTAATACTGTGCTATGTTGTCCCACTTTGACAACTTTTGAGAGAAAAAAAATTTGGTCCAAAATTTGAAAAAATGCCATACTATACTATGTCGTCCAAAATTTGACAAATTTTTTGAAAACCATTTTTGGTCTTAAAAAGCGTCATACGTCGTCCGAAATATGACTAAACCGTAATACTGTGCTATGTCGTCCCACTTTGACAACTTTTGAGAGAAAAAAAATTTAGTCCAAAATTTGAAAAAATGCCATACTATACTATGTCGTCCAAAATCTGAATAATTTTTTGAAAAACGTTTTTTCGGTCCAAAACTTGACAAAAACGTCATACTATACTATGCAGTACGTCCTACTATACTATGTCGTCCAGAATGTTACAATTTTTTGAAAAAAAAAAATTGGTCCAAAATTTGACAAAAACGACATACTATACTATGTCGTCCAAAATCTGAATAATTTTTTGAAAAACGTTTTTTGGTCCAAAACTTGACAAAAACGTCATACTATACTATGTAGTACATCCTACTATACTATGTCGTCCATAATGTGACCATTTTTTGAAAAAAAAAATTGGTCCAAAATTGGACAAAAACAACATACTATACTATGTCGTCCAAAATCTGAATAATTTTTTGAAAAACGTTTTTTCGGTCCAAAACTTGACAAAAACGTCATACTATACTATGTCGTCCATAATGTGACCATTTTTTGAACCAAAAAAATTGGTCCAAAATTGGACAAAAACAACATACTATACTATGTCGTCCAAAATCTGAATCATTTTTTGAAAAACGTTTTTTGGTCCAAAACTTGACAAAAAACGTCATACTATACTATGTAGTACGTCCTACTATACTATGTCGTCCAGAATGTGACCATTTTTTGAAAAAAAAAATTGGTCCAAAATTGGACAAAAACGACATACTATACTATGTCGTCCAAAATCTGAATAATTTTTTGAAAAACGTTTTTTTGGTCCAAAACTTGACAAAAACGTCATACTAAACTATGAAGTACGTCCTAGTATACTATGTCGTCCAGAATGTGACCATTTTTTGAACCAAAAAAATTGGTCCAAAATTGGACAAAAACAACATACTATACTATGTCGTCCAAAATCTGAATAATTTTTTGAAAAACGTTTTTTGGTCCAAAACTTGACAAAAAACGTCATACTATACTATGTAGTACGTCCTACTATACTATGTCGTCCAGAATGTGACCATTTTTTGAAGAAAAAAAATTGGTCCAAAATTGGACAAAAACGACATACTATATACTATGTCGTCCAAAATCTGAATAATTTTTTGAAAAACGTTTTTTGGTCCAAAGCTTGACAAAAACGTCATACTATACTATGCAGTACGTCCTACTATACTATGTCGTCCAGAATGTGACCATTTTTCGAAAAAAAAAATTGGTCCAAAATTGGACAAAAACGACATACTATACTATGTCGTCCAAAATCTGACAATTTTTTTGATAAACGTTTTTTTGGTCCTAAACTTGACAAAAACGTCATACTATACTATGTAGTACGTCCTACTATACTATGTCGTCCAGAATGTGACCATTTTTTGAAAAAAAAAATTGGTCCAAAATTGGACAAAAACGACATACTATACTATGTCGTCCAAAATCTGAATAATTTTTGAAAAAACGTTTTTTTGCTCCAAAGCTTGACAAAAACGTCATACTATACTATGCAGTACGTCCTACTATACTATGTCGTCCAGAATGTGACAATTTTTTGAAAAAAAAAACTTGGTCCAAAATTGGACAAAAACGACATACTATACTATGTCGTCCAAAATCTGAATAATTTTTTGAAAAACGTTTTTTTGGTCCTAAACTTGACAAAAACGTCATACTATACTATGTAGTAC
Organism: Microchirus variegatus; assembly: GCF_963457635.1. Lineage (NCBI taxonomy): Eukaryota > Metazoa > Chordata > Actinopteri > Pleuronectiformes > Soleidae > Microchirus > Microchirus variegatus. The sequence goes on from NC_139820.1 coordinate 1,981,912, forward strand.
GTCCTACTATACTATGTCGTCCAGAATGTGACAATTTTTCGAAAAAAAAAATTTGGTCCCAAATGTGACAAAAACGACATACTATACTATGTCGTCCAAAATCTGAATAATTTTTTGAAAAACGTTTTTTTGGTCCTAAACTTGACAAAAACGTCATACTATACTATGTAGTACGTCCTACTATACTATGTCGTCCAGAATGTGACCATTTTTTGAAGAAAAAAAATTGGTCCAAAATTGGACAAAAACGACATACTATACTATGTCGTCCAAAATCTGAATAATTTTTTGAAAAACGTTTTTTTGGTCCTAAACTTGACAAAAACGTCATACTATACTATGTAGTACGTCCTGCTATACTATGTCGTCCAGAATGTGACCATTTTTCGGAAAAAAAAATTTGGTCCCAAATGTGACAAAAACGACATACTATACTATGTCGTCCAAAATCTGAATAATTTTTTGAAAAACGTTTTTTTGGTCCTAAATTTGACAAAAACGTCATACTATACTATGTAGTACGTCCTACTATCCTATGTCGTCCAGAATGTGACCATTTTTTGAAGAAAAAAAATTGGTCCAAAATTGGACAAAAACGACATACTATACTATGTCGTCCAAAATCTGAATAATTTTTTGAAAAAAGTTTTTTTTGGTCCAAAACTTGACAAAAACGTCATACTATACTATGTAGTACGTCCTACTATACTATGTCGTCCAGAATGTGACCATTTTTTGAAAGGATAACATTCAACTACATACATAGTATGTTAATATTTGTCAAATTTTTGGACCAAAAACATTTTTCAAAAATTTTTGGATGACATTGTACAGTTTGTCGTTTTTGTCAAATTTTGGACCAAAAACATTTTTTCAAAACATTTTGGACATACTATAGTATGTCGCTTTTTGTCAAATTTTGGACGACATAGTAAATAATGTCGTTTTGGTCAAATTTTGGACGGCATAGTATAGTTTGACGTTTTTGTCAAATTTTGGATCAAAATTTTGGACGCCATAGTATAGTATGTTTTTTTTTGTCAAATTTAGGACCAAATTTTTTTTCAAAACATTTTGAACAACATGGTATAGCATGCCGTTTTTTATCAAATTTTGTACGACAAAGCATAGTATGTTGTTTTGGTCAAATTTTGGACGGCATAGTATAGTTTGACGTTTTTGTCAAATTTTGGATCAAAATTTTGGACGCCACAGTATAGTATGTTTTTTTTTTGTCAAATTTAGGACCACATTTTTTTTCAAAACATTCTGAACAACATGGTATAGCATGCCGTTTTTTATCAAATTTTGTACGACAAAGCATAGTATGTTGTTTTGGTCAAATTTTGGACGACATAGTAAAGTATGTCGTTTTGGTCAAATTTTGGACGGCATAGTATAGTTTGACGTTTTTGTCAAATTTTGGATCAAAATTTTGGACGCCATAGTGTAGTATGTTTTTTTTTTGTCAAATTTAGGACCAAATTTTTTTTCAAAACATTCTGAACAACATGGTATAGCATGCCGTTTTTTATCAAATTTGTACGACAAAGCATAGTATGTTGTTTTTCCCAAAATTTGACAAAAACGACATACTAAACTGTCGTTCAAAATTTGACACTTTTAGAAAAAAATGTTTGGTCCAAAATTAGACAAAAAATGATAATAATGAAGCCTGTTGAAATATCAAATATAAGAAATAACTGAAATCAATGTATAAGTACACGTTACATTAGTCATAACAAATGTCTCTCATTACAGAATCATCATCAGGTTTAAACATGACAGAACGCATCAGTGATGTTTGAAAGATGTTCCTTTTCTTCCATTCTACTGCAGTTCCCATAAAGTACCACAGGAGGGAGCTGTTTTGCACATATAGGATACCCTTTTTTAAAATTATTATTATATCATATTTCTAGATTATGTTTTAGTTTTATTCTTTATGGATTCATCTAGCATCATAAGTGTTTTTTCTTATTGAAAAACGATGCATCATACCGCGTTAAAACCAACACTTTTACTTTGAAATTGGGTCGTAACCGGAGTCGTAAACAGACGCTGATTGTGATGAATAAAATAAGGATTTAAACATGGTTTTAAATTCACATGATCATTTTAACAACACTTTCAGAGATGGATTTCAACTTACCTTTAGAAGCCCCGCCTCCTGCCACGCCCCCAGTGCACGTGGATGTGTACTGGCGTGCTTCCTGTTGACAGAAACATGTCACAGAGACTTTGTTTTGAAATAAATAGTCAATTAACTGACAACTAATGACCTACACATGGTCCCGTCCTTCCCGTGAGGCTCCGCTCCACGGTTTGGTTGGTTTTCCGTTTCAATGTCGCACCTGGTCAAACTGGGCGGAGTCATCACTGCGCAAAAAAACTAAACACTAAAACTAATGAAAAAAATTAAATTAAATAAAAACTCAATCGATCAATTTTCAACAACACACACACACACATATATATATATATACATATATACAAAAAATATATATATATACATATATACATATATATATATATAAATATATACACATATATACATATATATATATACATGTGTATATATATATATATACATATATATATATATACATAACACCAACTACTCTGACGAACTGTTGTCCTCCTCTGTTGCCGTTTCTCTTCCCGCCAGCAGGTGGAGCTGCTGCTCTTTATATTTTTTTTCTGTTGACTGGTGGAAGAAGGAAAAAAGAATGGTCCCAACTTTAACTTAACTGTAAATTTCTACTTTTGTTAATTTTCTTTTCCAAAAATGTAAATTTCAACTTTTGTAAAAAAAAAAAAAAAATTTGAATAAAGTAAATTTCTACTTTTGTCAATTTTTTGGGGAAAAATATAAATTGTTTTAATATTATATATATATATATATATATATATTTAATATTAATATTTAATGTTTTTTCTGAAAAAAATTATGTTTCAATTTTAATTAGTTTCAACATTTGTAAATTCAAAACAATTTGGAGTTGAAGATTTGATTAAACCACCACACAGACTCCAGTGGAGGTGAGAAACTCAGCTCAGGGCTCCATGAAAGACCTGGACCGGCCCTCACGATCAGGAGACCGGGGATGGAAATAAAACTGCACAAAAAAATAAAAAAGGAGAATAAATGTGTCGATTGTGACCCGGGCTAAGAAAAGAGGCCGCTCACAATCACATGAGGATCTTACGGTCGCGAGTTCTATCTCTGAGACATTTATTTCATCTATTTACAGACAGTAAAGTACAAGTCACGTGGAAACAGAGAGGACATTTCTACTGTGACACAACTGAAGAAGACGATGTACAACTATGTACAAAAAGTTAACACTTTTTCTTATAAACTGAGAGTAAAAATGAATGAAACGTGGGATAAATTAATGTTGCTCTGGAGAATAATAAGCACTGTGCGAAATACAGGGGGATCTTGGGGGGGGGGGGGGGGGTTAGACCCTCCTGATTAACACTCGAGACCCCCTGAAAGCCTCAAAGGCAAAATTTGAGGGGGGTCTAAACTAGGGCTGGACGATTAATAGAATTTTATTCATGATTTTGATTTTGGCTTCTCACGATCATAAAAACATTATAATCGAAGAAAAACGATTAATGCGCCCGCATGGTGCGGCGTGTATGTAAATTCCTATGCTCGAAAAACACCCTGAATGCACCCATGTTATGTGCAGCTGCAGCAAGCGTGTGACGTGTGCGGGAAATTTTTTTTTTTTTTTTTTTTTTGGAAAGTCAAGATCTCGAGTTCCCAATTTTTTTTGCTTTTTTTCCCAAAAAATGTTTTTGTTTTTTAAAAAAATTTTTTAGTTTTTTTCCCAAAATTTTTTTTCATATTTTTTTGGAAACTCGAGATTACAAAAAAAAATGATCTCGTCATTTTTTTTTTTTTCTCATGTCACTTCGGTGGCTCCGTAACTTCTGGCTGTTCTTTTAAACAATATTTAAAGTTGAGTTTTGGTGGTTCAATAAATACTCAAGTTTTGAAATCGATGAATATCGTGTCCATTAATCATGATTTCAATATCAGTCAAAAATAATTGTGACTAATATTTTTGCCATAATCGTCCAGCCCGAGTTTAAAAAGATCTTTTTGATTTCAGTTTTACATATATGATCTACATACATTATACACGTTGCATGCTTTCTTATCCTTTATAACCAGACAAAATGTAAATTTAAAAATGTCAAATTTTATTTGTAATTTTGTATTTTTAATGTTTTAATGAATTGCTTTCCAAATGGCGCTGTGGAAAAGGCCCACACAAGCCCACATCTGACAGGGAAAATATCCAATACTGCAGCGTGGCACCTGGTGGTGAAACAGTATTGTGCAACAAATTGGAGATGGGACCCCCCCCCCCCCGGTTATTAATGGGTATTTCGCACACTGATAATAAGAACAGCACAGATTATTAAACATGAATTGGAAAAGAAACGGCTAAAAAAAACTGCTGGAATGTGGCAAAGAAAGCAAGAAATATGGAAAACGATGAAGTTGTACAATGTGTGTTTATAGTCTTTGTGTTCGTAAGTGAAGAGAAACACGGCTGCAAACACAGAATGTCCTGTGCTTTCGCTTTCTTTTCTTTTTTTAATATTGGATAAAAATCTTATGAACATGAGAACGGAAACTTGGCTAAAGTGCATCGATAGATCCCTGGTACACAGGTGGGAGGGAGGGAGGGCGTTTGGCACCTTTCGTCCTGAACTCCAAAGATGAAAAATCCACGGCAAAGTCATCTGGAGAGCTCACACAGATCCACAGCACTCACTCTGCGTTACAATAATAACTCACTATATCCACGGTTAAATTATATGAACACTTATTGTACTGTATATTTACACAAATCTGTCCGTGAGTCACGTGACGTGGTAAAAAAAAAAGGACGCATTCGGACGCAGACTGACTTCAGAGGCGGGGGATCGCTCGCTCCATCGGCGAAAATGTCTCACACGGGAAAAGCGCCCGAGGTCGGTCGACCGCGCTGTTGTGCTCGGGGTCTGCAGGGCAGAGGCGAGGGCGTGACGTAGCAGAGGCTGGGGCTGTCGATGTCGCCCTCTCCCACCAGAGTCAGGTCGGACAGCGCGTCCTCCTGCGGCTCGCCCCTGTTCGACTGCTGCGGGTGGACGGGGGAGACGGCGCCGGGGAAGGGCGGGAGCGGCCTGGACGTCCTCCAGGCCCGTCCGCCGCCGCCGCCGCCGCCGCCGCCGCTCTCAGCGCCCAGAGCAGAGTCCAAGCTCTGGGACTGATGGCTGAGCGAGTGGACGCCGCTACCGCCTCCGCCACCTCCGCTGTTTGTCTTGTTGCCCCGGCGACCGTTGCTAGGGAAGCTGCCGTTGTTTGGGTGACGGGAAGTAGGCGTGGAGCAGTGAGGAGGAGGAGGAGGAGGAGGAGGAGGAGGCGACAGGCGCAGAAAGTCTGGGAGCTGCAGGTGGCTTTTGTTCAGCAGGCCTCTCTGGTCGTCGGCTCGGTTGCTCTGAGCTTTGGAAATGAGGTCGAAGAATTCTGCGCACACACGCACACGCGTGAATAATCACATACTGAAATCATTCATGATCGTGCTTTAGTAAACATGCAGAGGAGGGCGTGCCTTTAATCGAGTCAAAGCTACATTCAGTGTGAGCGGCAGCTAGCTTTGAAAGCGTTTTGGTGCCAACAGGCAAAAAGAGTTAGTGACAGAGACAGAGACAGAGAGGTTGTTCGGTCTTTACCTTCAGCTTCGTCTATATTAATCTTTCTCTGCGTTCTGTTTTCCGGAGCCTTGTGCAGAGACACAGAGTGGTCGGGTGAGGCCGGGCCTCTCGGGGGGTCAGGGCCTCGCCCGGCCTTGCCGTTTTCCCCGCGGGGGTGGGCTGAACCTGCGCTCCCCGGCGAGCCGTCCTCCCCCTGAGGGCCACAAGTGAGAGCGGAGCAGGGCGTTAGAGCCCCGGATGAGTCACGGCGGCGGGCGGGCGGGGAGGGCGGAGGGCGGAGGGCAAGTGTGGGCACAGAACTAGCGTCTACTAATGATGGAGACGGGAGGGGTGAATGATGGCGATGATTTTGACTCGTATGGTTAAAGCTGCAGTGCGTAACTCACAGGGATTTTTATTTGTGGACTCTTTTCATGATACAGTTATATAGCAGTTCTACTCCACTCAGTTTGGTCATTTTCCATGACTTTAACGTGGGCGGGGGGTCGCCATAACACAGCTTCACAAAACTGCGATAATGGAGGACATTATGGTGTATTTTTTTGGCAGACAGCAGCCATTTATTGCTCGCTGTAACCCCAATCTCTGACCAATCGGTGGCCGGCAGTCTGTTGACGTCATCCTTTTTTAAGTATCGAATCAGCTAGCTCGGAAACAGGTACCAAAAAAAATAAAAAATAAAAAAGCACCAGGTACCAGGTACTACCAGGAAATGAGTCGTGCTGCAACCGTATCATGGAATAAGTCGCAAAAGAGCTTTTTCAATACTTAGAGTAGAGTAGAGACTGTACATCACTGACAACAGGAGGAAGCTCTAACAGAGAGCAGATCATCCACGGTCCATAAAACGTCAGAAAATTGAAAATTCCGCTTTCAAAATCTAGTAATCCACTAACAATCTCTTTATTTATAATACTACAAATGGATGGGAACATCCCTGGCAGTGGACATTTGTATTTAAAAGTTATGCACTACAGTTTTAATAATGACATTTATTGTAAAGAAAATCACCTGGTTCAACATATACATACATTTACTAAAGATACACTACCGTTCAAAAGTTTGGGGCCTATACAATTCTTTTGTATGTTTTCCATTAAAAGTCAAATAAATTTAATTCCTCAAAATAGTAATATTTTTGTAAAAAAAAAAAAAATTCTCAATTTTTTTATTTCTTTCTCAAATTAAATTTTTTTCCTCAAAAATTTAATTTTTTTCCTCAAAAATTTAATTTCTTTCCTCAAAAATTTAATTTCTTTCTTAAATTTTACTTTCTTTCTCAATTTTTTTCCCTCAAATGTATTATTTACTTCTCAGATATTTTTTTCTCAAAATTTCTTTTTTTTCTTAAAGTCTTTTTTTCCCCTCAAATTTATTTTTTCCTCAAAATTGTTTTTTTGGTCAAAAAAAAATTTTTTCTCAAGTTTTATTTTTTTTCTCAAAATGTACATTTCTTTCTCAAAATTTTAACTTCTTTCTCAATTTTTCCCCCTCAAAATTCTTTCTCAAATTGAGTTGTATTCATTGAAAAAAACTTGCTTTTCCTTCAGAAATAAGGACATTTCTAAGTGATCCCAAACTTTTGAACGGTAGTGTAAGACGAGTGTCGAAGAAAAAACACACACCGCGTCACCACAAGGAGAACTAACTACACACTAAAAGACACACTACTGCCCCCTACAGTGGGAAATAAACGCCTGTTTAAAGGAATCCCTCTAAAAAGGTGGAAAACCAAAAAACAACACGGCCCAGAGAGCGACCATCACAACACCAACTACATCACGAACAGGAGCTTTTGAGGAAAGAGAAGTGACCACAGCAGACGCTGCGTTGGCTTTGTATTGTTGTGTTTTTTTAACGGGTCAGTCGGTTTTTGGGTTATAGAAGAAAGAGAACCAGCAAACCACAGAGCAGAGACGACGATGCATTCGGCCACAGGCAGATCACGGGGACATTGAGAGTTCTCTCAAAAGTGCACACATAGAAACACATACGTACGAAACGTACACCTGAATCGTTTTTTTTTTTTAAAAACACGTTGCAAACAAACACGGGTGACAGCAAGGGGGGGACACTTAGTAGCGTGACATCTTCAACCAGGAAGTGGAGACATTGGCTGGTGTTATAGGACATTCCAGTGCAGGAAGAAAATAGAATCAAACATAAAAGAGTTAGAGGAGATCTTACTGTCGTCGACTGGTTTCTACTCGTCGAGGCCGAGAAGAGATTCTTGGACGGACCTACTTTCTGTTTGTCCGCTGAACGAAGGAGAGAAAGCAGGTTATTTTTTCGATGTGTGCGACGCGAAAAAAGAACAATAAAACTGGCGCTCGTCGTCGTTCCTCACCTTTTACAGGCGCGTGTTCGGCTGCGTCCAACACCACGCGCAGCCCGTCCAGGTTGGATATAGGAAGACCTAAATCTAAAGGCTCTGACTCGCCACTCTGCATCACACACACACACACACACACACTTAATACAATGGATTTTATTTGACCTTTTCAATACTCAATCTCGAGGTCAGCGGTTTCCCACAAACCAAAAAAGATTGAGTCAATGACTTATTTGTTATATGAAGAAAATATTCACATTTTAAGAAGCTGAAACGATCAGAAATTTAAAAATCTATTTATAATTCCAAAATCAACTTACAATTCCAAAATTTACTGATAACTCCAAAATCTAATTTCAATTCCAAAATCTACTTATAATTCCAAAATTTACTGATAATTCCAAAATCAACTATTGATTCCAAAATCAACTTATAATTCCAAAATCTACTTACAATTCCAAAAACTACATATAATTCCAAAATCAACTATTAATTCCAAAATCAACTATTAATTCCAAAATCTACTATTAATTCCAAAATCAACTTATAATTCCAAAATCCACTTACAATTCCAAAATCGACTTATAATTCCAAAATCTACTTATAATTCCAGAATCAATTTATAATTCCAAAATCAACTTATAATTCCAAAATCTACTTATAATTCCAAAATCAATTTATAATTCCAAAATCTACTTATAATTCCAAAATCAACTTATAATTCCAAAATCTACTTATAATTCCAGAATCAATTTATAATTCCAAAATCAACTTATAATTCCAAAATCTACTTATAATTCCAAAATCAATTTATAATTCCAAAATCAACTTACAATTCCAAAATTTACTGATAACTCCAAAATCTAATTTCAATTCCAAAATCTACTTATAATTCCAAAATTTACTGATAATTCCAAAATCAACTATTGATTCCAAAATCAACTTATAATTCCAAAATCTACTTACAATTCCAAAAACTACATATAATTCCAAAATCAACTATTAATTCCAAAATCAACTATTAATTCCAAAATCTACTATTAATTCCAAAATCAACTTATAATTCCAAAATCCACTTACAATTCCAAAATCGACTTATAATTCCAAAATCTACTTATAATTCCAGAATCAATTTATAATTCCAAAATCAACTTATAATTCCAAAATCTACTTATAATTCCAAAATCAATTTATAATTCCAAAATCTACTTATAATTCCAAAATCAACTTATAATTCCAAAATCTACTTATAATTCCAGAATCAATTTATAATTCCAAAATCAACTTATAATTCCAAAATCTACTTATAATTCCAAAATCTACTTATAATTCCTAAATCAACTATTAATTCCAAAACCTACTTTTAATTCCAAATTTTACTTATAACTCCAAAATCTACTTATAATTCCAAAATCAACTTATAATTCCAAAATCTACTTATAATTCCAAAATCAACTTTTAATTCCAAAATCAACTTTTAATTCCAAAATCTACTTAGAATTCCAAAATCAACTTAGAATTCCAAAATCTACTTTTAATTCCAAAATCTACTTATAACTAATCAAGCTTCAAACCTGATCCATTATCACAAACTCGTCAACAATCACCGTCTTACTTTAAACCGAGACTTTAAAATCACTTTTAACCCAACGTCAAACACACAGACACAAAAATAACAACAATAACTGAATGACTTACGATGCGAGCCACCAGGTCAGAGAGGTGCAGGCCGTATTTGGCCACCACAGGTCTGAGGACCTCCGTCACCGGCTTGGTGGGTTTAGCTTTCAGGCCGACAGAGCGGTTGATGGGGACTAAGTCGAGTCTGAAGAAGAAGAAGAAGAAGAAGAAGAAGAAGAAGAAGAAGAAGAGTCAGCGATTTTCTTTGCAGGTTTCTGTCGCAGCAGCCTGACACTTTAGAGCTACTGTACCTGAAGAGTGTGCGTTTTTCTAGTCTGAGATCCCGAGAGCATAACGTCATACAGTCCTGGTCCAGAACAAGTGGCTGATTTTAAAAAAAGAGCAAAGAGACTTCATACGTAAATAAATAAATACATTTCGTGACATGCTTTCTGCTTAAGTATCAGATTATACCTTCTCCCCTCCGACCAGAAACAGGTCTATAGCTGCCAAGTTGATGCAGAGCTTCTCACACAGGCCCAGGAGTAATTCCCTGATGGACACACCAGACCTCAGCGGCACGGGACAACACGAGCCGTCCGGTAGGCTTATGTTGCACTGCCTCAAGGGGGCGCTGCTCACGACCGTCACTGCACCTCGAGAGACGTCGCCCTGCAAGAACGAAAACGCACAGAGCGTTATTAAAACAATAAGATCACGGGACGAGACAGAGCCCGAAATCAGACGAAACACTCTGTCGCTGAATCGATTACAGCAGGAGACAGGAATGTTTGTCCGTGACAGTAATCTGGTCTAATCTGACCTCATTCCTCAGCGATCCCGACGGCCCCAGCTCCAGACTGGCCCCCGACGACAGGGAGCCCTGTGATTCACGCCGACCGTTACTGCCAGAGAAATCTGAAAGATATTAAAGCCATAAGTGTCTCTTATAAGAGAGAGAGAGAGAGAAGGTTCCAAATCCAATAAACATGGAGTCGTGCTTTCGACCGTATCATGGAATAAGGCGCAAAAGAGCATTTTCACCGACAACAGGAGGAAGCTCTAACAGAGAGTTTGGTCAATAAAAACGTCAGAAAATTACGTACGAGCGTACGAACACTTGAGTAATCGCCGCAGCCCTACACGAGTCTGTTCGTCTGCTAAATTCCTCAAAAAAAATTTATTTGAAAAAAGTGCTTTTCCTTCAAAAATAAGCAAATTTCTGCAAAACATAAATAAATTTAGAGAAAAAAATTAATAAATTCACAAAATTTAAAAAAATTTTTTGCAAAATTTAAATTCTTTTTCTCAAAAAGTTTTTTTTCACAAAATGTTTTTTTTCCACAAAATGTTTTTCTTTCACAAAATGTTTTTCTTTCACAAAAATGTTTTTTTTCACAAAATGTTTTTTTTTATACATTTTTTTTTATACATTTTTTTTTTTATCAAAATGTTTATTTCTCTCAAAATGTGCGTTTCATTCAAAAATAAGGACATTTCTAAGTCCCAAACTTTTGAACTTTGGTAAAAAACTACTAACTGTAGTTGAAGTCGGCCAACTCTCGCTTCTTTGGCCCTTTGCCGAAGCTCCTGTTGCGCGACCAGGAGAAGAACATGCCTTTCCTCCGGTCCCCCGAGTCGTCCCTGCCGTCCTCATTCAAAGAGCGGCCAGATTTGCTCTTTTTGTCCTCCTGGAACACACACACAGAGAAGACCGTTTATCAAAACAGACACAAACAGATAATCCAACGAAACGGAATCGATTAAAATCCGTTACCTTCTTGGGCGTGGAGAGGTTGGAGCGGTCCGAGCCGGTGGTGCTGTGCTTGGAGGTGGGGCTGCTGGGGATGTGGTAGGGGTCGGGCAGAGGTCGACCCTCCACCTCCGCCAGCATGCACTCCTGGTACAGCAAGGACTTGAGGAAGCGCGTGTAGCTGTCGAACTTCATCAGGTTAAAGATCTAAAGATCAGGAAGGGGAAAGAATATCCAGTCGAGAGTGCTTTTAGTCTCTTCTGGAGTGAAATTAATCAGATATACATGTTTGTTATTGTGCATAATAACTATATTATAGCCCACTTGTATGTTAGTCTGATATAAATACACCATACCACAAGATCTTGGTCGTGTATGAATCATAAAAATAAAGATATCCGGCCAAACTTGTGACTCTTATCAGAGTTTGAACATCTGAGCTCAGCTGCTTAAATCAATAGAGCTTTTCAGGAACCCTTACCCAGAAGCACATTCACGTCCACGATGCTCGACAGCAGCCCTCAGTGATGCAACACTGGTACATTTGGCACATTAAGGGCTAGTTTAGAGTCATCTTAGCAGTTAAATGCTCTCATAAAGGCTTGAGGTTAGCCCTAAGCTAAGTCGTTGGTGTACTTGTACACAGTCGTGTATTGGGTCTCTACCTGCAGCTGCTGCTCCTTGAACATGTCCGGCCGCGGGGCGTTGAGGATGTCGTCGGCGAGCTGAGCCTGGCTGTCTATGTTGACCGGCGTGGTGGCTTTACTGGACAGGAAGCTGTTGTAGATCTCCCTGGCACGCTGAGACAGCTGGAGGGTGGAGAGGGTTTTGTCGTCAGGTCGAGACAAAACAGTGAGACGGTTGTAATTGGATGCGTTTCTGTGACCAGGTCACGACTCACCTGCTTCTTGTCGTTCTCGGGGATGTGGCTGAAGAAGTCGCACGCCTGCCAAAACAGGATATTCTCCTCGCTGAACTCCTTCTTTAAGAACTCCTAAGAAGTGAGAAGGAAAAATTCACAGAATGCCAACATTTTCTAATCTCGGAATGTGAAAATTTTCTAATCTTGGAATGTGAACATGTTCTAATCCCTGAATGTGAATATTTTCTAATCTCAAAATGTGAAAATATTCTAATCTCAAAATGAGAATATTTTCTAATCTCAGAATGTGAATGTTTCCTAATCTCAGAATGTGAATATTTGCTAATCTCAAAATGTGAAAATATTCTAATCTCAGAATGTGAATGTTTCCTAATCTGAGAATGAGATTGTTTTCTAATCTCAGAATGTGAATATTTTCTAATCTCAAAATGTGAATGTTTCCTAATCTCAAAATGTGAAAATATTCTAATCTCAGAATGAGAATATTTTCTAATCTCAGAATGTGAATGTTTCCTAATCTCAGAATGTGAATATTTTCTAATCTCAGAATGTGAACATGTTCTAATCCCTGAATGTGAATATTTTCTAATCTCAAAATGTGATAATATTCTAATCTCAGAATGTGAACATGTTCTAATCTCAGAATGTGAATATTTTCTAACCTCAGAATGTGAATATTTTCTAATCTCAAAGTGTGAAAATATTCTAATCTCGGAATGAGAATATTTTTATAATCTCAGAATGTGAATGTTTTCTAATCTAATTTCTGTAATTCTGAACTATGAAATGAGAAGGAAAAGGAGGGAAATATAAATATAAACGTGCTACAATTAAACTTCCTGTTCAACAAAGCAGTAAAGAAGTGACATTTTCACCCTTTTTGGTGGCAGTTGAACGACATAGTGTACACAAACAGACTAATACATCTCAGCTACTGACCAGTAGGAAATAAATGAATATTGCCTTGGTTGGCAACTTGAGCAGCTTTATATCGATTCCATTTTGCCATGTGGAATACGTCAAAATACCTTGGTTGCCAACACTGACTGGCACAAACAAACACAGTTGTCATGTCGACGACAGGACAACAATAACCCCAGGTTTGCCCCACAGAAAGCTAAACGTAGCACGTGCCGTCCTGACAGCGGTCACGTGCCGTCCTGACACCGGTCAGCGTGCAGCGCGACGTACCGAGAAGTATCGCACTCCCACTGGATCCTGCAGCAGCCTCTCGAAGCAGACGGCCCAGCTGGCCACTCTCCTCTCCGTGTGTCGCCGGTGGCTCTGGACGCTGGGCAGACTGGCGTTACTGTTCAGACTGTTGTCGCTGCTGCAGCCCTGCAGCTCCACGCTGTTCAGCTCTGTTCACACACACACACACACGTAGGATTATATGGTGACATGGCCTGGATTAGGTCTGCAACTATTTGTTTGTTTTTTTTAAAGGGAGAAATCTATTATAGACATGTCTTTAAACGAAATGCATGTGGTCTATACAGTATTATTTTTTGTCATTGACTTGGGGCTCGAGTTTAGGGAGAATCTGCAAAAAAAGTCGTGTGCATATTGAGCGACTCTACATTTAGTTTATTCTCGTTTTCTTGTGATATCTAACGTCTTTTCACACTGACTTTAGTTACTTTTCAATGACAGAAGTTGGTAAAAAAAATTCAAAAAATACCATTTCAGGTCCTAAACACCATCTCTGTGTGGACAAACATCAAAACATCACAGCTATAAACCTAATAAATGATAGACCTACTAAATGTAGAGGGTGCTGTGTATGGTAAACTTTCACCCAGTCCATTCCTGTAAATCCTCTAAATGTATTATGGGAATTTTGATTTGAATTTTGATTTGACTTGTTGTATAATTATAGCGTAGCACGTGAAGGAATGCTATCAAATCATTAATGAGCAATAATTACATGACAATTAATCATCAGCTCAATGTCACAATCGTGACATTAAAACTCCACAACATGGCACAACAACACTGCGTTCAAAAGTTTGGGGTCACCTTTACTATAATTTTGTTGTGGATTCCATTAAAAGTCACGCTTTTATTCATCAAAAGAGTTGCAAAATGAATAGAAAATGAGAAATAATGAATTGATTTTATTCCAAATAATATTTGTTTTATTTAGAGAAAGTAGCTTTTTCGGAGAAAGCTAAGCTACGAGATGCATTCAATGCTCCATCCACATTCAATACATTATTATATATATATATTTTATATTTTTATCATCCAATCGTCTTCTAACGCCATTAGCAAACACAATGTACCATTAGAACAGTGTAAATGGGCCTCTATACACCTATGTACATATTCCAATAAAAACCAGACATTTGCAGCTAGAATAGTCGTTTACCACATTAACAATGTAAAGAGTGTATTTATGATTCATTTAATGTTATATTCATTGGAAAAAAAAGTGATTTTCCTTAAAAAAATATGGTTATTTAAAAAAGATTAAAAAATTTTTTTTCAAGATTAATTTTTTTTCTCAAGATTAATTTTTTTTTCTCAAATTTAATTTTTTTTCTCAAATTAAAAAAAAAGAAAATCTAAAAATTTCAAAAAACTTTTTTTTTCTCAAAATGTATTTTATTTTTTCTCAAAATTTTAATTTCTTTCTCTAAATGAGTTGTATTCATTGAAAAAGGTGCTTTTCCTTCAAAAATAAGGACTTTTTTTCGTTTTTTTTTTATTTTTCTTTCGTTATATTCATAAACACGCTAGAATAGTCGTTTACCACATTAAGAATGTATAGAGTGTATTTATGACTCATTCATTCATTAACAAAAATAAGGACATTTCTAAGTGACCCCACACTTTTTGGTGTATTCGACGCCGTTTAACGACTTCTGCCACACAACACCACAACGCTGCCGCCGCCGTTATTATTATTCCACTGTGTGTGTTACTAGTTACTGTATATATGCGTTACACTGTTCTGTATCGCAGACACTGGTTCGACAGACTCGGGGCTATCTTTAGCAGCAGAGGTGAGGCAGAGGTTGAACAGGTCAAACCAGATTCCGCTGCTTTTTAAGCGCACGTTTAATGAAGTCCGCTGTGAGCGCGCGACTCACAAGTCAAGTTAAGTTAAGTTAAGTTAAGTTAAGAGCTGATGGTCAGCGGTGAAAGCGCGTGTGAAGGCAGGTTTACTCACCTCCATCGGAGACTGCGGCCGACTGTAAGGAAACACAGAGAGACATGGGTTAGGATTATTCATTCAGACACAGTCAGACAAGCTGGGACAGGAGGCAGCTGCCCTGGCATGTTCTTTGTCCACATGGAGACTGAGGCTGAGTGAGTGACTGGTGTTTCTCACACACACACACATGCATCATAACACAGTCATTGTCATGTGTGTGTGTGTGGGATCATCTGTTAACTGGCTCTGCAAGAAAACCTCCTCATACAGGGGTGGAGATGTGTGTGTGTGTGCATATGTGTGTGTGTTTGCATGTGTGTGTGTTTGCACGTGTGTGTGTGTGTGTGTCGCACATTCCCTCAGGTTATTTTTCATGACACAAACACATGTTTAAATGAAACTTGGGGGTTTGGACTTGAATCACATTTTCCTTACAAAAACACACACACACACACACACACACACACTCACACACACACACACACACACACACACACACACACACACACACACACACACACACACACACACACACACACACACACACACAGAGCTGGGATGAGATCATTCCACGCAGACATCAGTAACGCAGCTAACTCTGGAACATCGTTGAAACACTTTGTGAGTCAGACGAAGACAAAAGAGAAAGAGGAGACAAAGAAAAGAAAAGAATAGAAAGAAGGTGAAAGGAGAGATTTTGACTATTACGAATGTTATATATTTAACTTGCATATCCTTATTATGTCCCACACTGTAAACAAAAACATTTCATTATGATTGAATAAATTAATGAAAATACAACCTTTGCAGACAGAGAAAAAACAAACACACTCGACTTCACACGAACCCAAAAGGATTATGTATGAAATAAATGTCGTTCTACAATTCAGTTACTAAAATATTTTTTTCCCCCAATTTTTTTAGTTTCTGTTATTTCGGTTTATTTATATCACAAAACACCCGTTTGTGTTGTTTGTGAACGGTTTATTTTTGTAACTTCTGGGAGAAAAAGGCAGCTAGCTTAAGCTTTTATTCATGCTTAAGTTGTTTTTGTTGTACAGGAAGTGAGTTTTTATTTGTTTTGACTGAATAAATGTTAACTTTTGTCTTACGTTTGCCTTTGTGTGATCGCATCGTTGGAATCGGTTTATTTAAAAATCACAATATCTAATACAAACTGTATCGTTTTGATGCCATAATTTGCCCAAACGCACGATGCATGGCATCAATTTTTCAATCGAGAATCGTTTGAATCGAGAGTCGTTTGAATCGAGAGTCCTTTGATTCGAGAGTCGTTTGATTCGAGAGTCGTATGAATCGAGAATTGTTTGAATCGAGAGTCGTTTGAATCGAGAGTCGTTTGATTCGAGAGTCGTATGAATCGAGAGTCGTTTGAATCGAGAGTCGTATGAATCGAGAATCGTTTGAATCAAGAGTCGTTTGAATCAAGATTCGTTTGATTCGAGAGTCCTATGAATCGAGAATCGTTTGACTCGAGAGTCGTATGAATCGAGAATCGTTTGAATCGAGAAACGTGGACTCGTGAATCGGTTCAATTTTGAATCGAATCGTGACCCGAAGAATCGGTTCGTCCACAAACCAAAATGATTCAGTTTGAATGATTCCTTTGTTTATGTGGAGCAAAGAAACAGAGAAAATATTCACATTTAAGAATATTTTCTTTATGATGCGTGTGTGTGTGTGTGTGTGTTTCACATGTGTTACACTATGCTGTGTGTGTATTACACGGGTGTTGCTTCCAGTATAACACACATGGTCAACATCTGTTAGAGATATGTCTTTTGTTTGCAGGGTGGAATTCTTTGGCGTATACATATGAATGTGTGTGTGTGTGTGTGTGTGTGTGTGTGTGTGCGTGCTCTAATGTGATCACTTCCAGACATACTTGGTGGTGTAGTGTCTTGGCCCCTGATGGAGGCCCCCTCGCCCCCTCGCCCCCTCTCCCTCCTCCACTTCCGTCTAGACTCATTTCAAACTCACTCCTTCAGTTTGTTCTTTCTTCATCCTTTTGTTCGCCACCTATTCTCCACTTCTCCTTCCTTAACCCTCCTCCTCCTCCTCCTCCTCCTCCTCCTCCTCCTCCTCCTCCTCCTCCTCTCCTGGCAGATCCAGGTCATTCCTCACAGCCCACAGGGAACGATTGGGGTTTTCCAAACTTTCCCTCAATTCCCTCGCCCTGACCTCATATTCACAATTCAGCTGGAAAATGCTAAGCTAGCCTCGATAATTACGGAATCACAGTATCAGATACGCTACACTCTTAGAAATAAGGGTTCCAAAAGTGTCTTCTACAAGGGCTGAGGTTCTACCTTGAACCATTTGCTTCTGAAAAACCCTTTGCTGAATAAAGGGTTTTAAAAAAGGTTCCAGGTGGAACCTTTATAAAAAAAAAAGGTTCTTGGTAACACTAATGGTTCCAGTAAGAACCATTTTGATCCAGAGAACCCTTTAAAACCCCGAAAGGCTTTTAAAAGGGTTCTTGGTGGAACCCTGGAGCCAAAAAGGGTTCTCCTATGAGGACAAGTCGAAGAACCTTATATGGTTCTACTTAGCACTTTCATTTCTAAGAGTGTAGAGGAAGGTATGGCTTTTAACAATTGTCTTGTGGAGTTCGTGTTCCCAAAAAACCTTTATTAGATACACTACACTCATAGAAATAAGGGTTCCAAAATAGTTCTTCTACAAGGGCTGAGGTTCTACCTGGAACCATTTGCTTCTGAAAAAACCCTTTCCCGGAAAAAGGGTTTTTCAAGGGTTCTTGGTAACACTAATGGTTCCAGTAAGAACCATTTTGATCCAGAGAACCCTTTGAAACCCCTTTCCTGAATAAAGGGTTTTAAAAGGGTTCCAGGTGGAAAACTTTATAAAAAGGTTCTACCTGGAGCCAAAAAGGGTTCTCCTATGAGGACTAGCAGAAGAACCTTATATGGTTCTACTTAGCACTTTTATTTCTAAGCGTATAGAGGCCCAGGTCATTCAAAAATCCCATTTCAAAAATGTCCATTTCCAACCGTCTCTTACATCAGAATTTCATTCCCCGGGGCCGATTTCAGTGATTTTGGTGCCAAATGACAGGTAAAAAGTCTAATTTCTAAATCAGAAATCTCTTTTATATCTCTTTCTGCCATTTAATATGTTCTAAAATAACGTAGAACCAACACAGCATTATTCCATGTACAAAAACGGCCAATGTATTTGCACATTGTATAACCTGACGCTCAACAGGCTTCATAACAGATGATGTAAGTATCATCATCATCATCCTCTCTTTCCCACTAGTCACGGCTAATAAAGCCCACGGGACCTGTTCCCTGTAAACAATTTGTGTTTAGGGAGTTGAAAGGAAACGACAAAATTCGACATGTTTTGACCTGCAGACAGAAAAATCTGTTAATTTCAACAGCACATAATCCAGTAGGACGTTCGTTTTTGTTTTAATTCCAGAAACTCTTAACGAGCCACAAATACCAAGTACACAAGGCCTCGTGTGTGTGTGTGTGTGAGTGCGTATGATAAAATAAACCTGGCCTTTTGAATTCAGAGCACGGCTATTGTGCAGACGTGTGATTCAGCGCCTCTTATCTTTAGTTAAAGTGGGTGTTATCGTCGCCGTCGTCGTCGTCGTCGTGCTCATGTGTGGAAATGTCCACGACACTTCCACCGTTTCTCGCCGCACTTCCCACACCGGCAAAAAAAATAATCGTCCTCTTCCACAGAAACGATTCATTCGCTCCAACAACAAGATCTCCGTCACCGTTCGCCCAGAAAAATGATAATAAAGATATTACCGACTAAATATTACGTCGTTATTTTAGCGTCGCAGTGTCTTCGAGCTTCTCAGAGCGGGATAATTACAGGAGGAGGATGTGAGATATGATATTTAATCACTGCTCTGAAAAGGAATCCATATCATTATTGTGTTTCTCACGTGTATAAATATAGTATCACCGCCGTTTTTTACTCTCAGTGTGCGACGGAAATGCAAATAATTGACGACTAGAATGAATCGTTTGGTCCATAAAGTGTCAGAAAACATGAAAAAACGGTGTTTGTCAAACCTGGAAACGACGGCGTTCTCCAACGTCTCCGTTTTGTCCACAAACCGAAATGATTCGGTTTTTAATGATTTCTTTGTTTACGTGGAGCAAAGAAACGAAGAAAATATGCACATTTAAGAAGCTGAAACGATCAGAAATCTGGTTTGAATCATGAAAAAAAGCAAAAAAAAACAAAATAATTGAAGATTAATTTAGTAACAGATTAACAATCGTTGAATTGTTTCAGCTCTAAGGACGACCCTTCACGTTTAAAATGTTATTACACTTTTCCACGTAATGGCAAACAGTGTGTGTGTGTGTGTGTGTGTGTGTGTGTGTGTTGATGATGGGTTTGCGTGGAAACAACAAAGACCATGACTCTAACCCTAACCATGACCGTCAGGCTTTGTAATCTGTTGATCTTGTGCATTTACTGTAATCGGAGCGTAAAAAAGCCCCATCTGTACGTGAATAATCGGCATATAAAGGCAGCGACCGCAGACGTGGCCGTGCATTGATGTCGCCTGTGATGCTAGTAAAAAAAAAAAAAAAAATTTAAATCTAAAAGTAGAACACGTGGGTTTTTCTGCACTACGGTTCAAAAGTTTGAGGTCACTTAGAAATGTCCTTATTTTTGAAGGAAAAGCACTTTTTTTTCCAATTAATCTAACATTAAATGAATCATAAAAACACTCTATACATTGTTAATGTGGTAAACGACTATTCTAGCTGCAAACGTCTGGTTTTTAATGGAATATGTACATAGGTGTATAGAGGCCCATTTACAGTGTTCTAATGGTACATTGTGTTTGCTAATGGCGTTCGAAGGCTATTGGATGATTAGAAAACCCTTGTGTAATGATGTTAGCACAGCTGAAAACAGTTTTATTTGGAATAAATATCATTATTTCTAATCTTGTCAATGTCTCGACGACATTTTCTCTTCATTTTGATGAATAAAAGTCTGACTTTTAATTGAAAACGCAACAAAAATTGTATAGGTGAGCCCAAACTTTTGAACGGTATACACTCTTAGAAATAAAAGTGCTAAGTAGAACCATATAAGGTTCTTCAGCTTGTCCTCATTGGAGAACCCTTTTGGAGGGTTCCTCCAAGAACCCTTTTAAAACCCCTTTATTCAGGATAGGGTTTTTTAAGGGTTCTCTGGATCAAAATGGTTCTTACTGGAACCATTAGTGTTACCAAGAACCCTTGAAAAACCCTTTCTTTAGGAAAGGGTTTTTCAGAAGCAAGTGGTTCCAGGTAGAACCTCAGCCCTTGGAGAAGAACCCTTTTGTAACCCTTATTTCTTAGAGTGTGTACACCAATGTAAATAAAAAAAAAATGTTCTCAAATTTTTTTTCTCAAATTTGTATTTTTTTTCTCAAAATGTATTCATTATTTCTTCAACATTTAAAAAAAATTCTCAAAATTTCTAAAAAATAAAAAAAAATTCAATAATTTTTTTTTTCCTCAACATTTTTTTTTTCCTCAAAATTGTATTTTTCTTTCTCAAAATGTGTTATTCATTGAAAAAAGGCCATTAGCAAACACAATGTACCATTAAAACACTGTAAATGGGCCTCTATACACCTATGTACATATTCCATTAAAAACCAGACGTTTGCAGCTAGAATAGTCATTTGCCACATTAACAATGTATAGAGTGTGTTTATGATTCATTTAATGTTAGATTCATTGGAAAAACAAGTGCTTTTCTTTCACAAATAAGGACATTTCTAAGTGAGCCCTAACGTTTGAACGGTAGGTTTCTATGTGCTACACTCTTAAGGATCTTTTTCTGGCATAAACACACGACCTTAGTCCTCACGGAGACCAAACACCTGGTCATAACGAGGAAAAAGTTGATGGTTAATGTCAGGGATCAGGCTTTGTTTGGGGCGTCTGTCCAAGCAGAACCAGTAACACATGGAGTCAAAATATGTCTATCTATGGGAGAAACAGTTAGCATTCACACACACACACACACACACACAAAGACAACACTGTTTATACCAGATGAACGTCTGCCTGGCTGCTCCATCACTGAAGCTCTAACTGCCACCTTATATAAGGAATAAGCATCCACATCTTGTAGGTGTCTGCTCGAGTGCGTGTAAGCGCTGGCACGGCAACAGGAGGCCGCACCTATAACTGACACACACACACATATTCTTGTACTTGCTGCATACTGAGGACTGGGTTGCTGACAAAGTGAGGACCAGCATTTCCACTTTATAAATCAACACAATTACAAATATCTACTTCACGAATGACATCTATATAGAACTATTGGTTGCAGTACCATAAAGTGTCTGCAGTTGGAGCCCCAGAGCAAAAAGGGCTGGAAAACTTTTTGGATTTCTTTTACATTTTTAGTCCAACATTTTACAAAAACATCATACTTATACTATGTCGACCAAAAATAAAATAAAAAATTTTGCTCCAAAATTTGACAAAAACGTCATACTATACGATGTCGTCCAAAATTTAAAAAAAATTTGACCCAAAATTTTTGATCCAAAATTTTACAAAAACATCATACTTATACTATGTCGACCAAAAAAATTTTTAAAATTTGACCAACAATTTTTGGTCCAAAATTTGACAAAAACGTCATACTGTACTATGTCGTCCAAAATTTGAAAAACTAATTTGACCCAAAATTTTTGATCCAAAATTTGACAAAAATGTCATACTATACTGTCGTCCAAACTTTGAAAAAATCTTTGACAAAAACATTTTAGTAAAAAATTTGACAAAAACATCATACTATACTATGTCGTCCAAAATGTGATTTTTTTTTTGACAAATTGACTATAGCATGTTATAGCAACCTAAGGAAGTGATTTCAATGAAAACCGGCCAAAATGACCTCACTTTGTTGGTTAAAAACCCTCACTGGTCCTTCAGTATGCCGCAAGTACAAGAACACACACGCACACACACATATATACACACAACACACACTGTCCTTAAAAGGTGACTTAGAATTCACAACACAGATTTTCACACGTCTGAAAACACGCTCACTTTCAAGCCCCCGAGCAGAGGAAGCTGCTGTTTACTTTTGAATATGAGGTGAATATAGTGGCTGCCATTGAGAAGACAGAGTCACGCTCTGCCAGGAGCTGGAAAACCTGGGTTAGGATGAGGTGAATTAGCTGTTTAGGCTAAAAACACTAGTGAGTGAGTAAGGAATCAAACCCCCCCAAAAAACATGTACAATCCTCTGGAATTCTGGGATAAAGAATCAATATCCACTCAAAACTAACTGAAAATGTAGATAATGTTGAACAATAGAGGCTCAGAGGAGAGGTGACTCAGAGGCGACTGATAGATGACTGTCTCTCACGCCCTTAAACTCACAACTGTCAGGAAAAGACAGCGACGGGAGGAGGTCAAGTCTGTCTGTCTGTCTGTCCTCCTGTCTCACTGTCTCACCTTTAAACACACACACACACACACACTTCCATCCGTCCCCGTCTCTGTCACTTTCACACACTCTTGCTGCAAACAGCAACGCAACAGCCGGACCAATTTGACTAATAAACCGAGTAAATGTCTCTTATGTGTGTGTGTGTGTGTGTGTGTGTGTGTGTGTGTGTGTGTGTGTGTGTGTGTACACGACTCACTGTATTGAAGTTCCAGACCCGCTTGAAGGAGAGCCTCTTCCTCAGGCTCATCCTGAGAGACACACTCAGGACACCGTGTGCTGCTCTACTCTACATATATGAAGTAACACAAACACACACACACACACACACACACTGACGTCTAACTTTGGATGGATCCATCACACACACACACACAGGGACACACACACACACAGACTCTTTCCATACTCTGTCTCTTACTACATGATACAACCTTCTCACACCAACAACTCCACACACACACACACACACACTCACACACTCAACTGACAGACTGAGTAGGAAGTTCCATTCTCTCTCACACACACACACACAGAGTCGTGTTTCCATAGTGACACCCCCCCCCCCCCCCCACCCTCCCATCAGGGCAGCAGCTAAGCTACAGAAACAGGGGGGAGGGAACACAGGTCCAGATCTGCCAATCACACGGCAGCATCACGGCTCTCACCTCCCTCCCCCTCCCTCCCTCCCTCCCTCCCTCCCTCCTCCCTCTCTACGTTCAAATCACAGTTCAGCTACAGGTTTTTTACGTGTGAATTCAAATTCAAATCAAAGTCACGGCGAGTCCTGAGAAGACGAGAGGAAACGTGACACTGTGACGCCCTGATTTGTGTGAGTTTTTGGAGTGAAGAGTTTCTATTGTTATATATATATATATATATATATATATATATATATATATATATATATATATACACAATAGAAACTATTATGTATAACTACACTACGTATATATTATATCTAACGTATCTAAGCGCTAATACTTTGATACGTTGACACTGCATTACTCGCGTGTGAGAGAACTTCCAAGAACAGACTGAACTCTTTATGAGCCGTGATATGAGTAAGCGGCACTTACTCAGAACACACACACACACACACACACACACACACACACACACACACACACACATCGGTCAACACACACACACACAGTGACAGAGCGCCAAACAAAAGATAAAACCTGACGTTTGACTCTGCGACAATAGAGTCCTCACATACTGAGAGACAAAGAACAACATAAGAAAATAAGAAATTTTTCCTCATGTCTAACTCTTATTGGCCTCATTCCTGTGGTCTGGCCACGGCAGCTCACTTTCCCCTTGTGTGTGTGTGTGTGTGTGTGTGTGTGTGTGTGTGTGTGTGTGTGTGTGTGTGTGTGTGTGTGTGTGTGTGTGTGGGTGGGTGTAACTTGGATCATAATACTTTCTGAGAACATACAGTAGAATTCTACTTCTCTTTCAGGGGTCACCTAACAGAAGAATTTCTGCCAGAGAAAGCACTCGGAGAGCGCAAACCTTCTGTCCATGACAAACTGGAACAAACAACATCAAAACGTGACCTCAGCGTCTCAGTGAAATATGTCGGAACAGACCACCGTGAAGAACCGGAGACCAGCTTTCAGATAGTTCTGTAACAGCCAAATCAAACCAAAGCCAAACCCTTTCCCCGAAGAAAGGGTTTTTCAAGGGTTCTTGGTAACACTAATGGTTCCAGGGAGAACCATTTTTGATCCAGAGAACCCTTTAAAAGCCCTTACCTGAATAAAGGGTTTTAAAAGGGTTCTGATTAGCACTTTTATTTCTTCCTTTTGTGATATTTTTAATCGAATAAACCTAAAAACACGACCTATAATGGAGGACACTTTTTTTGGGAACACAAACTCCACAAGACAATCGTTAAAAGCCATCCCTTCCTCTACACTCTTAGAAATGAAAGTGCTAAGTAGAACCATATAAGGTTCTTCAACTTGTCCTCATAGGAGAACCCTTTTTGGCTCCAGGGTTCCACCAAGATCAAAAGGTTTCTTACTGGAACCATTAGTGTTACCAAGAACCCCTTGAAAAACAAATGGTTCCAGGTAGAACCTCAGCCCTTGTAGAAGAACCCTTAATTCTAGTACACTCTTAGAAATAAGGGTTCCAAAAGGGTCCTTCTACAAGGGCTGAGGTTCTACCTGGAACCATTTGCTTCTGAAAAACCCTTTTCCTGAATAAAGGGTTTTTTCAAGGGTTCTTGGTAACACTGATGGTTCCAATAAGAACCATTTTGATCCAGAGAACCCTTTAAAACCCCTTTCCTGAATGAAGTGTGATTTTCATAAATTAATAAATCTAAAAACATGACCTATAATGGAGGACACTTTTTTTGGGAACACAAACTCCACAAGACAATCGTTAAAAGCCATCTCTTCCTCTACACTCTTAGAAATGAAAGTGCTAAGTCGAACCATATAAGGTTCTTCGGCTTGTCCTCATAGGAGAACAAGGGCTGAGGTTCTACCTGGAACCATTTGCTTCTGAAAAACCCTTTCCTGAATAATGGGTTTTGCAAGGGTTCTTGGTAACACTGAGGGAAAAAAAAGGGTTCTCCTATGAGGACAAACCGAAGAACCTTATATGGTTCTACTTAGCGCTTTTATTCGTAAGAGTGTACCACATGCCAGCAGTCCGGTGATGTTCTAAGACAGTATTTATTAGTGTGTAGATTAACAACAACAACATCGTTCTATGAGACTATTAATACAACCAGGGATTACAGCGTTAGAACACTTTATATTAACAGTAGAGTACATAATAACAGTGGATAAAACCACTGTAAGTTAACCTATCAGTGGCAAACCAATCAATCAATAACAAATGGAGGCTGACCTGAAAGACACAAGTTCACTTTTAAATGTTTAGCATGGTTTTCCTCCCGTTTTCTCATTCTCAAGCAAACCCCAAAAACATAACTCAACACTGCCCTCTGCTGTCGGTAACGGCGTAATGAGACGCTGAATGAAACCGACTGCATCAGCAGGTATAAAGATGTAATAAGACGACAAACACACAAGTGTATAAAGTGTGTGTGTGACGCCGAGTGGCGTTTGACTTATTCGACGTGACTCACTGTAATTAATGCCGACTGCTGGCTCAACAGTTGGTCGCTGATCAGTCACTGATGCGACAACATTTTTTTTAAAAAAGGGTGAGAAATCCCGATGAGTCATGAGAAATAACAAGAAGAAGAACCAGACCTAAAGATCTCCTCTGGTAGACTTCTTCACCGCGTCTCAGATTTAGCCTACACAAC
The DNA here is from genome assembly GCF_963457635.1 of Microchirus variegatus. Lineage (NCBI taxonomy): Eukaryota > Metazoa > Chordata > Actinopteri > Pleuronectiformes > Soleidae > Microchirus > Microchirus variegatus. Next base: position 2,008,170 of record NC_139820.1, read on the forward strand.
TCTGAGAGTATCTGAGAGTCCATTTAATACATAAATAAATAAAAATAAATAAATAAATCGTCATCGTCAGGAGCCTCCTGAGGTGTTTCGTGTACAGGAGCAGCCGACGATCCTGTGTCATCATCTGACACACACACACACACACACACACACACACACACACACACACACACACACACACACACACACACACACACACACACACACTGCTCCCAGGGGGATATCACGAGGAGAACACACACACACACACACACACACAGCAACTACGCACATACTGTACTACATGGAGAAGAGGGAATAAGTGTGCAGGGTTAGTGTGCACACACTTGTATGAATGGGAGTTTGTGTGTGCGTGTGTGTGTGTTACGTGTGTGTGTGTGAGGTCAGAGGTCATTCCCGGTTGCTCTTTTCTCACCGCTGTGTTGAGTGAAATAACGTCGTGCGCTGCTTTCCACCGTCCACACACACACACACACACACACACACACACACACACATTATTGACCATAATACGCTAAAATAAACAAAAAAAAGTCTCCTTATTTGAACTGAACTAATAGCAAAAAAAAAAAGCTAAACCACAGAATCAACAGGTTCCCCTGCGATTGGTCCGCACGGGTCACATGACCACGAGACACGGGCCTCGTTAACACAAGTTCCACTTCCGACGCGTTCAATTTAATCTGAAAGGAACAAGCGGTAGTGGATGATGACCATATCGGACGGCCAGGTCCAAATATGTGTCGGGATTAAGGATTAAGTTCATGCACGGCTAAAAAAAATATCATCGTTAATGTCAAATGCCCACACACACCCACACACACACACACACACACACACACACACACACACACAGCTGATTTACTCACTGAATCGGCGGCGGCTTCAGAAGAATCCACGCTAAAAGTTTGCCGCTCCATGAAGACAGAAGGCAAAGTAATCCGTCAGCACAACATCGTCAACAGCTATTCAGCTCCTCTGTGTGTGTGTGTGTGTGTGTGTGTGTGTGTGCATGTGGTCAGAGATGAAGCGCTACAGAGCGTCGCTGTCGATAGATTCCTGTTCCTCCTCCTCCTCCTCCTCCTCCTCCTCCCTCTCTATCCTGTCTGTCCTCCTCCTCCTCCTCCTCCTCCTCTGCTTTTCTAACCCACCCCTCGTGTCATTTCTATTCCACCCACACTGCTGTGGGTTGAGAGATGCGCGCCTACACACTCCAACACACACACATACACACACAAGGGGAAAACACAAGCATGGCTGCAGAGGGAGACCCCCCTCGCCATTAAGGAACACACACACACACACACAGTGGGTTGAATGTGTTGTCCTCAGTTCTCTTCCGTCATCTGCTTAGTATGCCGTAAGCATGTCGAGGGCACAGAGAGTAAACAGAGGGGGGGAAAAGCTATATGTTCAGTTCTGGGGGGGATTGAGACGCGAAAGACACCAAAAGCCCAATTTATACTCCTACCCCGTAAAGTCCTCTACGTAGGTTTTACGGAGACCCCTCTACGTCGCCCGTCGGAGAGCCTCTGCGTCGACTCCGGCTAACGCGATAAAAATAATTTTTAAAGGCCACAGTATGCTTCTTCTTCCGACCGCGTAACCACGGAGACCCCTCGAGCCTTCATAGGCTAGCTTTTCAACGGCAACGATCCGAACGCAAACCGCAAAAGCGGCCGTTGCGTTTCCCGCTTTTTATTCCACTGTTCAGACGAGCGTCTCTGGGTGGAAATCTGCACGCACGCGGCGACGCAAAAGTGTGTGAAATTTGATGTCGTGTGCATGCCAGGTGGCTAGGGGGCGCTGTGAATACAACAACACCAGGAGCAGCGCTCTCTAGTAGCGCGAAGAAGAAGCTAAGGCAACTTGAACGTCCGACGTATGGATTATAATCCCGCATGTTTGTTGTTCGTTTGGCTGTACTGCACGTGGATCTGACGTCAACGCGTACGGGAGGCTAGCTAGCTAGCGTGAGCGGCTCAGATCGCACTTTTACGTTTTCGACCCTTTAGACGGGAAACGCAACGGTGGAGCGTTTTTTATGATTTCCGCTCTGGAGGGTGGGTTTATGTTTTTTAAAACGCAGTCGGCATCTAAACGAAAGGCACGTCTGATAAAATATTTTGTCGGTTTCACCCGGGAGCGTCGTTCTCCGTCGCGGTACCGGATACGCACTGCAATTTCCCGCCTGATCAGTAGGGGTCGCTACGCAAGGTTGTTGTGCGTCCTGCTACAGTGAGCAATGGCGTCCGAGAGAGAAAAACTGTTGTTGTTGTTGTTGTTGTGGGCGTTTCTGACCTGAAATAAATATTTTTCTGTGTCGCGGAACGCAGTTTTAAGATAATTTGAAGCGAGAAATTAGCCATTTTTTAGGGGTGGAAAAAAAATGACAGCTGTGATGATGATTTAAAACAGCTAACTGCATTCCTCACACATGCCTCAACCCATCAACACCACCCTTTCTAACCCCCCCCCCCCCCCCCCACACACACACACACACACACGTGTACAATCTGCCAGTCCGTCCTCTACTTGACTTGACTTGGAGTGTCTCACTCGCACATTTCATGCTGATAAATAACCACGAAAGCATTCGCCGTCAGCCCACAGGGGGGAAAAAAAAAAACACACAACGTCGTAGACCACGAAGCTCTGGGAAGTGATTTCGAGAACATCCAGGTCCTTTAACGAGAAGAAATGATCAATTTAAGACGTAAAAGTAACCCACGTGACAACAGGACAACAGTTTATCTACTATTTTCATGGGCAGTTTGCAGGTTTTACATATTAAGATCAGCCTACTCGTCAAAATGCAGCAGAAGGCTTGAGGCCTGACTGAAGTAGAAACAAGTGGATGCAATTATTCCGAACCTCGCCTCTTCACCAGACTCCTCAGCAGCTGCTGCTGCTACTGCATCAAATTAACGTTGTTTGTACTGTAAGTGTGTGGACTAGCAAGCAGGCAGTGACTGTCAATTAGTTTTCATAACAAAATGACTTTCAACCAATTGTGTGTCTGATGTTAAAGAGAGAAACAGTAGAACAAACACAGATTTTTAACCAATAACAATAATGAGGGCTCCGCTCACAGGGTTAAGAGAGCCAGGATCCTACAAAAGTGTACTAGAGACAGTACTTGAGATCTCTCGGCACCTTCTTCTTTCTGGGCCACCCAAGAAAGTTAAACCCAACCTTTGAGGGAATGACCCGAGTGGCCAAAAACAAAGAATGGTCCAAAGTTGAGGAGGATCTAGATCCTCATCCTTGGAGGCAGCCCTTGCTGGAAAAGCAAAGAAGTAAGAAGTAGACACCTCGTCAACCCTCGACGACGCCTGAGAAAGTCCTTCCAAGTAGCCAAAGCTAATGAGAATGACGGTACCAGTGGAGGAATTTATAAAGAGGAAATATTGTCCGGGACTCCAGGGATGAACAAGTCAGAGAAGCTGGCGTCGTAGCGACGTCTTCTTCGTCCACTCGGAACCAGGGACATCACAGTAAATACCATGTATGTGAAGACGTGGCCTTGGGACAACTCACTCCCAGACAGTCCCTGTCCCTACGTCAGTCAACAACAACGTTGGGAGATTGTGTTGTCCACTGCCCTGAGGCCAGATGTGGTTATCTGGTCAGAAGTGTGACGGTAAATCATCCGAGTTGGAGTGATTGCGCTGCGGGGACGCGGGGCTGTGAAGAGGCAGCGGTGACAAAAGCCAGTAAATACCAAGTGCTCGTCGATGACTGCGGGGATAAAGGTCGGCGCACTTGGATTTTCCCAGCGGAGGTGGGTTTGCATGCGGATTCTCTGCACAAACTGCATGGAATCTGCGAAACCAGGACCAGTGTTAGAGGCCGAGGGAAGAAGAAAGCTATTCAGAGGCCGGGATGGGCAGCTGAAAGAGCCTCCCTGTTGGTTTACGGCACAAAAGACACGAGATGAGCTGGAAGCCACCGCTGCCTGCCCACCAACTTAGAGAGGGCTGTGGTTAAAGGTCAGAACACTCATTGAAGGTTGGAGAAGACCTCTTCTCCGGGACACCCTCGATGAATTGGATGCCAGCAGAGAAGCTAGCCGATGAGTGCAGGAATTTCTGGAAAATATTGACCTTAAAAAGCCACAGGACCCCTCTCAAAAACATCTCAACCAGAAGAGAAGAAAGTCAAGGTTCCTCAATAGAGAGGCCACCAGTCAGGGTGGCAACGCAGGGAACTTCAGCCAAGGTTAGCCAACTCTCTTTTCTTCTCTCTGATGCACTTTGTTCAGAAAATATTTAAAGGGATAGTTCGGAATTTTGGACATAAGACCTATTTTCCAACTCAGCCGGTTTTCAAGACATTTCATTCAGTTCTTCTGGTTTCCGAGCTCGCTGGTGCTATGGCTAGCGCAAGTCAATGGTACCAGCTAGCATGGCATTAGAAACACTCATACCGACTCTACAGTGCACCCGAGGCAAATCTAGGCAAATGAGGGTTTTTAATGCCATGCTAGCTGGTACCATTGACTTGCGCTAGCCATAGCACCAGCGAACTCGGCAACTAGAAGAACTGAATGAAATTTCTTGGAAAACGTCTACAGACGTCTCCATCACACCGGCTGAGTTGGAAAATAAGGTCTTACGTCCAAAATTCCGAACTATCCTTTTAAGGTTGCATTCTTGCGCAATCACAAAAATCTGGATTGTTTTTGGATTTTGAATATAATAACAGACGGTGACTTCAAGTTGACAGGTCCAAACACTTTAAAGCTCACATAGAGTGGTCCAGTTGCACATATATGTTAGTTATGGAGGTCTACTTACAAACATTAACTTGTTTTTATGGTCAAAAAAACCCCTAGTTGCTGTAAACGAGCCGATAGAAATCTTCTTTTCTGACGGTGTCTCCCAGCTGCGAGATTTGAGACTCAACTCTCTCACCCCCAGAAGACAGAGTCTTGTGATTGGCCAGTACCCGGAAGTACACCCACCGACAGAAGCGCAGCTCCCCCCGCTGGAACGATGGATGCACTGCTACTCATTATCAAAACACTGTCGCTCGTGAAACACCTCCACAACGGACGTTATTCTTCTTCTTCTGCGGTTCAATGTACGCAACCGGATGTGCCCGGACTAGTGCCCGGAGCAGGACGATCTGCTGTTCTGGAGAACCGATGTTTACTTAACCGGACCGGGTTTTTTCAGAGATCTCGCTTGAAATTACAATAAAACACAGCGTTCTCAGCGGTGGCTGAACTGTTTGTTTAGAACCTTCAGGGCTTCGTAAACGAGGTAATGATCGAGCCGAGTGGAAAGCGTCAAATGCGCGTCTCGTCGTCTTTAGGCTAACGCAGCCTTCGCGCGTGTTTGCGCGCTCAGATCAGCTGAGGCGCACAACTATTTTCCCCGAAGAGAAACAGACTGTGTTTGTCCGCGGGGGGATGACACCATCAGTCGGGCTCTAAATCACTTAGCTTTGGACGTGTCATGCACACAGAAATAAGCACACTCGGATGAAGTAATTACACTCGGGCACTGTTTTTTTTTTTTTTAAAAAAGACTAAAAATAAATTAATCTGGTGTGTTTTTCCAAAACATCAACAATAATATAATCAGCTATTAACGGCGATTAATGTGGTCAAAAGTTCATTATACCATTTGCGGATAAGAAACATTCACTTATGGTGAATGAGTGTTTTATGGTCATGTTAAAGACTTTTTACATGACTTCAGAGAGTGCCTTAGAGCTCAGCTGAATTCATAATAAAACTGTTCCTTTGTCAGAGAGAGAGAGAGAGAAACTCAACCGATGCCCAGAATAAACCGACAGAGAACACTGGCAGCCCTGATAAAAAAATAAAAAAACACCCCTCTTTGTCGTGCGATAGAAATCTTCTTGGAATTGTCTCTCCCAGGCAAACACTTGAGCGCCGCTGGAGAGACATTCTCACCTTCCTCCACTTTATCGTTATGTTGCAGCTCATGGAGCAAACTGCGGCAATCGGACTCGCAATCGGCCTGCGGTGTGTGCCCGTTTGGCGCTCGCGTTTGTGCCGTTCCACGTTCCCGAATGACCGTTTGTCCGCGTTTTCATTGCCACAGTCACCTTGCCATCTGCATTTCAACCCTCGAGGACCACCTTTTTTTGTGCGTCAGCGTCCTTTTAAGTGGTTAATTCAGTTAGCGGCTATTTATTTTGCCGACAGTGATCTCTAAATAGCTAGCTGTGGTTTTAAACGTTTGTGTTTTCACGCATGTGCTTTTAACAGAATCCCTTTGCCTTGCAGGGAAGTGACTGTGATCCAGACAAACACAGCATATATGTACAGTTCCTTCTCCTTAGTGTTGTCATGAGACATTGTCTGTGTGTGTGTGTGTGTGTGTGTGTGTGTGTGTGTGTGTACTTGTACTGTATATACATTGGTGTGAGGACAAAAAAAACCACAACACAGGAAACGAGGACATTTTGGTCCGTTCCTCACATTCTGTTACACCTTAAAAACGGCTGTTTATGGGTTTATAAGACTTGGTGTCAGGGTTATTAATCGATCACTAAATTCATCGTCAACTGTTTTGGTAATCGATGAATCGGTTCGAACGATTAAAACAAGATTTCTGATTGCTTTAGCTCCAAGAAATCATTGCAACTGAATCCTTTTGGTTTGTGGACAAAACGAGACATTCGAGAACATCGTCACTTCCAGGTTTGACAAACACCAATCAACATTTTCTGACATTTTATGGACCAAACTTTTCATCAATTAATCGAGAAAATAATCGTCAGATTAATCGACTACGAAAATAATCGTTTCTTGCAGCTCTACTAGGGTTACAATTAGGTTTATGTTAAGGTTTAAGGGGCAAAGGAACGCACTGTGTGAGTGTCCTCACTAAGTGTGTGTGTGTGTGTGTGTGTGTGTGTGTACTGCTTGTGTGTGGAGGCCTCACTAACGAGGAGAATGTCAGCTTATTGCTCATCGGAGCTCATTAGAGGTGCAGGCTAACACTTGAAACCCCACTGGTCCCCACCACCACCAACACACACACACACACACACAGACACACACACACACACACTCACATTTGTGCACCATTCACAGTGAGGACACCTCAACCAAACAACGAAATACCTAACCTTAACCCTAACCCCAACCCTAACCCTAACCCTAACCCCAACCCCAACCCCAACCCTAACCCTAACCCTAACCCTAACCCCAAGCCTCAACCCTCAAAAGGCCCCTTTTAAGGAGCGACAGAACGTGAGAACCAGCCTAAAATGTCGTCACTGTCCCAAAATGTCCTTCCCCCATAAGTTGTTTTGGTGCTCACAAAGATACCCACACAAGAACACACAAACACACACTAGCCATTTGAATTTTTAAAGACCCCATGCCAGGAAAAATGTCCTGAAGAGTTAACCAATACAAGCACGCACACACACACACACACACACACACACACACACACACACACACACACACAAACACACACACCAATCTCACCCTCCTTCCCCCCCCCCCCCTCACAACACAAAGCCCTCTCTGTTTGTCGTCACTGCCGCATGTGCAGCGAGAGAAAAAGGCCTAACGACCGGAAGAAAAAAGGTAGAATGGAGGGTGAGCGAGAGTGAAAGGGTGATGAGGGCGTTGAAGACGCATAATTATGGGATGTTCCAACGTGTGCAAAAATGCACTGACGACGACCACGGCACGGACTACGTTTGACGGCCGCGATGGACGCATCTTTGTTCAACACAACACAACATCAGCGTCCTAATCACATTATCCAGACAAATTATTCACGCTTTGACGTGAAGCCAAACAACAATGGACATGTGTGTTACACTAGCGTTTCACTTAGAAAAAGCACTTCATTTTTTCAATGAATACAACATTAAATGAATCATAAATACACTCTGTACATTGTTAATGTGGTAAACGACTATTCTAGCTGCAAACGTCTGGTTTTTAATGGAATATGTACATAGGTGAATAGAGGCCCATTTCCAGTGTTCTAATGGTACATTGTGTTTGTTAATTGTGTTTTTTCAATGAATATAACCTCATTGAGAAATTTTTTTTTTTTTTTTAGAAAATAAGTCCTTATTATTGAAGGAAAAAAACATTTTTCAATGAATACAACTCATTTTCAGAAAGAAATAAAAATTTGGAGCAAAACATTTTTTTTTTAATTTTGAGAAACATTTTATTTTTATTTTGAGAATAAATTTTTTTGTAATTTTGAGAGAAAAATATATTTTTTGAAATTTTCAGAAAAAAAAAATATTTTTGAAATTTTCAGAAAAAATCTTTTTTTTTAATTTTGAGAAAAAAAATTTGAGAAGAAAAAAAAATTTGAGAAAAAAATAATATTTTGAGAAAAAAAAAATACATTTTGAGAATTTATTTTTTTGAAAAAAATAGATTTTGAGAAAAAAAAAATTTGAGAAAAAAAACACATTTTGGGGTCAAAAAAAATAAATAAATCACAACACAGAGAACAAAGGTCATTTGGGTTAAAAGTTGGGTATGGGTCAAAGATCAAAAGTCTATGTATTGAACGTGGATGGAGCATTGAATGCATCTCTTAGCTTAGCGTTCTCCGAAAAAGCTATAACTATATTTTCTATTCATTTTGCAACTCTTAAATAAAGGTCTTGACTTTTAATGGAAAACACAACAAAAATTGTATCGGTAGAGTAAATACAAAACTATAATCTCCTATTTCCTGTCGGGCCGTCTTCTACTGCGCTGTTCAATAAAGGAAAAATCTCAAAAATGTACAAATAAGTATAAATAAAAACCCAGGATCCCCTTATCTGCTAAATGGAGGAAACATTTAGTTTTCTTCTGATCTTTATCAGCTCTGCTGTGAACTCACACACACACACACACACACACACACTAAAGATGAATATTTAACGTACAGATTGTGCACATTATAACACCACAGCTATGATTCATACAGTATAACCTTTACAGTGACAGTGGTAACCATGAGAGCAGGCCATTGTGTGTCTTCTTCTGTGCAGCCTCTGCAGACTGTCTCATTAAAGAGGAAGAACTAAATGGGCATATTGTTAGTGTGGGGGAAACTCATGGCTCTCAAATGACTGGATTCCAGGTCATTTTGTTATATACAGAGCTGAAAGGAGACGGAAAAGTACAATTCCTCTGTGACGGTGTAGAACGTACCGCACCGAGTTCACAGAAAAACGGCTCTGATTTTGAAGCGATATCGGCCCAAACTTAATCTGCTTGATCTGGACGTTTCTCGACGCGCTCACTTTCGCACATAAAGTCAATGCGGAATCTCCAATTAAAGCCAATTTGCATGTCTATTTACTCTGAGGACAAGAGCTTAAGAAAACCCGACAACAACAACAGCGACGACGACAACACGGCGAGAACAAGCACACAGGACCAGCTTGTTCCAACAGCTGATCATCTACTTCTTTCTCTTTCATTATCTTGTTCCTTTTGCTCCTGTTTTTTGAAAAATCTATGTCAAGTTCAGGCCGTTTTCACTATAAAGCATCATATTTATGCTTTTTAGAGCTGCAACTAAGGCGTTTACTCTGCGTTTACTCGTTATTTACTCTGCGTTTACTCTGCGTTTACTCGTTATTTACTATGCGTTTACTCTGCGTTTACTCAGCATTTACTGTGTTTTCTCTGCGTTTACTCTGCCTTTACTCTGCGTTTACGCCGTTTACTCGTTATTTACTCTGCGTTTACTCTGCTTTTATGCCGCGTTTACGCTGTGTTTATTCTGTCTTTACTCATTGTTTACTCGTTATTTACTTGTTAGTTACTCTGCGTTTACGATGTGTTCACTCGTTTACTCGTTATTTACTCTGCGTTTACTCTGCGTTTAAGCTGTGTTTACTCGTTATTTACTCTGCGTTTACTGTGTGTTTTCTCTTCGTTTACTCTGCGTTTACTCTGTTTTTACTTAGCGTTTACTCTGCGTTTACTGTGTTTACTCAGCGTTTACACTGCGTTTACTCTGTGTTTACTCAGCGTTTACGCGGCGTTTACTCTGTGTTTACTCAGGGTTTACTCTGTGTTTACTCAGCGTTTACGCGGCGTTTACTTGCCGTTTATTCAGTGTTTACTCAGCATTTACTGTGTGTTTTCTCTGCGTTTACTCTGCCTTTACTCTGCGTTTACGCTGTTTACTCGTTATTTACTCTGCGTTTACTCTGCTTTTATGCCGCGTTTACGCTGTGTTTATTCTCTTTACTCATTGTTTACTCGTTATTTACTTGTTATTTACTCCGCGTTTACTCTGCGTTTACGATGTGTTCACTCGTTTACTCGTTATTTACTCTGCGTTTACTCTGCGTTTAAGCTGTGTTTACTAGTTATTTACTCTGCGTTTACTGTGTTTCTCTTCGTTTACTCTGCGTTTACTCTGTTTGCGCGGCGTTTACTTGGGCGTTTATTCAGTGTTTACTCTGCGTTTACTCAGCGTTTACTCTGCGTTTACTCTGCGTTTACTCTGCTTTTACTCTGCTTTTACTCTGTGTTTACTCTGTGTTTATTCTGTGTTTACTCTGCGTTTACTAGGCGTTTACGCTGTTTATTCTGTTTACTCGTTATTTACTCTGCGTTTACTCAGCGTTTACTCTGTGTTTACTCTGCATTTACTCTGCGTTTATTTGACGTTTACTCGGCGTTTACTCTGCATTTACTCAGCATTTACTCTGCGTTTACTCTGCGTTTACTCTGCGTTTACTCTGCGTTTACTCTGTGTTTACTCAGCGTTTACTCTGTGTTTACTCTGCATTTACTCTGCGTTTACTTGAAGTTTACTTGACGTTTTCTCCGTGTTTACTCGGCATTTACCATGTGTTTACTCTGCGTTTACTCAGTGTTTACTCTGTGTTTATCAGTGTTTACTCTGCGTTTACGTTGCGTGCGTTCTCCTACCTCAAGGTCGTCCAGGGATCGCGCCAGGCTGAGTCTCTTGGAGCGTCCGAAGGATCGCCGGGCTGACGAGCGCTGGGGGAGGGGAGGGAAACCCATCGTCAGTCCGCGGAACCGTCCGCCCTGCGGGAACACAAGACACGCATGTTCACATACATGACATAGAGCACGTGACAGAACGTATGTAGAAGAAGCCGACGATGCGTACAAATACATGTACAGTACTTTTGGAATGGAAGACTTTCCCTTTAAGGTTTTGAACGGTTTCTGTGGTGAATTTGTGCTTCTGTGCAGCATCGATGAGGTCGGGACACTGACGTTGGCTCACAATAATCTCACAATAATCTCTGTTCCAGTTCATCCCGAAGGCGCTCGATTGGGGATCGAGGTCAGGGAAAGTTCCTCCACTGCAAACTCAAGAGTCAAAAACCATGTCTTTATAGTCCTTGCTTTGTGCACCGTGGCACATGTTGGAATAGGAATTCTGGAATTCCCTCTAATTGGCATTATTCGTCCATTTAGTGTATTATTATGAGCTAAGATCATGTTAAACATGGTGTTTTTTCATCAGAAAACAGTGATTACTTTACTTTTTAACTGTTAGATGAACCTTTGTAGAATAAATGATGAGGTTTTACCAATAACATTTATTAATCCAGAGAGTCAGGGTCATGCAGGTCAGAGGTCACACTAAATACTTGACACTTAAACCTGTAGAAGCTTGGGTTTCATCTCTGCAAACATGTTTTTTTTGTACTATATGGTCATTAAAGCATGACTAAAACAACAAATATTTTACCCTGCATTTAAAACCAAAATGTACACTACCGTTCAAAAGTTCGGGCTCACCTACACTATAATTTTGCTGTGTTTTCCATTAAAATTCACACTTCTATTCACCAAAGGAGTTGCAAAATGAATAGAAAATATAGTCAAGACATTGATAAAGATTATAAATAATGATTTTAATTTCAAATAATATGTTTTTTATTTGGAGAAAGTAGCTTTTTTTTGGAAAGAGCTAAGCTAAGAGATGCATTCAACGCTCCAGCCAACGTTCAACACACAGACTTTATGACCTTTGTTCTCCGTGTTGTGATTTAGAATAGTCGAAAAAAAAGCACAATCCACCAAAAACAGACCAGACCATCATCACAAACAAACACCCCCCTCTCCCTCTCGCATGGTTTGCACCTGTATGTGTCAGTGTGTTTGGTGGCAGAGGTGTTATAGAAAATTAAAACGCTCAAGTGCCAACGACACACACACAAACACACGCACAAAAACAACAAACACAAGATCACAACAACAATCCTAGATGAAGACGAGGTTAATGCGACTATCCCCCCCCCCCCTCCACGTTAGATGCACCATGTACTGCTTTCTTTTTTTCCCCACGTCAATGTTAAATTCCACATGTCGCACACAGGCATGTGCGCACACACACACACTGACACACACTGACACACAAACCAGAGATCATAACAACAAACCCTGCGGACCTGAATCGAAGGAAGCCACTAGCCACTTTGCTAGCTACACCCGTTTAACTGCGTGTTTAACCTAAAAATCACTTATACTTAACATAACAATACTGCGATATTTTGTCATATTATCAGGAAGGATGGAAGAAATATTCTCGTAACATGAGAATAAGACGGGAGATAATTAAACGAGCCTAATAATAATAATACTAATAATGTTATATACATAAATAAACGTTAAAAAAGGGGGAGAGGGAAATGAAAATGAATGAGTTCGCCACACTGTGAGAGCAGAGTTTTCACTAAATGAGCAAACTTATCAACGCAGACAGTCAGTGGAGGCCGTGTTGTGGTTATATCGTTCGGCGCTGACTGCATTTCATCAGTGGATGACCAGTGGTGTTGCCTAGAAACACACGAGTCACACCTCCATCTGTCTCCGTGAACCATTTCTAGACTGAAAAGCCTGGTCCTAGTGAAGCAGAACAAGCATTTCTGTTTATGTTTTTAGGGCTAAGGTTTAAAAATGGTGGTTAGGTATTAACAGGTAGAAATAAATAGAAGACACTAATTCCATCGCCATGCCACGACCTCCGTTTCACCTCCTTATTAGTCGTATTTACGACGACACGCAACGGTTCGTGTGAGAAGCTGAGATTTTGAATTCGAAAGGGAACGATAAGTCTGCGCGGTGCATGGGGGCGCGGCCACAGCGGCAGTGTTTTCAGGGGAAACGTCTCGGAAACACTTCAAGTTTAAGTGGGAAACTAACAGCGCTTATCAGGGTCCTTCATCTCGTCCTCATGTGCACTCTCTCTCACACACACACACACACACACACACACAGAACTGAGGCATCCTTCCTGTTTACAACAAAAACAGCTGTCAACATCAAAACCAAACACAAACCTCTTGTAAAAAAAAACTAAAAAAAAACTGGCACTGCAACACAAAAACAAGTGCTGAATACAACTAAAATACATAGAGAGTGAAACAGTGCCCCCATGTGGCACACAAAGACACCTACACACAATCCTCACCTAATCCATTTGATACCGTAGAGTCAGCAATGAAATAACGTGTGCAATTAAATTAAATTAAATTAAATTAAATTAAATTAAATTAAATTAAATTAAATTAAATTAAATTAAATAGTACTAAAATAAACTGCTAGTTCAGCTTCAATTCAGATATTTCCCTACATCACCATGTGGCCTGGATCAGACCATTATGACCCATGAAGGTCTAAGATGGGGGGGCAAGATCTGGTTCAAGCCTCATTCGTAGGTACCAGCATAATTTTGTCACACGGTAAATGCTCCACTCCCAAGAAAATAAGCGACAACAAACTACAAGATGCATTCAATGACCCAGGTAAATGAAATCACTTCATCACGGGAAACGCTTTCAAGACGCATTCACGAAATAACTTATGCGTTCCAGTAATTGAATGCACCACAAATGAGGTATTTTAGTAATATAATCGCAAATAGTTGCCTTTAAAGGCGCCATATGTAAGAATGTGGCCAAAAACGGTTACTGCATTCAAATTCAAAATACCGAAGTCTTTTAGGTATTGGTCGCAACTGGCAACCCGTGGTTGCGCGGCAGCTGAGACTCTACTGACTGCAATGATTGGTAGAAGGCGGTAGGTGGCGCTATATGCCAAAAACATGATTTCAAAACATAAACATGATTTGCAGTCTGCAAAATATTTGTTTTAATGCAAATATTTTGTCTGTACTGTTGTTGTTGGTGAGTTCAGTTTGTTATATGAACATTATTCCTGAGTCTCTGTGACATATTGGGAGGATTTTTACGGCCAGTTGCTTTAGATTTATTACATAATGCACCTTTAAATTAGGGTTTTTGCTCCACTGCCAAGAAAAGAAGCGACAACAAACTACAAGATGCATTCAATGACCCAGGTAAATGAAATCCCTTACGCGGGAAACGCTTTCAAGACGCATTCACGAAATAACTTCTGCGTTCCAGTAATTGAATGCACCACAAATGAGGTATTTTAATAATATAATCGCAAATAGTTGCCTTTAAAGGCGCCATTTTAGGTTTCGTTTTCTGACGTAACTGGCAACCCGCGGTTGCTCGGCAGCTGAGACTCTACTGACTGCAATGATTGGTAGACGGCGGTAGGTGGCGCCACATGACGCCAAAACATGAACATGATTTGCAGTCTGCAAAAGATTTTTTTTATATATAATATGTATAATATAATATTCATGTTCTGTTTCCCACCGACTGTCATTAACGGTGAGAAACAGGTGGTTTTCAGGTGAAGGCAGATGTCGGACATGGTGCATAATAAATGACGTGATACTGGAGCACGAGGGGTTAAATAACTCGACTGTTAGCATTATTCAACAACAGAGCACGGGGGTCATATTTATTTATTGTAATTTAAGGACTAAATGAGTTCTTCCGAGTCAACTTTTCCAGGCCTTTTGAGAAAAGAGAGCGTGGTTCGGTGGGACGTAAACAAACGCGGACGGATTTACAGCCTCAATAAAGTCAAGCTCTCGTTGGAAGGAAATTTCCACAGCAGATGGGTGTGATTGGGGGGGGGCGGGGGGTATGGGGGATGTTGGGATTCTACCTGCTGCCCTGGCTTCTCATCTCACGGTCACTTTTAACACAACGCTTCCAAAAAACTAAGCACAGCCCACACACAGTGTGGCACAGACATCGCTGACGATTTTAAACAAAAATGAAAGGATAAATGAAAGGAAAGGCTAATTAAAACTCTTTATTATAATTAATATAAAAAAAAGGTACCTTTTTCTCTCCCTCCTTTCCACTCCCTCGCTTCTTCTCTCGCTCAGCACCAAACAGCTTCCTGGCCCACTCATCTTTCTGAGTGTGGGGACGTGAAGGAGCAGGAGCGGGAGGAGGTGGCGGCGGCGGCGGCGGAGGCGGCGGTGGTGGCGGCGGCGGCGGCAGCGGCTGGCTGCCCCCAGGTGGCGGCAGGCGATCTCCGGGGGGGGCCAGCGGCGCCCGGTATCGGTCGGCGGGGATCTTACTCATGGGTGGGGGCAAGGTGCTGCAGTTGGCCGACGACCATCCGTCCGTGGACTCGGCGTAGGACTCCTGGTCGCTGCTCAGACCCTGCAGGTGGCTGTGGTGGTGCTGGCTGTGCTGCTGACGCCAGTCCCTCAGGACATGGACCGGCAGCCACCGCTGCGGCTCCACCCCCGCTCCTCCTCCTCCTCCTCCTCCTCCTCCTCCTCCACCTCCTCCTCCTCCTCTCTTTTCTCCTCCTCCCCGTTTCGTCGGTGCGTAGTGGTGAGGGTGGACCCCTCCCCTCGCGTGATGCAAAGGGAGGGGGTGAGGGAGGTCGGCCAGGTGCGGGTCGTGGCGATAGTGGCCGTTTCTCAGAGCCGGCGGAGGAGGAGGAGGAAGTGGAGGAGGCGGGAGAGGGGCGGCGGCGGCGGCGGCGGCGGCGGCGGCGGCGGCCCCCAGCGTGGGGCTCCACGCCTGCTGGGAGGAGGGCGGACTGTCCCAGTGGCGCGGCCCGGAGACGTGGCTGTGATTGGGAGGCCCGCCGAGGTCCACCAAGAGCACCCGGTTGCTCTTCTCCTCGGGCAGGAAGTTGCCGATGCCGCTGTCGCTGTTGCTGCTGGTGCTGTGGTTCTGCTGGGCGTCGTTGTCCGGGTCGTGGAAGGCGCGGGCGCGCACGCCCTCGATGCTGTCGCCCATGTCCCGGTAGAGGACGGAGACGAAATGGAGGAGGGGCTGGGAACTGGGCGGGAACTCCAGGCAGCCGCCCGTGTCCGGGTCGGGAGTGCACTCGAAACCAAACCTCATGGCGACGCCTAAGTGGACCTGAGGGAAACAAGACAGTCAGGATGAGAAGAATAAAACGCTTATTATTATAGCCGACGAATTTGATAATAAAGTGACTTGAGCGTCTTAAACTTGGTTTGAGCACAAATAATTTGGATCACGACGAACCACTTTACGACTATCTGAGACTGTTTTGGACCTAATAGGACTTAAAGGTCACATAGAGTGGTCCTGTTGCACATATATGTTAGTTATGGAGGTCTACTTACATACATTAACTTGTTTTTATGGTCAAAAACCTCCTAGTTGCTGTAAACGAGCCGATAGAAATCCGTCTTGTGACCATGTTTCCCAGCCGCGATATTTCAGACATAAATCTCACATCCAGAAGACAGAGTGTCTTGTGATTGGCCAGTACCAGGAAGTGACATATTCAGCACGCCAGCTCTCAGAAGCGCAGCTCCCCCTTGTGGAACGGTGGACGCACTGCTACTCATGATCAAAACATTGTTTTAACAGTGTTTAAAAATAGCTTCTTCACGACTCCCCCCGCCGCAGTCCCTTTGACGACCTTTGACCCGGAGTCGCTCGTGAAACACCTCCACAACGGACGTTATTCTTCTTCTGCGGTTCAATGTACGCAACTGGATGTGCCCGGACTAGTGCCCGGAGCAGGAGGATCCGCTGTTCAGGAGAACCGCTGTTTACGTAACCGGACCGGGTTTTTTCAGAGATCTCGCTGAGCCCCGAGATTACAATAAAACACAACGTTCTCAGCAGTGGCTGAACTGTTCGTTTAGAACCTTCAGGCCTTCGTAAACAAGGCAACGACGCAGATACACGCAAAAAAAAAACAGCGTTAATTGGTTAACTTTCGGTCTAGGTCCGCTTTAATTCGAAAGAAAGAAAGAACACATACGGAGGTTGTTTTACCTGGTGGTGACAGAGGTCCGGGTCCACGATGAACACGTGACAGGAAGTCCTCAAGCTGCCCTCGTCGTCCCGCCTGCGATGGCGGTCGTCGCGGTCGTCGTCCGTCGCCTGCATCGTCACCAGGCCGAAGAAGCGGCGGTCGTCGGGGCAGCAGGCGCTGAAGGCCAGCTTCTCGGCGGGATACGTGGCCAGGACCTGACCTCGGTCGCTGCACAGGCGCACGCTGTCGTGCATGACCTGGTGGGAGGCAATCGCAGAGTTTATACGGCTGAAATAGTGGGATATAACTTCATGCGGCTGATATATAGCTGCTAAAAAGGAACATTCACCTTCATGAGGACCAACGAATGAATCTTCTGCTCCGCCCTGAGGCGTCTCATGCTGCCTCTGATGGCCTGCAGGCTGTCGTTCTCCAGACTGGTGCCAGAGGAGGCCAGCTCAATGGAGCCCAGATAGCCCACGATCATGCCCACGTTGAGGATGCCGTCGCCGGGCTCCAGGATCAAGTCGCCTCCGTCTCCCACGTCCGCGTCCGCGTCCACGTCCTGCTCTCCGTGCAGGTGACGGAAGTCCGAGTCCAGGAAGACCGAGTCGTCGTTCAGGACGTGGGCCATCTCCTCCTCGGAGAGCAGGTTGGGATTGCTCTGCGAACGGGCGGAGGAGCTGCGATACGGCGGGAACTCCGGATCGGACGCCGGCCGGGGCTTGGACGACGAGCTCACTCTGGGCCTCTCCTTGTCGGAGCTGCTGCTGGAGTGGCTGGAGTTCTCAAAGATCATGTTGAAGATGCCTCCAGACTGCAGCTCGGCGACCACCCTCTCTGCCCTGTTGATGCCCAGCTGCTTGGGGTCCACTTTGGGTTTGTACCAACCGCCGCGAGCGCCGCCCCCCGACCTGCTGCTGCCGCCGTTGTTGTTGTTGTTGGCACCGTTGTCGTAGAAGGCGTCCAACTCGTCGTCGCTGGAGCACGAGTCCAGGTGAGACGCCGCCATCGCCGCCGCCGCGTTGCTGCTGTGATGGCGACTGTGGTGGTGGTGGTGGTGGTGGTGGTGGTGGTTGTGGTGGTGGTGGTGTCGCCGGGGACGCGCTCCCTCGGCGACGACGAGCTTCAGGACGCCCGAGCAGCGTCCGATCAGCTTCACCACGTCCTCGTGCGACGCCTTGGAGACGTTGATGTCGTTGACGGCGAGGATGTGGTCGCCGGAGCGCAGGCCCACGTAGTCGGCGGGGCTTCCCTTCAGGATGCAGCTGAGCAGACACGGGCTTTGGCCCGACAGCGTGAAGCCGTACCCCGATCTCCCCCTCGCCACCTCCACGGCACGGATACGGCCCTGCTGGAGGGAGGAGGAGGAGGAGGAGGCCGGAGGAGGCTGGGGAAAGGTCAGCCCGCTCCCGACACCCGGGCGCCTCTTGGACGATGCGTCGCCTTGCCTGTACATCGCGTCGTGGGGGGTGGGGGGGGGATATTCTGGTGTCCCGTCAACTTTCAGCGACTCATCACACGAGCCGCAGCCTCTGCTCAAGTGGCGACGCAGGGGGTGGGAGTATCCAGCGCCTCGTCTTCGCTCCACTATCGAGTTGGTGAAGAAAAAAAAACGAAGCAGCAGGGGAGTGAGAGCGAGGCCTTCAGCTGTGGCACCGTCTCGCTAGCCCTCCCATCCTGGTGTCACTGGGTCGTCCGGCCCGCAGACACGTTACCTGCAGCACAGAAACACAAAAATGAGGACGTTGTTGAACGACCCATCATTCGTTTCAAACATATTCCTTATTTTGTCCCCTCTTTTTCGTGATATTGTAATTACATTGAAGGGACAGACGGGGGTGGTCAATATTCTGGCCCTGATTCCATTTTCTTTTTCAACACTTTTCCACAGAACACCAAACTCAGCTAAGGAGACAGTAATTTGTAAACGTTTGCCTTTAGTTACAAAACAATTCATGTCAGATTTGTGTCCCATTAAGCACGACATAAGACAGAACCCCAACCTTGTTAAATACATTTTAAACAAAACACAAATGCAAATCACATAGCACAAACGCAAATCACATAACGCAAACGCAAATCACAAACGCAAATCACATAACACAAACACGAATCACATAACACAAACGCGAATCACAACACAAACACAAATTGAATTTGTGCAAATCACATAACACAAACGCAAATCCCAAAACACAAACGCGAATCACAACACAAACACAAATTGAATTTGTGCAAATCACATAACACAAATGCAAATCACAAAACACAAATCACAAACGCAAATCACATAACACAAACGCAAATCCCAAAACACAAACACAAATCACATAACACAAACGCAAAACACAAACGCAAATCACATAACACAAACGCAAATCACAAACACAAATCACATAACACAAACGCAAATCAAAAAACACAAACGCGAATCACAAAACACAAATCACATAACACAAACGCAAATCACATAACAAACGCAAATCACAAAACACAAACGGAAATCACAAACGCAAATTAAAAAACACAAATCACATAACACAAACGCAAATCGAAAAAACACAAACGCAAATCACAAAACGCAAATCACAAAACGCAAATCAAAAAACAAACACAAATACGTGTTATTATCTTATAATAGTTTTGTGTTTTGTTGTGTCACTGTTCGTTTTTTAGACGGCGATAGGTGGCGCCGCATGACGCCAAAACATGATTTCAAAACATAAACATGATTTGCAGTCTGCAAAATATATTTTTTTTTAAATGTAAATATTTTGTCTTTACTGTTGTTGTTGGTGAGTTCAGTTTGTTATATGAACATTATTCCTGAGTCTCTGTGACATATTAGGAGGATTTTACAGATTTATTACATGACGCACCTTTAAATAAAGGTTAAATAAATGACATAAACAATAATAATAATATAATACACCTGTACAGGGCGGAGACAGTGAAGCTCTGACCAATGACAAACGAGCTTCCCCACACACCTGTCACGAACCACTGCAGGTAAACGCAAACTAACTTCACACACACACACAGAACTACAACTCCTCTGTGACTTAACTTACAACGTTTTAACTTTTTTATGAACACGTATATTATTGTTTTACTGTCGACACAACGCGAGCTTTAACTGTAAACAACCTCCGACATTCACCGAGTAAAGAGCAAATACGAACTTTTTTCTTTTACTATCGCGTTACCGTTAGCTTAGCTAGCTCGGCTCTGCGTGCTAACACAAGTTAGCGCTGGTTAAATCGCGTTGAATAAAGTGGCTAAAACGACACCAGCGGCTCCGCCGCGTGTTCGTCTACGTAAATAAATACGTGTCGTGCTTTTTACGCTTTATAAGTTATAAAAGTAGTAGTTTTTTTTTACTCTCTCTTGCCGTTTATACATGGTGTCCCAAAAAAAAAAAAGTCGCATCCCCTCCGTGCTTGCTTGGACTCCTAGTCCCGCCCCCTTTTCCTCCATCCTTTGGAATGTCGGCGTGTCGCCATGGCAACGAGAGCACACACAAACTCTCGCGAGATCCGTCATTGGGCCGCGGGGCTGTCACTCACACAAAAGGGGGGGGGGGGGGCGTGGATTTTAAAGTGTGGGGGTTAAAGTTAGATTGAGAAATCACAAATAATAAAATAAATAAAGTAGCGGGACACTTTTTCTTCTTCTTCTTCTTCCGCAGGTGTCCAACACTTTAACAGCTTTTAAGGACAGCGCGTGCACGTGCACGTGACGTGTTTTACACACACACACACACACATAAGTAGAGTAATAATCATAAATACACGCGCGAGAGAAACGACAACATCAACAAGTTTGCGTGAAAGTTGGGGAACATCAGAGCACATTGTTGTTCTTCTTCTTCTTCAGAGAAAGACTTACTTTTGTGGTGATGAAGAAGATGATGATGATGGTGATGAAGGTGATGATGGTGATGGTGCACGAGCTGTTCCCATTGTTGAGTAACTAAGGTCGGTTAGGTAAACTCAGAGACGAGGGGTAAACAAAAGAAAAGGCAGCACCATCTGGCGAAGTGGCCTTAAGAGGAGGAGATGGAAGGAAGGAGGGAGGAGGAGGTGTGTTTAGAGAGGGAGAGGAGGGGGGGGGGGGTAACACACTTACTCTATATATTCATTATTATTATAATATATTTTTTAAAGTTATTATTAAATCATTCTATACTGTACTTCTTGGAAATGCATGTTTATTATTTATTATCTGAAATATAAAAACATACATTATGATACAGTGGCCCTGAGGTGCAAAACACAAACGCAAATCACACAACGCAAAACAAAAAACACAAACGCAAATCATCACAAAACACAAACGCAAATCAAAAAGGCAAATCAAAATACACAAACTCAAATCACATAACACAAACACAAATCGAAAACAAAAACGCAAATCAAAAAACACAAATCATATAACACAAATGCAAATAACAAAACATAAACACAAATAAAAAAATGCAAAACAAAAACGCAAATCAAAAAACACAAATGCAAAAGCAGAACACATGAAAACATTAACTCAAAACTTTTTTTTTGTGTTTGTGTATTTTGTGTTTTTGTTTTTTGTGTTTTGCGCCTCAGGGCCACCGTATCATAAAGTGTTATACACTGAATAAAGTAGCCAGTACTCGACTATTATTGATACAAATAGTATAATAGTACTTTTAAGGCTTTTACGTACTGTAAGTAATAAAAAGGTGACAACCAGTGTCATTTTCTGGTAATACTTATCCCTTTCAGGTATATATATACATATATATACATACATATATATATATACATATATATATACACACATATAGCCTTTGTTATATTACTATTACAGTCGTTATGTACAGTCGATGTTATGATTCCGGTGTTTTGTGAACATATGGCAGCTGCTCACTAATCCCTATTAATGCCTTTTAATCATGCTAATCATGCTAATGGCGGCTTTATAAACCAGGATCTATGACGTTTTCACACTGTGTGAACCTGAAAAACTGTAATAATAATACATTTAATTTAATTTAATTTAATTTAATTTAATTTAATTTAATTTAATTTAATTTAATTTAATTTGAATAAAAAATACAGCTATCAAGCTAACATAGAGAAGGTGGGGGTGGGGTCAGAGTAGCTCACAAAAAAACACGTTTCACGTCATTAAATAATTTATTAAACTTCTACAATGAACCATTGAGCAGTAAATTCATCTCTTTAAAAATACGAACGTAACCTGAAACGACTTCCCGTAGTTTCGCTAACATAACCGATCATAAACGAAGACGACGACGTAAACGTTAGCGATCCTCGGCGTGAACTCTGTCCTCCGCCTTAAGCAGCAGAGGTTTCTGGGTAATCGCATCGACCTCCTGCGGAGAGCTGCGGGACGCCTGGAGCTGGGCGGACGCTTAAAAAACAAGAAAAACTGCGTTTAATCTGCTTCAAAGACCCTTCGTCTGCTGCTGTAATCTGACGACTCCAGTCATTTATTGTGTGGATACATTATAATAATAATAATAATAATAATAATAACAACACGGTCACAGGAAATGAAGTCACACCGGCTTTAAATGTTGGAACTCCAAGTGCTCGGTAAAACAACGCGGAGTCAAACTGCACTTAGACACTTTGTTACTCTGCTGCTGTCGGTTGCTATGGTTACGCTGCTGCTGCTCACACACACACACAATAGTCATGGCAACCGACAGAAACAGAATGATTAAGGAAAATAGCAGTTAGCATGCGTTTGTTTTCAAGCCTTCAGTGTACAGGACATACATATACACATATACATATATATATATTTAATCAGTCTTTTCTCTTATTTTCTTTAAATCTAAGGCAAGTGAATGTACAGAGCAACAACGTCCAGCTCAAAGTCTCGTTCGTGTGTGTGTGTGTGTGTGTTTCAGACAAAAAGCGGCGTCACATTATGCGTCTATTTAAACGTTTAAATCATGCACCGTGGCGTTCGTATTATTCACTTTTTAACAATTTTTACACAAGATACAAAGGTCACGTCGTACATCCTGAGAATTAAAAAGAAAAAGAAAAGAAACGCGCTTAAATCAACAGATGGAATTGTTCAGGTTATAAACAAAGACGGATAAAGATGTAAACGATACATAAAACGACTTGTGATAATAAAACAGATTTGGTTTATTTTTTGGTCGATTCGCGGGCGTTTAAACGGCTAAAAGCATCACTGTTGTTGTTATTTATTTATATTATCATATTTGTCCCTCACTACAGCGTCCACTGTGGTCTGGCTCGGCACGGTTTAGCTTGGTTTGCCGCTACAAGGAAGTGCCGACTCAAAGTGGGGGCGGAGCCATCTCCGCTCCGCTGCATGAAACTGTAACCGAGTCTCTAGAATCGGTTCATTTGTCCACTGTTAAATATTGAGATTTAAGACATTTCCGTGCTAACTTTTTGGACATTAACCCACGTTTTTTTTACAGATTAAGTCTTTTTAACCTTTATACACTTCGGCACCGTACGTACGCGCTAACTCAACCGCGCTAACTCAACGGCTGGCCGTGTAAAGGGGCTCCTAGCTAATTCTCCACAATCATCATGGGGGGCGGGGGGAAACGACAACAACTATGATCGTGATCTCGCACACAATTTTTGACTACTTCACGAGTCGGAACGAGCACAAATATAAAAGCATCTTTAAATACACCGACTATGAACAACTTTAGCAGACCACCTGACGCAAATCAACGCATGGAAACCTTTAAATAGAGTAGATATTCCCCCCCCCCCTCCTCCTCCTTACTGACATCAAATACTGAAGCACATCCTGGCAGCACAATACACTCCGTGTTTGATTAAACTCATCTTATGTATATATATATATATATATATATATATATATTTATAGATTTCATTCAAGGTGCTGGGTGGGAGGAACATACTCAAGGTGCGGCCATTTGTGTTTCATCCTCGGTACAATTTACAAATTCAAGAGTACATTTAAAACCTCAGTCGCATCAGTAGTTCTAACTTGCTGTAGTAAAACTCATTATTCCACTTTTCTACCCCCCACGCCGCCACCGCCGCCGCCGCCGCCGCCGCCGCCGCGTCATCCTCCGGTCTCAGAGCGACGTATCCTGGTGGATGGACTGCAGGCAGCCCAGCAGCTGGTGGTAAGGGCTGCCCGGCGACGCCACCGTCTCAAAGACGGACTGGAACGCCCGGCGGTCCAGCTCCTCGTCGATCTGGTGCCGGTAAAAGTCCAGGGCCACCAGGCAGAACAGGTTGGTGTCGACCACTTCGCTGGAGCCCATGCGGCTAATGACATGCGGCAGTCTGTTAGCGAGCGGGGGGGGGTTAAGGGAAATAAAGAAGAGCTTGTAATGGTAAATTCAATTTCACCCTATACCTGCCCAGTACAGAATACCAGAACACCTTCCTACAACATCCGCAAGGAGCCGGCTCCCCGATACCTACAGTAGACAAAGAGGTGTGAAAACATCGCCTGGAATGGCAGGCTCTTTGTCTATTGGAGGAATGCAAAAGGGGAGTTTTCCCAGGTATAAATGTGGAGGGCTCACAAAACTTGTCGGCCGGCAGATGTTCTCCATTTCATTTTCAGAACAGAGCACACTTTGCTAGAGCTGAAACAATGAATCCATTATTACTTTGATCATCGATTAATCGCTTTGAAGCTTTGTTTTTTCGTGATTAAAACCAGATTTCTGGCCGTTTTAGCTTCTTAAAAGTGAGTATTTTCTCGGTTTCTTTGCTTCCACACAACAAAAAAAATCATGACTTGTGTCATCAGCTGACACAAGTCCTAACTATGCGGTTACGCAACGTTTCGAGAAATCGTACGGCGTCAAAGTTAACGCATGGCGCGTTTCCATGACCGGACGTCATGTTTACGTGCCGTGGCAGCGGAGTCCAGGCACCGTTTACCAGTTAGCTCCGTTAGCTACTTTTATATTTTCTTTGTATCTTTGCTCCACATAACAAAGAAATCATAAAAAAACTGAAGACATTGGAGAACATCGAAACAATGATCAACGTTTTTTAACGTTTTATGGACCAAACGATTAGCCCCGATTTCAGTAGCACCTTCGATGTGCGCCCTCTGCTGACGCAAGTCCTAACTACACCCTTACGCAAAGTTCAGAGAAATCGTACGCGCGTGATGTCATGTTTACGTGCCGCGGCATCGGAGTTTACCAGTTAGCTCTGTTAGCTCCTTTAGCGCCGCTAGCTGCGTTAGTTCCTTTAGCGACGTTAGCTCCTTTAGCGCTGTTAGCACGCCTACAGTGGAACTGGAGCGGTCTGTTTATTAAAGGAAAAGAGCAGCGCTACAAATAACCAGCGTACCTGTGTACTACGTATGTGCGCCTTTGTTTTTAAAGGTTAGCGTTACTTTAGAGACGTTTTAACAAATCCGGAGTAACGTAAAAACATGTTATTGAAGCGACTTAATCATCATTTACGTTCCCTCATACGTCGCGTTACGTGCTGTGTTTTCAGGTGTAAGGATACAGGGCTGAGATCCACTGAGAGGTGGACGCAGACACAAAGAAGCAGGAGAGGCTCCACATGGCCATGGCCACCGGCGTCCTCTGGGTGAAGTTGGACAGCGACAGCAGCACCCAGTCCCTCACCATGGACGACTGACCTGTGGCGTGGAGCGTCTGGAACACCTGGAAATACAGCAAAAAATAAGAGTTAATAAAAAAGAGGATTTTTCGTCTTGTACAATAACAAAGAAGACTATTTCTATTCTATTTAACTCTTATTAGCAACAAGGCAACATTTCAGGCTGAAGAACCTTTTTTTTTTTTTTTGAATACCACAGTGTCGTTTTAAGGTTAAGGTTTTAAATATAACCTAAGAATGCCGGTTCTGTTGTGTTGCAAGATTCCAGAAACCCAGCGTCTTTGCTCGAGTCGGTGTCGCCGTGACGACCTGCGCGTTTGTCTGACTGCACAACAAAAGCGCTGGCGAGCAACTTTGCAGAGACAGGACGTCATTAGAATTCTCTGTAATGATCCTCCGCCCAAGAACAAGACGACTAAAACCCTGCATTGGCAGCTTCTCCTCTGGTAAAATGATACGATTTCCACGTCCTGCCACTGACCTTGTACACGACCGTGGCCATGAACTGCGGGTAGGGCTGCTGATTGGACAGGAACTCCCCGATGACCTTGTTCATGACGTCCTGCGGCTGGAAGAAGTCGTCCAGGAACTGGGGCAGAATCCTGGACACGACGCGCGCCTCGCTGGGCAAACCCTTCCTGATTCTGCGTGGAACGACGGAAAAAATAAAAATCACAGAGTACAGACGATTATTTTTGAGGTCTACAAAAACCTGTAGTGTCTACTAAGTGTTTACCTGTCGAACAGCACCGAGACCCTCTCCATGGCAACGATGATGGACTCGCTGTCCGGAGCCTGCGGGTCAGAGTGGGGTGGAGGGCGGCCGGCAGGGCTGGCCTTCTCCTTGCCTGAGGAGAAACCAACATGACCCGCCGTGACGCCCGCCGCCTCCGCTACGGCGGAGCTAGAGTCAACCTGACCTCTAACCCCTGTCATGTCTGAGCCCGACGCAAGCACCGCTGAGAGGGGCGAGAGGAAGGGGGGAGTTGGAACACCGCCGGTTAAACCAGGGGTGGAGGGTAAATGTTAGAGGTGTCACAAGATTTGGACCAGATTTAAATCGGGGATGAATTTGAGGGAGATATTAAGAGAGTGCCGTTCAAAAGTTTGGGCTCACTTAGAAAAACACCTTTTTTTCAATGAATATTACATTAGCTAGCTAGCTAATGTTAGCTAACATAGCTGCAAACGTCTGGTTTTTAATGGAATATGTACATAGGTGTATAGAGGCCCATTTCCAGTGTTCTAATGGTACATTGTGTTTGCTAATGGCGTTAGCAGGCTATTGGATGATTAGAAAACCCTTATGCTATTATGTTAACACAGCTGAAAACAGTTGTATTTTGAATAAAAATCATCATTATCAATGTCTCGACTATATTTTCTTTTCCTTTTGATGAATAAAAGTCTGACTTTTAATGGAAAACACAACAAAAAATGATATTGGTGAGCCCAAACTTTTTAGCGTTAGCGTAGATTAGCCTCTCCTGCGGCGCTACAGCACAGAAAAGTGTAAAGTGACGACGTGCAGATGTGAAGTTTTAAAGTCATTCTTGTGTTTGCAAAGAGCTGAGCTGTTTCAAGGCTAACGAGCTCAGGACAACATGCTAGGAGTTGCTTATTAAGTTAGTAGGGACCGACGTAGGGGTTAGAGGTAGGGTATATGTCAGTAACACACATATCCACACAGAGTTTCCCCGTTATTTCATTAATGGTAGCAGCCCGACACCGTTTCATGATATTTTTACAATTCACACTGTTGCAAAACGGCTAAATTTGATTAAAAATGTTTAATTTGTACACACGGCAGCACAGTTTGTCAGATGGAAACTCACAACTCCTCAGTCTGGTGTCAACGTTAGCGCACGGCGCGTTTCCATGACGACTGACCGGAAAAGGACTCGCGCGCACTTCGTGCTTACGCGACTCCCCGATTGTTAAAACGAGTCTCTGAAGTAACGCTATACTTTAAAAACAGACGCACACATACGCAGTACACAAGCACGCTGGTTATTTGTAGCACTGCACTTTTTCGTTAGATAAACAGCTAGGCGCGCTAACGACGCTAAAGGAGCTAACGCAGCTAACAGAGAAATCTGGAACTAACTGGCGGCTCCGGTGCTGCGGCACGTGAACACGACGTCACAGGCGTCTTTTTCCGGTCAGTCTTCATGGAAACGCGTCGTACGCTAATGCTGCCGCCGTTAGCGCGCCGAGCACTCGTTTTTTTTATGCGTTACAAGAGCATGCCACATGCTACTCATGTGTTGTGACTTCATGTGTTTATGCAATACATAATATACATGTAATCACAAGCCAAAATGGAATTTTCTTGCTTGCTTTGAGTCTCCATGCAGCTCGACGCCATGCAGAGAGTGAGCAGCAGACCGGAAAAAGTACCCCGTTTCAGCTCATTCTTAACCTGCATGCGGTGGAAACGCCACGACGCAGCGCTCGTGCTTACCGGTGTACATGCAGGTGAGCATGAGGCCCAGCGCGGCCATGGCTCTGTGCGGCGACGGCATGTTGACCCGGTCCACGCTGAGCTTGACCAGCGCCTCGCCGTCCACGCGCGACAGCTGCTCCGACAGCAGGAGGCGCTCCAGCCCGCGCAGCACGCAGTGATAGATGATGGACGGCGTGGAGTCCTCGCTGGCCGACACCATCACGCCGCACAGCTGAAAGAGTGAAAGATCAGTATATTGCAAAGAGCTGCGCTGTTTCAATGCTAACGAGCTCAGGACAACATGCTAGGAGTTGCTTATTAAGTTAGTAGGGACATAGGGGTTAGAGGTAGGGTATATGTCAGTAACACACACATATCCACACAGAGTTTCCCCGTTATTTCATTAATGGTAGCAGCCCGTTAGCGCGTTGATTGGCGCGCTAACGGCGCTAAAAGGAGCAAATGCAGCTAACGGAGCTAACTGGTAAACGGTGCCTGGACTCCAGTGTCGCGGCAGGTAAACATGACGTCACGCGTGGTAGGTTAACGTGCGTTAAAACTAGTGCCCAGCGCTAATTTTTGTGTGATAGAACCAAGTACGAGAGGTGGATTTTCATACAGTACAGCACGTATTCATTTCATCTCACCTGTATAACTCCAGCCATGAACTCAGGACCTACATCCAGAGGGTAGTTCTCCATCATGTAGAAGGCCACGGCGCACATCACCAGCACATGCTGCTGGTTGTGGAGGTTCACGCAGCTGCAGCGGAGAAAACAAAAGTTGCATTTGGAGTAGAAAGCCAAAAAAAGAGTCTCCGCGTGGACGAAACGGTGCCCGCGGATACTCACTGAGCGATGGCCCTGAGGTTGGACAGCAGGTACTCCGAGATGGTGGGGATGAGCTGCTTGGCCGTGTCGTCCAGCAGGTCGCACTCCAACACGTACAGCACTCCGTGCAAGGCTCCCATGCGACTGGGCAAGTGAGTGCTGCGCAGGGTCGTCTCCAGCAGACGGCACACGGGCTCGGCTATCGCTTTGTCCTGGGAATATATACATATCATGAAGGGTTTTATTTCTGTACACGTTTAGAACGATTGACAAAAAAAAAAAAAAGGCACAAGGCCTTCTTGCTCACCATGCCCAGCACGGCAGCAGCCTTACAGATGGCAGGCACCAGGTACTGATTGAGGATCTCGTCCTCCGGTGGATGGAGCTTCTGCAGTTCCATCAGGGTGGAGAACATCATGTCAAACTGGTTCCTCTCTGTGAACAGGTCTGACACTGCCAGCAGCTGCAGAGAATAAGAGGGAGTAGAAGAAAGGTTGAATCTTCATGTAGACAAAACCCTCTGACATTTCATTAGCAGGAATAAAAAAAAATGTTTTTCTTAAAATGTACATTTCTTTCTCAAATTTTTAATCTGTTTCTCAAAATTGTAATTTCTTTCTCAAAGTTTTAATTTTTTTCTCAAAATGTGTTATATTCACTGAAAAAAGTGTTTCCTTCAAAAATAAGGACATTTAAAAAAAATCTCAAAATTTAAAATTTTCTCTCAAAATTTAATTTTTTACTCAAATTTTTAATTCCTCCAAATATTTACATATCCTTCTCAAATTTTTTTAATTTCTTTCTCAAAATACTTCTTCAAAACCTCAAAACACTTACTTCAAAAATAAGGAAATTGAAATAAAAATCTCAGAATTTTAAATTTGCTCAATATTTTTCTCAAAATTGTAATTTTTTTCTCAAAATGGTGGTAGTGTTTTTACTGATGAATGAATAAACCAATGAGATTCCGTGCGTAGCCACTCACCGATCGGACCACTTCACTGATGAGGATGGTCGGCGTCCTCCTGTTACTGGGCGAGCCGGGGATCAGCCACTGGCTGTAGAGCTCCAGGAGAAACTGGGAACAGGAATGAATGTCCACACCTGCACGGTGCTTCCTGAAAACACAGACACGGGACGCGACATCAGCTCATCAATTCACCGACTCTCTCCCTGGGAAAAATATGAAAAAGTGTGCGTGAGCGAGTGACTCGTCTGACCTAGAATTTATAGGAGATATCGGTGGGGAGGCGGGAGCCGGAGTGTCTGCTTCATCTTCCTCATCCTCGCCCCATTCTTCCTCCCTCAGAGGAGTGATGTTGTTACCCAGCCACACTGAGTGGATGGAGACCTGGAATTGACATTGAGCAACCATTAATAACCGACTCCGTCGTGATTTTCCCCTCACGGTTCTCTCACCTGTCCCAGTTTGTAGTCCATGTTTCCCATCTCCCTCTCCGTGTTGATCTGAAGCAGCAGCTTCTCGTGGCTGATCAGCGTGCCTGCTGGAACAAAGTGGAACAGGATAAGCATTAACAACAACAACAACAACACAAACAGGAGGCAGTGCGTGACTGTGGGTTTGTCCGTTACCCGCAGAAGCTGCCGACAGCGAGGGCACAGGGTCCCAGGCGTGGTACGGGTGGTGCGTATGAGCGTTGTCTCGCTTCGACACAAGCGCCTGAATCTCTCGCTCCACCTCGCCCCGGATGACGGCCAGTTTCCTCCCAAATCTGACCACACGAACAACACAGATTAACATCACCACCCGTCTCATTTCAGGCCGCATCGGTCAACGGAAAAACATTACAGCGTCGCGGCATTACCGTGTTTCTAGGGCTTTGAGGCTCTTGTTGCGCGGCTGCTGTTCCAGACAGCTGACGGCGGGGTTGCCGGCAGTAGGCAGGGTCATGGCACTCAGCACCAGGCTGGTGATGGCCTGCACCGCCAACACATTCAACTGAGTACGCTCCAAGTCCTCCTAGTTACACAAGGATAACAAATTACAACAGTGGCTGTGTTGGTTTGACCTTAGCAGGTAAACTACCGTTCAAAAGTTTGGGCTCACCTATACAATTTTTGTGTGTTTTTCCATTGAAAGTCACACTTTTATTCATCAAAAGAGTTGCAAAATGAATAGAAATATACACGAGTGCTTTTCCTTAAAAAATAAGGAAATTTAATTAAAAAAAATTTCCCTCAAAATTTTTATTTCTTTCTCAAAATGTATTTTTTCTCTGAATTTTTTTCCCTCAAAATGTAAATTTTTTCTTCCTCAAAATTGTAATTTTTCTCAAAAATATTTTTTCTCAAAATTGTAATTTCTTCCTCAAAATTCATTTGTTTCCTCAAAATCTTTAATGTTTTCAAAATGTATTTATTAAAAAAAAAAAAAAACATTTTTTTTTTTCAAAATTAGATTTTTTTTTCAAAATTCGAATATTTTTTTCTTCAAAATTAAAAAAAAAATCATTTTTTTTCCCTCAAAATTTTAATTTCTTTCTCAAATTTTTTTTTCCTCAAAATTTTAATTTCTTTCTCAAAATGTATTTTTTTCTCTACATTTTTATTTCCTTCTCAAAATGTGTTATATTCATAGAAAAAAAATACTTTTCCTTCAAAAACAAGGATATTTCTAAGTGAGCCCAAACTTATGAATGGTAGTTGTACGTGAATACATGGTTGATTCTGTGACAGTACCTCCTGCTGCGTCTCCTCCTCCTGGTCCATGGTGATGGGTTGAGTGACCAGCACTCCAAGCAGAGTGGCCCAGGTTTCCTCAAACTGAGTCCTGCTACTCCAGCCTGAGGAACAGCAACCATGGTCAATGCCCGTGTTACAGTATATTGGGGGGGGGGGCAAAAAGCCAAAATAGTTCACGTACCCAATGTGTTGATGCGATAGAGGAATTCTCGGAAGACGTCCTTTTCCTGCAGGAAGTCCACGGGTATCTCGGGTAGCGTTGTGGTGAACTCTCCTCCTGGCTGCGGGGACCAGCCCAGTTTCCAAACCTACACACAAACACATAACCATAGATATTCTTCATTTCATGAAGTGCATTGCGTCCACATCTCATTTCCCTCACACTGACCAGCGGAGGTACTCGGGTGTAGCTGTTGACCAGAGGCAGCCGGGACAGACTGATGATAATGTTCCGCAACATCTGAGTGAGGAACGCCGGGAATATGGCGTTTCTGTGGTGACCGAGGGCGAGGACGTTCTGCAGGCCTTCCACCAGCTCAGCCATGATCTCACACGCCTTCCACTCGCACATGTCTGGGAATTAAATAACAATTTACATCATAAAGTGCTGAAAAGCAAGACTGAATGAGCAAGATTTAAAAAAAAATAGTGCTCACGGTCAGCATGGACTGAGTCCACTTGGTCTCCTTCAGCATCTCTTTCTGCCTTTGTCTTCTTCTTCTCTGGATGCAGCAGCTGGTCACCAGGACTCACAGCCACTGAGAAGACACAATGAAAGAAGGAGTGAGGAATGAGAATGGTCTCACGCCAGTGGAAGCAAACCACAGAAGAGAATAACAGTAGGGAATACATATACAAACACTTTTTTCAATGAAAATAACTAATTAAAATTTTGATGGAAAAAAAATAAAAAATTTGAGAAAAAAAAAAATTTTGAGAAAAAAAAAAAAGAATTTGAGGAAAAAAATTAAAATTGAGGATTTTTTTTTAAATTTTGAGAGAAAACAAATTTAAATTTTGAGATTTTTTTTTTAATTTTGAGAGAAAAAAAACTTTTTTTAATGTCCTTATTTTTAAGAAAACACATTTTCCAATGGAAATAACACATTTTGAGAAAGAAATTAAAATTTAGAGAAAAAAAATAAAATTTAGAGAAACAAAAATTTTGACAAAAAACTATGTAAATTTTGAGAAAATCAATTTTGAGAGAAAAACTTGATTTTTTTTTTATATGTCCTTATTTTTAAGGAAACACCTTTTTTCAATAAAAAATAACACATTTTGAGAGAAAAAAATAATAATTAAATGTTAAAATGATAAATAAAAGTTTGACTTTTAATGGAACACAAACAAAATTGCATAGTTGACCCCAAGCTTTTGACAGGTAGTGTATACCGTGCCGCCTTTGCTACCTGAAACAATGATCTGGCGTAGGCAGT
The DNA here is from genome assembly GCF_963457635.1 of Microchirus variegatus. Lineage (NCBI taxonomy): Eukaryota > Metazoa > Chordata > Actinopteri > Pleuronectiformes > Soleidae > Microchirus > Microchirus variegatus. Next base: position 2,041,325 of record NC_139820.1, read on the forward strand.
AAATGAGAGAGCAGGTGTGCGTGGAGTACTCTGTGGTGGACAGCTTGTTCCAGACACACGACTGCTGCAGGGACAGACACAGGCAGGACAGCGCCCACTGCAGGTCCACACTCAGCGGCAGCCGATCCTGGAGCAGGCGCCAAGCGACCACCTGTACACACACACAGAGAGAGAGAGGGTTTGTTTTCTAATTGTCTAATTCTCTATACGACTACTTAACAGTCGGAGAGTCTCTGTACCTCAGTGGCAGTGCAGGTGAACGTGGTAATGAGATGCTCCTTGTCAGAGGGGATATGCAGCGAGGACGGCAGCTGGCTCACGCTGAGCAGGTACTGGGACAGCGCTCGGCACAGCGACACGACCCTGGGGTAGAAACCTGGCTCGTCTGAAAATAGACGGCGAAAAATTACAAACATTCTCATTTACCAACGTTTCACGATGCTCCTCCTCCTCCTCCTCCTCCATCACGCTCACCGTAGATAACGGCCAACTGGTTCCAGTAGGGCTGAGGTTGGGCAGGAGGCAGGAAGGACTGATGCGGGCCAGGAAGTGACCCGGTGACCGCCGCCAACTGCTCGAGGGTCACCTGCAACGCCGTCTCCAACAAGAGCGAGCCCTGGCCTCGCGCTAACCTCTGTATGCCCATACTCAGGCATGGGCACAGCAGGCTGAGGTTGAAATCCTGGGGCAAAATTCAGATTTAGAAAGGGTGAGGGAGAGCAGATGAAGAAAACCCATTTGACACTCGAGTTACGACAACCTCTTCTCACCTTGCAGCTCATCACGTCGAGGAGGTCAGCCGGAGGTAGCTTAGTGAGCAGTTCCGTCGTCTCCAACAGGGACACGTCTCCGCGAAGGCAGCACTGAGACTTCACCAGAGCCACGTACCACTCCTGGAGACGATCGTACACGTTAAAAATCGCATTTCAAATCGCGTTTATGAGACTCTAATACACCTTTCAAATCTCACCTTATCTGCGACAACCAGTTCAGGGGCAGGCGGTGGATCCCCGTCCAGGGGGTGGGTCGTCACGGGAGGGGAGGGGCTACGCGTGTCGGCAACAGTGGCTCTGAACCTGTCCAGCAGGGAGTAGAACCTCTGGTGCCTGCGACAGAGGATACATGACGATTATTTTAAGTCTAAATTCTAACAACAGAAACATGCGAGCAGTCATGTGCAGTCAAACAAACCTTTGAGCCAGCCCACTGGTCTGGAGGTATTCCTGGATCCTGTCAAGCTCCTCCACAGGCAGCTGAGCCACGCTGTTCTGGAACGTCAAGGGGATTGATGCAATAATTAAAATACGACCCGACGGTAACGGTAGATCTTTACGTTCACTTTCTTCTCTCTTCGTCGGGAGATAAATCGTACCTGTAGCGTCTCGGCCAGCAGCATCTCTACCCGACGACATGCCAGCGTGTCCACCATGCGAGCCAGGACCCTGAACGGCGTATTGAGCAGCTTGTCCACGTACAGCATCAGCAGTGAGCCGGACTGACTCAGGTGAATGCCCTCCAAACACTGCAGAGTCTTCTTCAGCATGGTCGGCTGCTTATGAGAGAGAGAGAGAGCGAGAGAGAGAGAGAGAGAGGCAGACGCATGAAGCAGTTTGACAAACGAGTCAAAGTCACACTACCGTTCAAAGGTTTGGGCTCACTTAGAAATGTCTGTATTTTTGAAGGAAAAGCACCTTTTTTTACAATGAATATAACAAATTTTGAGAAAGAATTTAACATTTAAAGGGGGAAAAAATTCAAAATGAGTTTTTTTTTTTTTTTAAAGGAATCACTTTTTTCCAATGAATAGAACACATTTTGAGAAAGAATTAAACATTTTGAGAAAAAAAAATAACAATTTGAGAAAAAAAAAAAAATTTTGAAGAAAAAAATTACAATTTTGAAGAAAAACATTACAATTTTGAGGAAAAAAAATTTAATTTTGAGGAAAAAAATTTAAATTTTGAGAAAACTACATTTTGAGAATTTCTTTTAAAAAAAATTTAAATGTCCTGATTTTTTTTAAAGGACATACATTTTGAGAATTGTTGTGGGTTTTTTTTTGAAATTGTCCTTATTTTTTAAGGAAAAGCATTTTTTCCAATGAATATAACACATTTTGAGAAAGAAAGAAAAATTGTAAGGAAAAAATTTAAATTTTGAGGAAAAAATTTAAATTTTGAGGAAAAAATTTAAATTTTGAGGAAAAAATTTAAATTTTGAGGAAAAAATTTTAATTTTGTACATTGTGTTTTGCTTAGATTAGAAAACCCATGTGCAATGATGTTAGCACAGCTGAAAAATCATTATTTCTAATCTTGTCAATGTCTCGAATATATTTTCTATTCATCTTGCAACTCTTTTGATGAATAAAAGTCTGACTTTGACATAGGTGAGCCCAAACTTCTGAACATTAGTGTATAAATCATGCAGTGAAACGGATCATCTCACTGTGGAGAGGTTGTCACAGCGTGACTGGATGGCCTGGATGAAGAGGCCGCTGGCAGCTGAATTGCGGTGCACGGCGCTGATGAAGTCCTGCACCGGCGGCTCGTGGGAAAGGCTGATGAGGTCACTGACGTGGTTGACGATGAGCCAGGTCAGATGCTCAGAGTCGTGGAGATTCTGACACTAAAAACAACCAAACACAGACATTCAGGGAACTGAGCTATGAGTACATGTTAATAACTCTGTTTACTGGAGTCTCACCACATAATCACAGAAGAGGATCAGGGCTCCACGGCGAACAATCTCCCTGTTGACCATCGCTGACCGGGCCTCGGGCTTGTCCTCTTCTGCTTCTCCTGAGGAGTGAGGACTCAGCAGCTTTGTGCACGAGAGGCTGTGGCCCCTGACAAGGAAAAGACAAAGGCAGAGCTGAGAAACATATCCCTACTAATGAGATCATCTGGATCGCGATGATAATTTCAAAGCAGAAATTATACCTGGGCGTCTGCTGAGCCTCGGCCCACCAGGAGTAGTTGGTGTAGTTGATGATGAGGAGGACCTGGCACCAGAGGAGCACCAGGGAGGGGTGGGTGGTGATGAGGCACTGCACCATGCTGTTCAGACCCTCCAGAGGGTAGAAGAGGCCGGCCTCGGCACTGCCGTTCTCGGCCTTCAGAAGACGACTGGCAGCAGCTGTGATCCTGCGGAACATTCCTGAAGGGACAAAAACACAGTTTGTTTTTAGTTTTTTTTTTTTAGCAGTTCAATCACCCTGGCAAAACGGCACCGGTTCAGAACGCTCGCTTTTGGGTGCCTGTCTCTTTAAATATGCAAATGAGACACAGGAAACTACGTCAGCGTCACTGAGGCTCCAGCAGCTAACAGCAGTTAGCATTTGCCGATAAGAGCCTGGCACATTGCCGTCATCTATAAAATGTAAATCCTGAGAATGGAAGTTTGTGTAGAACTCTGTGCTGCACTGTGCAGCCAAGAATAGAACACTTCGCAGACTTCAGACAATTCCAGGAATGTCTTATTGTGATGTCACAAAGTGTGGGGAAGTCAACATCGCGTGTTTTATCTCCTGTACTTAGACTGAGGAGGACCACAAAAACATGACTTTTTCACACTTTGCCGACTCATAGGGCCTCCAGAGTCCCAAATATAAGTATAAGAATGAGTTGATTTTGCATAATGTGTGTCCTTTAAATGGCAAAAGAAAGATTGATGCTGACCACTTTTGAAGACGTGTATGAGACACATGAGCAGTGTCCCCAGCTGCTGGCAGTAGAAGGTGTGTTGTTGCTCCGTTATGTCCACTTTTATCTCTCTGGAGGAAATGTCATCCAGCAACACTCCGACCAGCTGGAGGAGAAACCTGGAAGGAGGTGGAAGGAGACGTCGAATGCTTGAATTTTTTCCATGTTAAACACGTGATTTAACTTGAAGCCGGACAGCGAGTGCACTCACTAACCTGGCAAAGGTCTCCTCGGGTGGAGCTTTCTGCGCCTCGCCGTTAGCTTCCTGGTTACCGAGTGCGTCAGTGGCGGGCGGGTCGCTCGGGGCGGGGATCTGCTGATGCAGGCGCCGTATGGTGTGGCAGGAGAGGAGGTGCGGGGTGAGCGACAGCTCGTGGATGCGAGACAGCACAATGTCCTCGGTGGACTGGGAGATGAGGACCCGGAGCACCGCGAGTATGCCGGACACCCACAGCTGCACGGTGGCTACGGATGCCTGCAGGGACAAAGAGAAGAATTTAACTGAAATGTAACTTGCAAAACCTCCAAGACGGACGCCAAATCCAAGATGTGTTCAGGGCAGGCACTTGGTCTCACAGATCAGTTTTTGAGCCGATCGGTCAACACACTGGCGAGTTACAGGGCACTTCCTGTTTAGCGGTGAAACAGCGACTTTAATAAAAATGACCGACATTGCGTTTCGGTCAAGTGGCGGTCTCATGTCACGCAAGAAGTTTCGTGTTGATCGGCCAATGTATTTCGTGTTTCGTGGCGAATCATCAAAATTTGCCAAAATTGCGATGGATGCCGTGGCCACGCCCCTTTTGAATCTGCGAAAGTTTCAGATCTTGGATTGGGTCTAGTTTCCCGCGTTCCTACGATAAACGCCCTGAGACAAGTTAGCTCAGTTATGAAACGCCAAGATGGAAGCCAAATCCAAGATGGCCGACTTCCTGTTGAGTCAAGATCATCATCCCAAGAGGATTTTAAGGGTTAAAAAAAAGTGATTGTGTTCAAATATTAAAGAGGCTAATCTCACCATGGTGACGGGTATGGTGAACATACTCTTGAGCAGCATGTCCACGGGCCTCAGAGAAGAAGGTGCTACGGTTTCAAAAAGAGTGTTCAACACTCCCAACGCCTCTGGGGAGTCCAGATGCATCTGTGAGGACACGACATACAAATGTTTAGCATTTATTACACACATTTGATTTTTATTTTCCAAGGTAAAGAGGTGCCTGAAAACATTTTCCCTACCTGCTGCTTGCCAATCATGGGAAGTATGACGTCGGCGATCTGTCTGGACAACCTCTTCCACTTGTCCTCGTTCTCTTTGTGACACTGCTGCAGCACAAGGATGAACATCTCCAACACCTAAAAATGTGTGTATGTGGAAAAAAAGGCAAAATGTGAGGCAGAGACGTACACTAGCGTTCAAAAGTTTGGGCTCACTTAGAAATGTCCTTATTTTTGAAGGAAAGGCACCTTTTTTTCACATTTTGTGAAAGAAATACAAATTTTGAGGAAAAAAATCAAAAATTGAGAACAAAAATCAACATTTCGAGAAAAAAAATTTTTTGATGAAAAAATAAAAAAAATGAAAAAAAATTTTTTAAAGAAATGTCCTTATTTTTTAAGGAAAATCTTTTCAATGACTTACAACACATTTTGAGAAAAAAAATGAAACAAGAAAGAACTTAAAATTTTGGGGAAAATAAATACATTTTGAGAAAAAAAGATTTTGAGGAAAAAAATACCAAATAGATGTTTTTTTTGAGAAATTTCCTAATTTTTGAAGGAAAATCACTTTTTTTTTTCAATGAATCTAACATTAAATGAACCATAAATACACTCTATACATCATTAATGTGGTAAACAACTATTCTAGCTGCAAACGTCTGGTTTTTAATGGAATATGTACATAGGTGTATAGAGGCCCATTTACACTGTTCTAATGGTACATTGTGTTTGCTAATGGCGTTAGAAGCCTATTGGATGATTAGAAAACCCTTGTGCAATGATGTTAGCACCATACCTGATGGTATTGCACCAGTCTGAGCAACATGGACACCACGACCTCTTTCTGCGTCTCCAGCTCTTTGCCTGCGTCCGCTTTGTTTGAGCCCCTCAAGACAAACAGGTCGTGAACGATTGGCTGCAAGGCTGGGATGGCTGTCGAAGAAAAGGGCACGAGTCAGTCGCTATGTTGTGGTCGTTCACCTCAGTGCAAAGGACACATTTCATGGCTGTATGTTTTGCTCGAGGTCCCCTCACCATGCGTGACGGCTTTCCTGCCGCTCGCCATGATGCCGTCGCACAGCTGGATGATCTTGGGAATGCTGATGATCTGCTTGGAGTGGTAGCGCTCGTACGACAGCAGCACCAGGAAGAAGAAGATGTTTGGAATGATGGCCTCTGAATCTCTGTCCCAGGAGTTAATCAGGCATTGGTTTATTTAAAAAAAAAAAAAAATTTGACACACAACATGGCCTAAGTACGGAAGAGGATTAGGGCCACACAGGGAAAATATATTTGAGTTCTGACAATCCTGAATTTAAAACTCAGAACTCTGACTTTATTCCCGGAATTCCGACTTTATACTCAGAATTTCTTACTTTAAAATTCAGAATTCTAAATTTTAATTCAGAATTCTGACATTAAAATTCAGAATTCTGACTTTATTCTCAGAATTTCAAATATAAACTCAGAATGTATGACTTTAAAGTCAGAATTAAAGTTGAGAATTCAGAATTTCAAATTTAAACTCTGAATTTGACTTTAAAATTCAGAATTATGACATTGAAATTCAGAATTCTGACTTTATTCTCAGAATTTCAAATTTAAACTCAGAATGTATGACTTTAACCTCTGAATTCTGACTTTAAAATTCAGAGTTCTGCCATTAGAATTCAGATATTAAAATTCAGAATTCTGCCATTAAAATTCAGAATTCTGCCATTAGAATGCAGAATTCTGACATTAAAATTCAGAATTCTGACTTTATTCTCAGAATTTCAAATTAAAACTCAGAATGTATGACTTTAACCTCAGAATTCTGACATTAAAATTCAGAATTCTGACTTAATTCTCAGAATTTCTAATTTAAACTCAGAATTTTTAACTTTTAAGTTTAAAGTCAGAACTCAAATATGTTTTTCCTGCGTGGCACTAATCCTCTTCCGTACCTAAGACATCTGGTTTGTTATTTTCTTTTTTTTACAAAATTTTGAGACAACCTACCTGAACTGTCCCACTTCAATATATTCAAACTGCTTGAGGACAAAGCCAATAAACACCTGAAACACAAAACATCTGAATGAGCCATGACCTTTATATCAGATACTTATTATTATTAACCCAATAATTTACCTGATCAGAGTCCAGCAGGCAATAATTGACTCTTAGCTGTACGAGCTGGGCGAGCAGGTCCAGCACTTGTCTCTGCAGAGCCACAGAGGTGCTGGTCGTGTACTGCTTCAGAGCTTTGATCACCAGCGGCTCAAACAGTCGAATGTGGTTGTGGATGGCATTCTAAAAGTACAAGAGATTTAAGAATAATCGAGCTATTTTTTTTAGCGCTTCACTGGCATAATTGTAGTACAAGGATGATGTGACTGTACCTTGTCTCCTCTGTTGCGTGTCGCATTTGCAATGTTGGACCTCAGCTGATTAGACGCCTTCTGCATGACATCAAACCATCTAAAAAAAAAAAAGAGGAACTTTAGGTTTAGTCTGATACACATTTAATGTCATTAATTTCTGCTCTTTTGCCACAGCTCACCCAGACGTGTCCTGCTCATGGTCGGTCTGCACCATGTTGCGGAGACTGGCGTCGGCCAGCGCCTGAGTGAAGTGAGTGTACGGCGCCATGAAGCAGTAGTGGTAGAGGCCTGGTCGCAGGCTGGACGAGCCCAGGCGCAGGGCCTTGCCCTGGGAGCGGCTGGGTCCGCTCAGGACACCCTCGTACTGGGAGGCCAGGTTGGTGCCAAACAGGGTCTTCAACAGCTAAGAAGGAAGGGAGAGAGAAAATAATCCACATTTGATTTGGGCTCTTGTGTTCTGTGAAGTAACGTACGCTCTGTGAAGTAACGTATGCTCTAGGAAGTAACGTACGCTCTAGGAAGTAACGTACGCTATGTGAAGTAACGTACGCTCTGTGAAGTAACGCACGCTCTGCGAATTAACGTACGCTCTGCAAAGTAGCGTACGTTCTGCGAAGTAACGTACGTTCTGTGAAGTAACGTGTGCTCTGCGAAGTAACGTACGCTCTGCGAAGTAACGTACGCTCTTTGAAGTAACGTACGCTCCGTTAAGTAACTTATGTTCTGTGAAGTAACATACACGCTGTGAAGTAACTTACGCTCTAGGTAGTCACTTACACTCTAGGAAGTAGCATACGCTCTGTGAAGTAACGTACGCTCTAGGAAGTAACTTACGTCCTGTGAAGTAACGTACGCTCTGGCTCTGTGAAGTAACGTACGCTCTGGCTCTGTGAAGTAACGTACGCTCTGGCTCTGTGAAGTAACGTACGCTCTGGCTCTGTGAAGTAACGTACGCTCTGGCTCTGTGAAGTAACGTACGCTCTGTGAAGTAATGTACGTTCTGTGAAGTAACGTACGCTCAGTGAAGTAGCGTACGTTGTGTGAAGTAACGTACGCTCTGTGAAGTAACGTACGCTCTGGCTCTGAAGTAACGTACGCTCTGGCTCTGTGAAGTAACGTACGCTCTGAAGTAATGTACGTTCTGTGAAGTAACGTACGCTCTGAAGTAATGTACGTTCTGTGAAGTAATGTACGCTCTGTGAAGTAACGTACGTTGTGTGAAGTAACGTACGTTCTGTGAAGTAACGTACGCTCTGCAAAGTAACTTATGACATCCAGCTTGTGTATTAAGTACAAATGTATGGAACCATCGCACAGGTAAACCGACGCCTTTACAGTCCCTGTCGGTGGGAACCAGCCTCGCTCTGTGTGGAGTCGCACAAGTCGCAGCACACTGCTCAGTGCTGCCACCATTAAAGGACTGCCACACACACACACACACATTATTATCATAGGTTGACACACACAAAAACACACAGCACAAACCTGTTGAACACAAACTGTGGCCATGGTTGGTTCTCGGGTGAAGCAGGACTTCAGGTAGCCCAGAATTTCCTCCACACACTGAAAGAAAATGCATTATATTTTACTGATTCCACTCATCCACCAGTCTATATATAAATATCCATAAATATATATTTACCTTGCTGATGTCATGCAGCGTGGCCAGCTCCAGCAGCTGCGACAGAACGTCTAAGGTGGAGCGCAGGAAGCTCCCAAACTTCTCCTGATTGCTGTGGAGGTCCACGGACACCTGAGAATCAAAGAAATATCAACAACAGTGGCCTCCAGTTAGGCTCTTAAGTCAGAACTTAGAGTTACATCATATCAAGTGATTCACACGTGTGAGGAGCTACCTTGAAGTTGGCATGTGTGGCTTTAAGGACGTCGTAGAGCTTGAGGTATGTCGGCAGGTGGTAGAAGTTGCCGAGAGTGGTCGATTTGTTCACAGCGGCGGAGCCGGTGCCGTCCGTTGGCCTGCCTAAAAACACACATATACAAACAGCCTCAGCAGAGCGTAGATATCCGACGGTTCGGACAAAAATCCAGAAATGACTCGCGCTTTGGGGTTGGGTTTACGGGTTTACCTGTGTTGAGCTCACCGCTCTTCTTCGGGCTCATGGGGGCAGCGCTGGGCTCAGCAGCCTCCTTCTCTTTGCCTTTCCTGCGGATGGGACTGAGGGAGGGGGTGTTGCTCAGGGAGGGGAGCGTGGCCTTAAAGGTGCAGGACAGGGGGAAACAAACTGAACTCAGTACAATGATCTTTCTGCAAATACCTCAATCAATACATTTTAAGAAAGAAATTAAAATTTTGAGGAAAAATTGCACAATTTGAGAAAAATAAAAAGATATTATGAAATTAAAATTTTGAGGGAAAATTTTAAATTTTGAGAAAAAAAATACAATTATGAGGAAAGAAAATAACATTTTGTTAAAAAAAAACATTTTTTCCAAACAATCTAACACATTTTGAGAAAAAAGAAATAGATCTTATGAAATTAAAATTTTGAGGAAAAAATTAAAATTTTGTGAAAAAAAAATTAACATTTTGAGAAAAAATATTAAAATTTTGAGAAAAAAAAAAAATGGGTAAAAATAAAGATTTTTAGATTTTTTTTTTTTTCAAATGAATCATAAATACACTCTGTACATTATTAATGTGGTAAGCAACTATTCTAGCTGCAAACGTCTGGTTTTTAATGGAATATGTACATAGTTGTATAGAGGCCCATTTCCAGTGTTCTAATGGTACATTGTGTTTGCTAATGGCGTTAGAAGGCTATTCGATGATTAGAAAACCCTTGTGCAATGATGTTCGCACAGCTGAAAAATCATTATTTCTAATCTTGTCAATGTCTTGATGATATTTTCTATTCATTTTGCAACTCTTTTGATGAATAAAAGTCTGACTTTTAATAGAAAACACAACAAAAATTGTACAGGTGAGCCCAAACATTTGAACCGTAATGTAAATGACACAAATAAAGAGGCTTACTTTAACAGCTGGTCCTGGCGGCGTGTCGTCCAGCACGTGGGCACAGATGTTGAGAACCTTGAGAAGGTGCGAGAAGAGCTGCTCCACCATGGCCACCAAGGAGCGCTCAGAAAGTGACGCCCAGGGTTCCTCCATCTTATTCGGGGCTGCACTGGCGTTGGCGCTCCCGCCGCTGCCTTCTTCCTCTCCGGTCCACGGGTTGCGCATGCACTTTGGAGCCACCGCTGCAAAGATATCAAGTTGAACGGGGAGCGGGTATGTTTGGGGTAAGTATGTTTGTTGATTTTATTTAAAACATTTACACACCAGCGAGCAGATTGCCGGCAAACAGGAGCGCATCCTGATGTGCGGAAAGATCCAGTGGAAACCAGGCGGAGGAGAGCAAGGAGAGGACCATGTTCGCCATTCCTACGGTCAGAGTTCTCCGCTCCGAGTCCAGTTGTGACGAGGTGTTTGAAGAGCCCGGAGCACCGGTGGGCTGAGACAGACTGGAGGAAGAAGGAGCAACGAGGAGACTCGATCAAAACAGGAGAAATGAATGAATAAAATGAATTTACACAAGAGAGAGATGCTAAACAAACCTGAGGGCCCTGCCCCTGGTGCGGTTCAGACTCGAGCGAGAGGAAAAGCTGCAGCTGGAGCTAATGTAACCGCAATGCCAGCCCGTGCTCCAAGTGCACACTGGGAAGTTTGAAGCGAGGAGGCACAGAGCCTCAGAGCAACCAAACTGTCGAGGGAAGAAAAAAATAGTTTGAAAACATCATCAGAAATGTCACACAGTATAAAGCAAGCCTGCATACTTACAGTGAGGGCCCTGGACGTAGAGGAGGTGAAAGCGTGCGAGACGGCGGTGACGACTCTCGACAGGTTGTTCTCCAGTGTGACATCAGGCACGGCGTTGGACAGGTTGTAACCTCTGTATGTCCTAATGGAGAACAGAGGTCAGCGACAAAGAACCAGTGCACCTGTGTACTGCGTACATGTGCCTCTGTTTTTAACGTTTAGCGTTACTTTACGGTAGTGCTGGGCACTAGGTTAACACATGCTAACGCATGACGCTTTTCCATGACGACTGACCGGAAAAAGACGCGCGTGGCGCCACGTTTACGTGCCGCGGCACTGTTTACCAGTTAGCTTCGTAGCGCCGTTAGCGTGCCTACAGTCCAACTGGAGCGGTCTGTTTATTAAACGTAAAGAGCAGCGCGACAAAGAACTAGCGTACCTGTGTACTGCGTATGTGCGCCTCTGTTTTTAAAGTTTAGCGTTACTTTAGAGTAGTGCTGGGCACTAGGTTAACACATGCTAACGCATGACGCGTTTCCGTGATGACTGACCGGAAAAAGACGCGTGTGACGTCATGTTTACGTGCCGCGACACCGGAGTCCTAGCACCGTTTACCAGTTAGCTGCATTAGCTCCTTTAGCGCTGCCTACAGTCAAACTGGAGCGGTCGGTTTATTAAACGTAAAAAGAGCAGCGGTACAAATAACTAGCGTACCTGTGTACTGCGTATGTGTGCCTCTGTTTTTAAAGTTTAGCGTTACTTTAGGGCAGTGCTAGGCACTAGGTTAACACACGCTAACGCATGACGCGTTTCCATGACGACCGCCCTGAAAAAGTCGCGTGCGACGTCATGTTTACGTGCCGCGACACCGGAGTCCTAGCACCGTATACCAGTTAGCTGCATTAGCTCCTTTAGCACCGCCTACAGTCAAACTGGAGCAGTCTGTTTATTAAACGTAAAAAGAGCAGCGCTACAAATAACTAGCGTACCTGTGTACTGCGTATGTGCGCCTCTGTTTTTAAACGTTTAGCGTTACTTAAGAGACTAGTTTTAGCAAATCGGGAGTCATGCTAACATGACGTCACGCTCGTCTATTTCCAGTCAGTCGTCATGGAAACGCGTCATGCATTACCGTTGATGCAGCTAACGGCCCAGCACTACCAAAGACTTATTCTGGGGGGGTTCTGTCATGACCTGTGCAACTAAGAACTTAAGAAAAAGTACAATCTGTGATATCGAACCATGACGTTTTTGTTGTGGTAGCAACAGCATACGGGCTAACGCGTGTCACCCAAATTAAAAATGTGCGTGTACCTTGTGATGGTGCTGACTGTGAGCTGTGAGGGCGGCTGCGTCTCATGCATGAGCAGCTGCAAGTAGACTGAACTCTGGTCGCGGGCAATCGCCACCACTGGGTCCACCTGGCCCTGGTCACAGTCGTAAAACAACCTGGGAACCAGTCTATTAACAGGGTACAAAGACACAAGGAATACTGGGTTAATAACAAACGACCGGAAGATGGTTAGACCGAAAATGCACTTTGAGAAACGACAGCACTGACCTGCTGACGGCAGAGGCGGCTATGTGCCTCACGCGTGGATCGTCGTCTCCCAGCAGACGGATGACCACGTCGTTCAGGATCCTCTCCTGTAGCCTCAGCCGCTGAACGAGGAGCAAAACGGATTCAAAGAGGGGTCGACTCCATTTTTGAAAAGGCATGGCAGGTAGAATCGAGCACTTACCCCAGCGTAGTGATGGTCTCCTTTGTGCAAAGTCTCCGTTTTCCTCTCCAGGAAATGAACTAATCTAAAAAACACAGGAATGATCACATAGGAAGAGTTAGATGAAAGGGTTAAAAAAAAAAAAACAACTATAAGGGAATTAAATATTTAACCTACCGGAAGTCCATCTCAGCCAGGGTCTCCAAAAGCTCCGTGCGGACGAGCCAATAAGACGAGTCCTTCAGAGGCAGAAGGTCGACGACCAGCTGCAGGCCGAGCTCGCTCAGCGTGCTGCTGCAGACCGTCATGATGCAATGCTGAAACGTGACGTTTATAACAAATAAAAACGTTAGACACTTCATATAGCGCTCTCGTTATAGACGCACACACAGATATAAAGAGTGAGTCGTACCCTCACTGCAGAGCACGCCATCTTGCACGTGACAGACGATTCATCTTTGAGAGCTTTCTGAAGCAAAGGCACCAAGTCCACCAGGGACACTGGGTTACCTGGACACAGGCGGGCGAGGGACAAATACTGTTTCACACAATGCACCCAACAAGACAAACACACCTGTACAAACATACATATATATATATATATATATATACACACACTCACTGACCTGTTGAACTCTGCACACTGGCCAGCCAGGTGTGTATGTTATAATGTGATTTGGTGAGCGCAGCCTGGATGATGGCTGCACAGAGGATGGCGGTGGTGCCTCTGATCTGCGGGTCGCCGTGGTCAATGAGACCCAGCACGTCGCTGATATACTGCTGCTCTGCAATGGTCAGAGGAACAAAACACAGCTGTACTTACATTTGCAAGTCAAGGCATTCTGACACTTAGACATATATATATACACGTGTGTGAATACATAGGTGTGTTGGAGTATTTTTTATTGCTATAGCATAAGTATAAATGTATGGAACCATCGCACAGGTAAACCGACGCCTTTACAGTCCCTGTCGGTGGGAACCAGCCTCGCTCTGTGTGGAGTCGCACAAGTCGCAGCGCACTGCTCAGTGCTGCCACCATTAAAGGACTGCCACACACACACACACACACACACACACACGTTATTATAGGTTGACAAATCTCATGCTTGAAATTAAATTACCTTCTGCTGAGACGCCGTCCAGCGGCTCCAGGTAGAGGGAATTAAAGAAGGCCTCAGGATGCAGCGCTGCTGCCGCCCCGACACAGCTGACCGCCAGGGCCTTCACGCTCACTCGCACCTCCTTGTCAGGGACGAGACCTTGAGGAAAAAGATATCAGTCAACGATCAAATTAGGGCTGCAACGGTTACTCGAAAATTTCGGCGAAAATTCCAACAAGGCGCAATGTAACCACTGTACAACTTTTTCCCCAAAACCTTTTTCCAAAAAACTTTTTCCAAAAGACTTTTTCCCCAAAAACTTTTTCCAAAAGACTTTTTCCAAAAGACTTTTTCCAAAAGACCTTTTCCCAAAAGACCTTTTCCCAAAAACTTTTTTCAAAAAACCTTTTCCCCAAAAGACCTTTTCCCAAAACCTTTTCCCAAAAACTTTTTCCAAAAAACTTTTCCCAAAAACTTTTTCCAAAAAACCTTTTCCCAAAAAAAATTTCAATTTTTTTTTTTTAAAATTTCAGTTTTTTTCAAAAATATATTTTCATAAAAAAAATTTTTTTGAAAACATTTCAAAAAATTTTTTTTCAATTATTTATTTTTCAAAAAACTTCATCCAAAATAAAAATGACTAAAGAAAAAAAAGCTCTAGATCAAATGTTGCCCAAACACAAACATCATCACATTTTGAGACGTGTTCATAAATCACAAACCTTTCTTTTGTCCCGTCAGGAGGAAGGACGCGGCCAGAAGTCGCACACAATGCACCAGCGGCTCCGCGCCCTGGTCTGTGTAATGTCCAATCGGACCCTTTATCCGCGTTTGCTGAGAAGCAGACGGGAGACGCATCATCAAATGAAAGGAAAAATATGTTGTTTCTTTGCTTCTATTAACGCAGGTTTCTTTGAGTCCTTACCCTGTTGTCAGGCTCGGGGTCGGCGGGTTCGTCCTTTGGTATGAAACGATCCACGCTGCTGTCTGAACCCTGCCGGTTGTGACCTCGGCCGTCAAAGAGATGAGGCTTGCTCAGAGCTGCACGGACATAATAACAACCATAATCGAGGCGTGATATTAACCAACAGAGCTCGTCTATGTGCTCGCTTGCGTATCTGTACACGAAACATACCCAGCGCCGACTGCAGGAACTGCTCCGGCAGCTCGTCTTGCGCGGACGGCGCCGTTCCTTCGTCCTCTTCGTCCTGTAGAGTTCCGATCTGCATCCCCGAGTACTGGCTCTCACTGCCGTCCAACACCTTGTGCAACAAGACACGGGAACTTCAATACGTGGAATGAAAAGTGACTTTAAAATGCAAACGGCATGCAGAGGACACCTAGAGAGTTAAGTCACCGAGTTAGATCTGCTGGGCGGAGGACACGAGAGAGACACAACACGACAGATATCGCATGTCCTTAAACAAAAAATTCTCCTTATTATCAAGTCCACTGAGTCATGCTTGGTCCAACACAGTTTACAGTCCATTAACTGCACATTAAGACACAGCACAAGCTGAGGAACTCCAATTGTGGTTGCCACAATCTGTCAGAGGAAGAGCAAGCTTTTGATCCAAACTCCAAACCCTAAAATATGCCCTACCGTTCAAAGGTTTGGGCTCACCTTGAAATGCCCTTATTTTTAAAGAAGAATTTTTGAAAAAAAACTTTAAATATTAAGAAAGAAATTGAAATTTTGAGGAAAAAAATGTACATATTGAGAAAAAAAACCCACTTTTTTTCTAATTAATCGAAAAAAATTTGAGAAAGAAATTTGAAAAAAAAATTTATTTGGAGAAAAAAAATATGATTTTTAGAGGTTTTTTGGGAAATGTCCTTATTTTCGAAGGAAAGGCACTTTATTCAATGACTAACAAATTTCAGGTAAAAAAAAGATTTTTTTTAGAAAGAAATTATAATTTTGAGAAAGAAAAATAAAATTTTGAGGGAAAAAAAATTGAGAAATTTTTCTGAGAGAGATTTTTTTTTAAATTTTGTGAAAAAAATTAAAATTTAGAAAAAAAAATATTTTTTGAATTTATTTTGAGAAATGTCCTTATTTTTGAAGGAAAACACTTTTCCCCCCAATGAATCTAACATTAAATGAATCATAAATACACTCTATACATTGTTATTGTGGTAAACGACTATTCTAGCTGCAAACGTCTGGTTTTTAATGGAATATGTACATAGGTGTATAGAGGCCCATTTCCAGTGTTCTAATGGTACATTGTGTTTGCTAATGGCGTTAGAAGCTATTGGATGATTAGAAAGTTTGGCGAAAAGTCTTCTTCCTGAAAAGATGCATATATGAAAAACTTGGAACTTCTAAAGATGTTTTTTGGCTTCCACTGGAACAAAAGCCTGTCGTAGCCTCTTGAAAGGGAATGGGGACAGTTTAGGGAACAGATGGTCTCCATGCTTCTATTTTAGAACTTCGTGGCAAGCCAGTAACTTTGGGGATCAAGGTTGCATGTTATTTTGGGGGAGGAAATCACTGGAAACAAGGGAAACGGGGCCATAGTGGATTATCAGTGGTGATAGAAGAAGGGAAAAGTAGCAAAATGGGTTGAGACGAACAAGCGAACAAAAACGGAAAAAAGAATAACGAAAGCCAAGCAAGGCCTCCGACTCAGTTTCACCTTATCGCTAGCGCTAGAGGAAGAGGAGGAGGTGGCATAGAAAGAGGAAGAGGAGGAGAAAGAGAAAGAAGACGACGGCGACGAAGAGGAGGAGGCGACGTAGACGGACGACTCGCTGTCGGTGCCGTCGGGACCCTCGGTCGACGTCGGCGAGAGCGGGGCCGGCTCGACTGTGCGCAACTGCGGCGGAGTGAGGAGAAGGATAAAGCAGAGGAGGCGTGGGGGAGGAGGGAGCGTTAGACTGGGGGGGGTAACAGGTTAACCTGTGTCCAAACACCTGGAGCGTGACATCACATCCTGTCCCACGTGTGAGCGTTATGTGAACATCTGAAGTTTCACAGTTTACGTTCACCGAATACATTTCACAGCAACCGACCCGCATTCCAGGGCGTTGGCGACTTTGTGCTACATAAATGATTCATATTACATTTTTTTTTTTTATATATATATATATATATATATATATATATATATATATATATATATATATATATATATATATATATATATATATATATATATATATATATATATATATATATATGTATATACACATACATATATATATACACACATATATATATATACACGCACATATATACACATATAAACATTCATACATTTATATACATGTGTATCACATATACACACATACACACATGTACACATACACATACGTACATATATACACATGCACACATATGTACATATATACACTTACACATATATACACGTACACACATGCACATGTACATATACGCACATATATGTACAGATATACGCACATATACGTACACATACGCACATATATACGCACACATAATGTCCATATATACGCACACATGTCCATATATACACACGCATATGTACATATATACGCACACATACGCACATTTATGCACACATATGCGCCCATATGCACACACACGCACATATATGCACGTACACATATACAGCATGTACATATATACACACATACATACATACATACATATTCTTTTTCTTCATATATGTACATATATACACATAAATACACATGTACATATAAATACATATATATGCACATATATACGCACACATATACACACACACACACATCTACATATATTTATATATACACACGTATGTGTATGTATACATACATGTGTGAATATATATATATATATATATATATATTTTTTTTTTTTTATATGCATACACACACATACACATATATACACACACACATATATATAAACATACATAAAGTCTTCAAGCTACTGATCTGAAGCTAATCATATCTCATACTGACCAGTTCTGCTACGTCTGAGGGTGTGACGGCAGAGTCTGGTCCCTCTGTGGTGGTCTGCGATGAGTCACTGGGCGGGAGCGAGCGATCATTCGGTCCCAGCAGAGCTCCGCCGTCTCCCAGGGGCCCTCCCTCCGGCGTGGCGTTCTCGGGCGTCGTGTACTCGGCCGTCTCCGGCGTGACGTTGGCCCCGCCGCTGGAGCTGCGACTCAGCATCTCCTCCTCGTTGTCGTTGGGCGACTCGGGAGTGTCCGACGCAGATGTCCCGCCGCCGCCACCCTGATCCGAGGAGGCGCTGAGGTCCACGGAGTCGCCGGGCTGCAGGGCATGCTGGGAGGAGCGTGGCTGCTCTGTGATGATGTCCACCTGGGCTGCAGAGGAGCCGTCTGCCGACGCTGGAAGTAAAGTAATGCACAATAACAATTGATTTAACTGTAGATCTCATAATTTCTGTCTACTTTTAATTATAAAATATTGTAAACAATGCGATATCTTGAAATAAAGTCACCTGTAAAGGCTCCAGCAGTCACTTCTGTCCTCTCAGGATCATCCTCCAGCCCATCTTCTTCGCCAGAAAGCATTTTACCTGAAAGCAAACGGGTTGCACATCAACAAAATTATTGTCACGCAGTAAATAAATGACATGTTAGTGTACACGTATGCGGTCACTGTTTATCAAGACTCAAGGGAAACCATGTAGCCATGAGCAGAAGAGATAAAACCAGTCACCTCTCTGTTTCCTGAGAAGGAGTGGACTGCATGAGGACCCTCCACCTGCTGCACAATGGCAGGCAACCCGGAAGCAGAGACAAGGTGGTAAAAGGAGGGAGAAAAGCAGCAAAAGCTCAGAAAGACTCACAGGAGACAGAGACGGTTAGTTCCAGAAGACAAAGGAATGAGTTAGCGAGCAAGGGGGAAAAACCCAAAAACAGCCCAAACGCAGAGCAAAAGGCAGACGAGCTTCCACACAGTTCTACTCGTGTTAATTTAAAGTTAATAATTAAAAATCAAAGCGTGTGTGTGTCGTCACCTATGAGCTCGAGGATGCTGCCGGAGCGCGCGCGGCTCTCTATGTCCTGGCGAAACACGGTGGGATACGGGATGCTGCCGGCGGTGATGAGCATGTGCAGCAGCTCGGGCGGGGGAGTCCTGAAGACCTGCTGGAGGAGCTCCAACGCAGCCGTGACCACGTTGTGATCCCAGTGTTGCGTGTAGTGTAGGGTCAGCTCGTACACCTCCAGGAACACACACAAACAGAACTGTTAATAATAATAATAATAATAATAATAATAATAATAATAATAATAATAATAATAATAACTTCCTCTCTCTTTTTCGCACGTGCACTAACACCCTCTTCTTCTTACCTGTAGCAGCTGTTCAGGCGTCGGCTGCACGTCTGCCTCCTTCCTCATGACTCCAAAGCTTCCTTTCAGGCTGGAGGTGTTGACTTGCTGCTGCAGCAGAGGCATCAGGTAGCGCAGCGTTAGCAGCACCCCCAGGATCAGGTGGCTGGGGTGCTCCTCGTCCACAGGAATCAAGAGTCCTGGAGTAGGGAAAATTTGGGAAAATGTGAAAGGTTTGATAGCAAACCATCTGATAAATATCGACTAAAAAACGCGCGCCTTACCCAGCAGCACGTTCAGGAGCCAGGTGTAGAAGTAGCTGGTGCGTCTGGAGTGCTGACACACGCTGACGGCCGAGCTCGCCGCTGTGCGTCGAATGGTCGGCGAGCTGGACTTCAGGTTCGCCACAAACGACTTCAGCAGCACCTGGAACAAACGTGGGCAAACGACAATAAAGACACCCATTTCCCACTTTTTAGTGCCATTTATACAACGTAATATCTCAGTATTGTCCTTATATATTGCATCAGAGGGTGTAAAATCTTGGCAGATTAGCCATTAACTTCGTTGACCCGAGCTGTATACATTTCAATAAAAACTGGAAAAGCGAGGTGCAATAAAACCTTTGACTGTAGTGTCAACACACGGTCGAGTTTCTGTTTGACGGACTGAACGAGGCTGCCGCGTTCACAGCGTTTCTCCACTTCAGCACAGATTACCTTGATCTCGCCGTCGTTGGCAAAGTGTCCCAGAGCGACCATGATCTTGGGCATGGCCGCAGCCAGCGTCTCCTGCACGGTCTCCTCCTGCCGCTTGGCGATTCTGGTGAGGCACGGCAACAGGTTGACCAGGTAGGGTCTGTTTCGACGTGGAGGAGGCGGAAGAAGGGAGGGAGGGAGGGAGGGGTGAGTTAAAAAATAAAAAAAAACGAGAAAAACGAAACTTCAGGTACAGGAAATGACATCAGCCACAGAGGCTACCGTTAGCATTTGGAAAAGTGATCATTTGCAGGCTCTAGCAGGCACATTGGCGTCATATATAACATGTATCCACTGGACAGATAAATCCTCTGAGGCTGGAAGTTTGTGTAGGACTCTGTGCTGCACTGTGGAGCCAAGAATAGAACTTTTCAAGGACTTCCAGTTTTTGGATCTCGCGTGTTTTACGGACAACGCTGAGCTCCGCGAGACAACAATTCGAGGAATATAGCGCCTTGTGGCGTCCCAGCGAGCGCGGAATTGCGCATTTTATCTCTTGTACTTAGACCGAGTCATCTTTTTACACACTTTGGCGACTGGTCGGACCTCCAGAGTCCCAAATATAAGGATTACAATGACTAAAAAGTAGTGCTGCCGGGCGCTTTAACGCATTGACCTGAAAAAACGCGCGTGGCGTCATGTTTACGCGACTCTCGATTTGCTAAAACGAGTCTCTAAAGTAACGCTAAACTTTAAAAACAGAGGCACACATACGCAGCACACAGGTACGCTAGTTATTTGTTAGCGCTGCTCTTTTTCCTTTAATAAACAGGCCGCTCCAGTTCCACTGTAGGCGCGCTAAAAGGGGCTAATGCAGCTAACGGAGCTAACTGGTAAACGGTGTCTGGACTCCGGCGTCGCGGCACACAAACATGGTGTCACGCGTGTCTTTTTCCGGTCAGTCGTCATGGAAAAGCATCGTGCGTTAAGCCTAGTGCCCAGCACTGTTAAAAAGTTGATTTTACATAATACGGAACCTTTAAATAACCTGCATTAATGTTGCTATCAGAAATATATGGTATATATAATATTAAGTGTTATCTTATGCATACATTTGCTTCAATTTATCATCTTTGAATAGTAGTTGCTTAAAAAACGTTTTCCACGCCTTTAGAAAAACATGAAAAATAGGACAAAAAACAAAATTCAGGATCTTCTTATTTAACAATAATATGGATCATTGTCATGTGAAGAATATAAAAAAGACATATTCAGGACTTCACCTGCATTTCTGTGGTCTGATGAGGTGGGCGAGCTCAGCAAACCTCCACAGAGCCGCCCTCAGACTTCGAGAGGCACCGTTCTACAGAGGCGCACAATCACACAAGCCCTACGTCACCTTTTCTACAATATCACTCGTATTCTGCGAGAATCACATCAGTCCTGTAGTCGAGAAAGAGAAAACACGTTACCTTTTTGATTTCTTTGTACAGCTCCAGCTGTAGTCTTGGCAGATTGGAGTCCATCAGTGCCTAATGAGAAATATCAGACGCAAGCATGGCGATAACATTTTAATATACCGTCCTCCATCATTTTAAGGAAATACAGGCTCCTTGCTACTCACTTTGATGATTTTGTTCAGGCACTCGTCAGCGACCATGCGGACGTCCGATTCGCTGTCGTCGGTGCAGAGCAGGAACATCTCCATGGCGATGCCCAGGAGTTTCTGAAACTC
This sequence comes from Microchirus variegatus, assembly GCF_963457635.1. Classification (NCBI taxonomy): domain Eukaryota; kingdom Metazoa; phylum Chordata; class Actinopteri; order Pleuronectiformes; family Soleidae; genus Microchirus; species Microchirus variegatus. The sequence goes on from NC_139820.1 coordinate 2,062,921, forward strand.
TGGCGACGTTCTGCTCCCAGGACCATAGAGATGAGAAGTCGGCCAAATGTCATTACACACACGTACGCGTTTTGGTTTGTGTGCAGAAACGCAGCTTCAGAGAGCTTGGTTAGATGTTACGTTTAATCGAACTAACAAAGCCTACCTCAGAGAATGAGCCACGATGTTTTCACATATTGTCAGACAGTGGGTCACCCTGTCCTTCTTTGTAGTGGCCTGTTCCTTTTTCCTGTGAAAGAAGGAAGACGGTTGAGGACAAGGAGAACGTAAGAAAGCAAACAGCGACAGAGGCAGTTTAAGCGAGAAGCCTTCGATCTCTGCACGGCATCTTAATTAAATCTCTACCTAACAGCCAAACAGCACAATGGTTGGAATACTGAATACAAAAAGTCAGCGGCACTACATAAAACACGATAAAACACTTCACTTCAACTACACAGATCTCAAAAACCCTCCCTGTGTATATTTTAAGTCAACATTTAATCACAAAGCATCCATTTACATGGCCGCAGACACCTGCGAGAGGTCGTTCTCCTGCCTGCTCACGAGCACTTTAACCTGTAGATGCTACTAAAGTGCAAAAACGAGACTGTGTGACGGAGCTGTGCGGCTGCAGCTGCAGCTTTTCCGCTGGCAGCAGAAGCACCGAGTACGTCGTGGGATGGGAGAGCCCGGGGTTTTCCCTTAAATCCCTAAAAAGGTGGAAAACAACCGTGTCATGGATAACGACCGGCAGCTGCTGGTGTGATGCAATTTCATTCTGCAAAATCAACACTCACTCAAGGAACATCCTTGACGTGATGCACATGTTCCCTCAGTAAGAGGCATAACAAAACAAGTCTTATAATTCAACTCGCTGCAGCACAAATGACCAGAATTGGCTTCATAATAAATAAATCCATGTGCAATGACGAACTTAAGCACAAACGTGTATATATATATACGTTTGTATATATACATATATATATATATAAAAACACATATATATGTATATATACAGATATACATGTGATATATATATATATGCTATTATATATACATGCTAACATTACAAAGTTATGTTAGCATGTATATATACATATATGCGTGTATATATATATACACGCGTGTATATATATATACACACGTATATATATATATATATATATATATATACGTATATATATATATATATGCTATTATATATACATGCTTACATTACAAAGTTATGTTAGCATGTATATATACATATGTGTGTGTATATACATGTGTATATATATATATATATATATATACACACACACACACGTATATATATATACATACATATACATATATATATATATATATATATATATATATATATATATATATATGTATATATATACATGGTAACATAACTTTGTAATGTAAGCATGTATATATACATATATGTATATATATATATATATGTATATTTATACACACGTATATATATATACATACATATATGTATATATATGTATATATATACATGCTAACATAACTTTACAAACAGCTTGGTTCTGCTGTTAAACCCATGTTTACAGATGTGTGTGGTGTATACATGAGCAGGCGTCCTCTGTGTAGCTGCTATCACTAATGATGCTAACGAGAGCCTGGAAAAGCTGCCTGGAGCAGGAGGACACTTTGCCCGTATGTTTAACTGCGTCTATAATAACGTGACAACGCAGTGCTAACATGTGTGTAGAATGACGAACCCTCGTTCAGCAAAAAAAACAAACAAAAAAAACGGGACGAAACAGATGCTGGGTTCTTAGCCTAGCTTGCACGTTAGCATAACTAGCTTGAAGCTAACTTAGCTGACGAGCTTAGCGTTAACGTGAGCTTCGAGGCGACGCGTTCGTGATAGCACGGCGACTGTTAGCATGCTGTGCTAACACAGCGGGACGGGGACGTCTACTCACTGCCTCTGTGCGAGCTCCTCGGCGGTCGGCGGCCCTTGTTGCTGCTGGAAAGACTTCAGGGACTCGAAGGCCTTCATCAGCTTCTCCATGGTGGCCATTTTAGCTATCAACACGGAGCAGGCTAATATTTACTATGGATGCTAACGAGGTAACACAAGTGGAGTCGGGGGGGACAAGTGAGGCGCAAAAAGCGGGGCGTAGCGCGGCGAGAGTGCAAACACTGGCCGCGACAACGACCACCACCTGCCGTGCGGTTCCCCTGCGTGCACCGGCTCTCTTATTCGGACACAGCGTTTCCCCCAAATGAACAAAACAGTCGCCCATTGCGAGCCATCTTTGATGCGGTCACAGTTGTACCCGTTTCCCCCCGGACAAATCTCACCGGGAAGTGCAATGTGTGACAGGTTGACAGAGAGTGGGGGCGAGGGGCGGGGCTCGGCCGCGCTGGCCAATCAGACTGCGAGTTCATGTTGAGTGACATTGGGAATAAACCAATGAGTCACTGTGACTTGTTTTGTCCCCTCCTCATGTTGTTATTGTTGATGTCACGGGACCCGGAAATGCAGATTTATATATAAAAAAACAAGACTGGTGCAGGACTAAAATATATAATACTTTTACAATTAAAAAAGCAAAGGAAAAATGTTTTCTTTGCATTTTTTTATTATTTTATTTTATTTACTTATAATAACAATAACGACAATCGATATTTTTATTGATTGTTTTATTATTATTATTTGTATATATATATATATATATATATGTACATATGTGTGTGTGTACTGTATGATACCAACACTTACATATCTTTAGGTGATAATTATTTTGGAATAAACATTTGTTTTATTAGTTTCATTATAACACTGTTTACTTGTAAATAGGAGGTTATTGTTTACAAATGTTTCATTTGCTGCTTTGGATATATTTAATAGTATTTAATAGTAATTTTTTTCTCCCCTATTTTTTATACATTATTGTGATTGTAACACTGCACATTTCAAGGATTATTTTACCTTATCTTTCCAAAAAGTAACACTGGAAACTATAGAGGACGAAAATAAGTTCATATCAGTTTATTATCACATTAAATAATAATAATTTTTTTTGCAGCCTCAGAATAAGCCTTTTATACAGTGATTACTGTTCATTATTCTATTAAGTAAATAATTATTTAATTAATTAATTAAATAATTAAATAAAAGTTAATTAAATAATAGTTAATTAAATAGTAATAATAAAAAAATTAATCGATTATTTACTTTTTTGATAATTGATAATCAGTTTTTTTCATGATTATATAAATGCATAAATAAATAAATGCCTTACATTTATTTATTTATTCCTGTATTAATGTATTTATTTATCTATTAATATGTCAGGTCTCATCCTCCATAGGAAACAACTGTGGTGTAAATAATAATAATGATGTATTATGATTATTGCAATAAATTAAAATCCTAATCCATTAGGATTGACATGTCCATTTTGTGTTTAACCCCTTATATTGTTCTATATTTGATATTTAAATACAGGTAAAAATAAATAATTAATAGGTTTTGGATGAATACAGCACTATCTATCATCTATATACTATACTACGATACTATATAGGACACAAATAAGTCAAGACACAAGTTGTTGTTTTTTTTTATACAAATGGCAGTGTATTATTTCATAATTACAAATGTCAGATATGGTACAACAACCAGTGATACAACTTGTACAAGAATTAACAATGACTGCAGTGGTTGAACGACATGACTGTACAGTTACAAAAAAAAAGGAAAGGAGGAGGAGGAGGAGGAGAAAAAAAAAAGAGAAGAAAAAAGAGAAAATCAAGAAGTTCCAGGCCCGGTTTGAAGACGCAGCAGAATGCAATTTTTCACATTCCCTCCTTCCAAATATCCGGACTCTAAACATCCCGCCGCTGGAGGAAGGACAGGAGAGAGGAACAACGCGTTCAAACCGGGCGAATTCATCGTTTCTGCGCTCGTTCTCAGACACCAGCGAGAAACGTCGGGCAACTCGAATGGTCGTCGTTTTACACACGCGCGAGGAAACCTGAAAGTATTACGAACCGATAACATGCTTGAATAATAAAAACGTATGTTCATCTTTTTTTACTTTTGAAATTTTTTAAAACGGGCATTAAAATGCACTTAGTGCGGACATTCAGAACTGTTTGTTTTTTAAAAAGTTCCTTTTTTTTTTCTTTTTTTTCTTAAACGTGAAGGAGTTTCTGTCGGATGTGGACGGAAAAGGAAAAGGTTGAAGATGTCTCGGTAATTGGCACATGTAATAAAGGCTGTCGGTCTCTCTTTCTTTATTCGTTTTAAGTCCTCGGTTTAGTTAAATGTCGCTTTTGGTATCATTGGCAAAAAAGAAAAAAGACACTTCCTATATAATCATTGTCAAAACACACCATAGTGCAATGAAACTGAAGATATTCGATGGTACAACAGTGACAGAGGCGGGAGAACACCTCGGTGTTTCCCCCGCGAGCGAGTGAATGTTTGTTAGAGCTTAGTTACAACGTTAGAAATACATCATTTACAAGGGTTCTTCTTTTTTTCTTTTTTTTTTGTTTGAGGCTAAAGAGCTAAAAGGCTAAAATCTACACTGGCGAGAAGAAGAGAAAGTCTGCGTTTTTTAAAATGTGCCTGAGAGCAACAACAACAACAACAACAGCAATAACAACAACAACGGAAAGAAAATAATGTCATAATAATAATAATCATAATCGTAATCGTAAGAAAAGACGACTCGGAAACTCAAGTAACGAAAAAGCCAGCAACGGCGAAGACGCACGCGTTTTTTCGATTCCTTGACGTTGGTAATGGCGTGTGCTACAGGGGGCGACGCGGGTGTGGAAACTGCAGACTCTCCAAACTGAGGGGGGGGGTGGGGGGGGGGGGCTGTGTACGCGTACCATTTTGAATGCACGTGGTCTTGAATGTTAGAAATTTACTTAAGTGACATTCAAGCCCCTTCACGGTTATTGTTTAATGATTTATTGGAAGTTTAAAAAAAAACAATGCAGATAGATTAAAAAAAAAAAAAAAAAAAATTAAACTTTTTTTTGTGTGTGGAGAAAACTTAAAAAAAAAAAATCATATCATGAAGTAATCTTTTTTTTTTTTTTTTTTTACTAAATTCTTACAATTCTTGCTAAATTTGAGACTGACCGAAAAGCCGCAGTAGCATACAGTGTAACACACGCACACACACACACGCACACACACGCACACACATACTAAGAACATGTCCAGATTGGATATTCACAGCATTAAAACAGGTGGGGGGAGTAAACAGCAACAAACTGCTTCAAATGCTTATGAAGAGCTAACGGGGAAGCTAATAACAAATATGTAATATATACACATATATCTATATATATACATATATGTATACACATATATACACATATATACACATATATCTATATATATTTATATATGTATACACTGCTTCAAATGCTTATGAAGAGCTAACGGGAGAAGCTAATAACAAATATGTAATATATACACATATATTTATATATATACATATGCATACACATATATTTACATATATATACATATATACACAAATATGTATACACATATATCTATATATATATACACATATATATACATATATACGCATATATGTATACACAGATATAGAAATATATATACATATATGTATACACATATATACAAATATATATACATATACTTATATATATGTGTGTATATGTACATATACACATATATATATAAATATATATACATATAAACACATATATAAGTATATGTATATATACTTATATGTGTGTATATATGTATACACACACATATATATAAATATATATACATATATATACAAATATATATACATTTACTTATATATATGTGTATATATATACACACATATATAAATATATGTACATATACTTATATATGTGTGTATATATGTATATACACACATATACAAATATATACACATATACTTATATATGTGTGTATATATGCATATATATAAATATATATACATACATATTTATATATATATATATATATATATATATATACACACACACACATATATACATATATATACATAAACATACATATATATATATTTGGGGAAATGTACGGTACATGACTTTGATCACGGTTGATTTGAAAAAGGTTTTAAATGAAGTGGAGTGTTTTCCGCCGTCGCCGTTCTACGCGACAGATCGATCTCAGAATCAAATATGCAGACGACACTGTGCTGTGTCATCATTCCCCGTGAATAATCATCGAGCAAGGATTTCAACGTAAAAGTTGAAAATGGGGAGTGGGTGGGGGGGTCGGGGGGGCACTAGCCAGAAGTCTACTCGCCGCCGCCGCCGCCGTGCTATCTATGATCGACAAAAGAGGCCAAAGCAGCCGGTGTTTTTAAACTCTAGCGCAGAGGCTAACAAAGCTAACGAAATGGTTTGCGTCGGTTTGCGTTATCAGGATGAAGCTGCAGGTCAGATCTCCATCGCGGTCTTCATCGCTCTCCGATCTTTGTAGGCTTTCGAAAAATACGGCGGGATTAGCAGATTACTAAGAGATTTCGAGGTGGAGGTGGAGTGGGAGGAGCCAGGTAGTACAAACAAATGCAGAAAAAGTCACCGAGGAGTAAATGAAAAAAAAAAAAAAACACTTTCTGCCTGAGTGAGCAATGTAACAGACATTTATCTCAACAGCTCTGCTCGTGCGAGGAAAACGCCGTGCAACCGGTCGGAATCGGGGCGTTACCCTCCGCGACAAGAGATCCCGTTCAAAATCCCACCCTTAATGTTGCACACGCCAGAACAAGAGCCGGTGGAGGCACCTAGTGGACGACACGCAGCGTCGCAGCGTCATTCATTCATTTCTACTGCGAAACCAGGTCCAATTCTCAAAAAGGTCTCTGGTATTTAACGCAAAAAAACAAAAGGCGAAGAAGAAGAAGAAGAAGAAGGCGGTCGAGCTGGGAGATTCATGGATGGGGTTGTTTTTTTATATATATATATGTATATAAAAGCAGCATGGCACCAACACAGCAATGTTAGCCTGGATTCATTCAGGCTCCGCCCCCCCCCCCCCCCCCCTGACCTTAGCCTTAATGGGGTACAGAGGCTAAAGGTTAGCACGGGGGTGAATCTGACGCGCTAACAACACGCCACGTTGGCCAAATCAATGACAAACATACAGCACGTATTTGAAAATAAAAAGGCCTTATGCTACATTAAGAACAAAAAAACAAACAAACAAAAAAAGACTAAATGGTACTGTGCTTTTTTTAAAATAAAAAAAAAAAAAAAAAAATAAAAAACTCCCCAATACACATTTATCCATACTCATTCCAAAAAAAAGAAAGTAAAAAGGAAATAAAATGTAATGTATGCATTCAAGTGGTACTTTTATGGCTTTTTGTACAATACAACCTTTAGTGAAAATATACATCTAGACATAAATTCAAGTACAAATGTACAAAATCTTTAAACTCATACTTTTTTCTTTAATTATAATACACTTTTAATACAGCTCATAAATACAGGTCAACATTCACTGAGTTCCTAAGATTTGCGCTCGGGGTTTGGAGTTTGTGGTGAAGTTCAGCGGCGAGGGAGGGGAGGGGAGGGGAGAGGGGAGAGGGGAGAGGGGGCGGGGCTTAAGGGGGGGCGGAGCGAGGTGGGCGCGGTCAGCTGGAGGGAGTGGTTTAAAGTCGTGAGGGCTCTTCGGTCTCGTCGTCGCTGTAACCGCTCTTAAAACAGACCTGGGAGAAACCAAAGAGTGAGGATACGACAACGGGGTTAGCAACCGTTCACCACCGCGCAACGCCACGTTCACCACCCGACGCGTTTCTGTGGGTTTTTCCCCCCAGGATGGCGTCCAGTAAATCAAAGACGCGATTCTGAGACGATGGAAACCTGTTTCAGCGTCATGACGACAAAGATTTGTTTGTAAATTTCATGTTTTTGTTGATTTCTTATTTTTGGGATTTGATTCAAAAACCTGCACAAATAAGTGGGACGAATCAAATTTAAAGGTCATGGGTTCAACATTTATTTGACCTGTACGTTCATATGAGTTTATTATCACATTAAATAATCACCTTTTTCTTTTGCAGCATCAGAATAAGCCTTTTATACAGTGATTACTGTTGATTATTAAATTAATTGATTAATTGATTAATTAATTAATTAATTAATTAATTAATTAATTAATTAATTAATTAATTGATTAATTAATTAATTAAATAATAGTTAATGAAAAAAATGTTAATGAAATAATAGTTAATTATTTAATTAGTTTATTAATTAATTATTTAATAAATTATTTAATTAATTAAATAATAGTTAATTAAATAGTAGGTAATTAAATAATAATATTTAATAATTAATTAATGATTATTTACTATTTTAATAATCGATTATACAGTTTGAAGATTTTTTTTCATGATTAAAATAAGATTTCTTTATTTATTTTTAATTATTTTATTAAAAAATAACAATAATAATAATAAAAAAAATATATAAAAAAAATAAATAAATACATACAAGGTTTTTAGCTTCTTAAATGTGAATATTTTCTCAGTTTCTTTGCTAATTTTTTATGGATAAAATGAAAAATAATCGACAGATTAATCGATTACGAAATAATTGTCAATAATCAAACTTAAAGGTCCAGAGTTCAACATTTAGGAGGATTTAACTGACCTGTATGTCCATATAAGTTTATTATCACATTAAATAATCACATTTTTGTTTCGGTAGCCTCAGAATAAGCCTTTTAAACAGCGATTACTGCGCTAACAAAGAAGCCTGACACTCGTTCCGATGTGTAAAGGCCACTGTTCTTCTATTCTGTTAGAATCTGCAGTAGATGTCACCAATTCTGACACAATGAACCTTTAAAGTGGGGAAAAAAGGACAAAACCCCTTTAAATTCAAGGGAAGTACAATGATTAGTCCAATAGTATCAGTGGTAAAGAAGCATTTAGTTGAGAGCCTCTTGTAAACAATAAAAAAAGGTAGATTATATATTACTCTGATTTAAAACAGAAAGGAAAAAAGATAAAGGTAAAGCTTTTCCCACAAAGTGTAAACATATAAACCAAAGTGCAACATAAAGGAAAGGAAAATTCAAACAAGACTGATGGAAAAGAACAAAAAACAAGCAAGTGAGGCCTTGTTCAAAACAACACAACAACTGAACTGTGATTTAAAACGCTCACATTTGTCAGGAGGTTAAGAAATGATCTGGAGTTGACTTTGGACAAGGCCTCGGGAAAAAAAAAAACAGGGTGGAAAAGAAGTAAGAGAGGAAGTACCTTAGCCCCCACCCCCTCGAACAGTTGTCGGAGCACTAGCACTTGCCTCTCTTCTGAACAGGCGGTAGAAGAAGCCTCTCTTTGGCGGAGGGTTGGGCCGGTTCACGTCCAGGTCTGAGCACAGCGTCCCGTCTGTCTCGTAGACGTTGATTTCTTTAAAGCACTCCATTTCGATCATCTGTGGGGGGGATAACACATGTAATGTTAATTTATTAAAAAAAACAATTTAATGTTACAAAATGTGTTTAAAATGTTTTTATTTATATAATAAATAACATTTTTAATGAATGAATGAATGAATGAATGAATTATTTTTTTTTTCTCTTTTTTTCCTTTTATTTATTTATTTAACAATAAATAAATAATAAAGAACATGTTTAATTAATTGAATAATTTATTAACTAATAAAAAAAAAATATTTTTTAGAAAATATTTTTTTAACAATAAATAAATAAAGAATTAAGCATTTTTAATTAATTAATTAATTAATTAATTAATTAATAATTTTGATTTAAATTTTCTTTATTTGAATGTATTTATTTAACAATAAATAAATAATAAAAACATTTTTTTAAATTAAATAAAAACACTGTTGTCCACTAGAGCTGAAACAATCACTTGATTAATGGATTATTAATCAATTACTAAATGAATCGTCAACTATTTTGATAATCGGTTATAAACTAAAACTAAAACTTTTTCCACGATTCATTCAAATCATTTAATCATTCAAACTGAATCATTTTGGTTTGCGGACAAAAAACAAGACGTTGGAGAACATCGTCATTTCCACGATTACTCGATTAATTGGTCTCAGCTTTTGCCGCCCATACAGCGGCGTTTATATCCTCAGATGTCAGGGCCGTAAAATGGTAAAGATAAAGGTAAAGGTGGTGTCCGGAGTAGAATATACGCCTTTAAAAATAGAAATAAATCATGAAAAATCTTCTATTTGACCCCTTAAACATCAGCGTGTCCTCTTATGCTGATTTAAACGCATTCATTCCAACAAACACTGGGGGGGGGGGCGTGTGGGGGACGACATCACAGCAATGACATCATTTCAGACTTTTCAGAGGAGTGAGTGAGTTGAGCTAGGGCGCAGTACCTCGTTCTGCCACGGGATGGAGACACTGCCCGTGACAAACTTGTGGTAGAAGTCGTCGTCCGTGGGGTCGAGGTTCACGCCTTTGACGGTGGAGAACTGCTCGATGTCCAGGACGTCTTTGCAGTACACGGCGCGAGGCTGAGAGAGGAAGAAGAAGAAGAAGAGGAAGATGAAGGAGAAAGAAAGAAAGAAAGAAAGAAAAGTGGGGATTATTACCGGATTAAATGATAAAGACGTGTGGATATCAAACACCTGAGGACTCATGTGCAGGGCCCTACTGACCCGAACGAGCAGAAATAGAAGCGCAGATATTACGATCTACTTCCTCGTATTGATTTGACCTCCGGGTCACTCCGTCCCTCCTTTACTGGGTCTATTTATGACACTGCAAATGTTATCTCTCTCTCTCTCTCTCTCTCTCTCTCTCTCTCTCTCTCTATGAACAGCTTTGTTTCGTCGGGGGTTAAAAAACGATTTTCACGACATCTCGCACGCCGACGTTTTCCTGCCGCGACCACATCCTCATTGTTCACCGCTAAAAAACAAACGTCGCTAACGTGAATTAACGCCCCGTTTAAAAAAAAACAAAAAAAAACACCCAAGCTGAATTTTTTTTTTTTTTTTTTCTCATTTTCACAACACAGAAATCACACGACCGCTTTTTTTTTTCTCAGCGATAACTGGAAGCGTTTGTTTACTTGCGACAATGGCATTTCCTGTATGCTGATTTCGCAAACCGGCCAGGGTTTTCAGGCTACCGCGCTGTGAATAGAGCCTGTATGTTACACTGTGTGTGTGTGTGTGTGTGTGCTCTTACATCGGGGCTGAAGGGGGGTTCCAGCATGTTCGCCTCCAGCCGCTTGAAGTTGATGTTTCTGAAGATCGGGTGCTGCTTGACCTCGATGGCCCCGCGGCCCTGGCAGCCGAGACGCTCCTTGGGGTCCTTGGCCAGGAGCTGACGGGGAAGAGGGAGAAAGTGACTTTAAAAACCTGTAACTAAACTGCAACGATTAGTATTTAATTGCTATATCGCGCGGGCCCTGTTCAGCGCGGGGATCGTCGTTCCGCACGGACCGCTTTAGCAGACGCGCGCCCCCCGGGATTTCAGTGAAGCGTGGGACCAACAAGGTGCAGCGTAACCGCCGTAAACTACAACTCGCGTACCACAACGGCACGACCTCAATGACTCGGCGTCTGAGCCGATAGCATCCGGTTGCTAACGCTAACGCCGCCAGGCACGCGCTAACGTAAACAGGGCGATGATGTTAGCTAGGGCTGCGGCCATCAGATCAAAAAATGCTTGGATTTGGATTGGATTTCAAAAATAAATGATAAAAATAAAACAACGATGATAATAATTTTGCGTTTTGCGTCCTCTAATAGTCAAAAAATAATAGCTAGAAAACTCGATAACAAAAAATATTCGATAGCACCAGCCATTAGTGCAGTGTAACCACCGCAAACTATAACTAGCGTACCACAACAGCACGTCCTCAATGACTCAGCGTCTGAGACGATAGCATCAAGTTGCTAACGATAACGCCGTCGGCACACGCTAATATAAACTAATATATATTGATGTTAGCTGACTTAATGTAGCGTACTAGGGCTGCAGCTATGGAATCTTTTTGTAATCGAGTATTCTACTGATTATTCCTCGATGAATCAAGGATTTTTTATTTTTTTATTAATAATTTTGCGTTTTGTGTCCTCGATTAGTCGAAAAATAATAGCTCGAATGCTCAATGACAAAAAGCAGCAGCCCTAGTGCAGTGTAACCACTAGCGTACCACAACAGCACGTCCTCAATGACTCAGCATCTGAGCCGATAGCATCCAGTTGCTAACGCTAACGCCGCCGGCACACGCGGCTGATTTAAAGTAGCTTACTAGGGCTGCAGCTATGGAAAATGATTCACGACTTTAGCTTAACGCACAACAAAAAACACACGGTCGCGGTTTGCGTTTAATCCTCCCCGACTTTGCTGCGTCTGATCCTGAATAATCTCGTAAAGTCGAATACAAATCCACACACACACACACACACACACACACACACACACACACACACACACACACACACACACACACACACACACACACACACACACACACACACACACACACACACATTCTTGTACTTGCTGCATACTGAGGACTGGATTGCTGACAAAGTGAGGACCAGCATTTCCACTTTATAAATCAACACAATTACAAATATCTATGAATGACATCTACAAAGAACTACTGGTTGAAGTACCATAAAATGTCTGCAGGTGGAGCCCCAGAGCAAAAAGGGCTGGAAAAAACTTTTTTCGATTTTTTTTTTTTTTTTAAATAATTTTTGGTCAAAAATTTGACAAAAACGTCATACTACACTATGTCGTTCAAAATTTGAAAAAATCTTTGACAAAATTTTTTTGGGCCAAATTTGGTAAAAACGTCATACTTTACTACTTCGTCCAAAAATTTGAAAAAAAAATTTGACTCAAAATTGTTGGTCCAAAATTTGACAAAAACGTCATACTATACTGTCGTCCAAAATTTGAAAAAATCTTTGACAAAAAATGTTTTGACCAAAATTTGACAAAAACGTCATACTACACTATGTCGTTCAAAATTTGAAAAAATCTTTGACAAAATTTTTTTGGTCCAAATTTGACAAAAACGTCATACTATACTATGTCGTCCAAAATTTGAAAAAATCTTTGACAAAAACATTTTTGACCAAAATTTTACAAAAACGTCATACTATACTATGTCGTCCAAAACTTTTTTTTTGACAAACTGAGTATAGCATGTTATAGCAACCTAAAGAAATGATTTCAGTGAAAACAAAGTGAGGACCGGCCAAAATGTCCTCACTCCGTATAAATGACCTCACTTTGTTGGTTAAAAACCCTCACTGGTCCTCAGTATGCCGCAAGTACAAGAACACACACACACACACACACACTGTTTTAGGGGTTAACACAGCTCCGTGAGCGAGAGCTTCTCCATAACCACCACCTACGGTAGATACTGGTGAAGTGGATGAGTGTTGTCGAGTGGTTTGGGGCGACCAGTGGACACTCTGGTCCTAAAAGCCGGTTCTACGCGTCTCTAATTGTTCCACTCTTTCTCGTTCTATGTCCGGCGTACGTAAAACTCTTCCTTTCTTGGATAAAACCTTTTTTCTTCTCCTTCTCCTCACCGCTCTCTCTCTACCCCCCTCCTCCTCCTCCTCCTCTCCTCAGGGAGCCTTCGAGTCTGCTGAACCTCGGGTCACAATGTTCCACCACGTCGTCCCACAAATAAACGTCCCGTCCCGTCCCGTCCCCCTGCTGCTGCTGGCAGACACAGAGCGCGGCTCCCTCTCCCAGATGCAAATACAGCGACACGGAGCGAGAGAACTTCCGAGAGAGTTCCAAACTTTCGAACGCGATCGCGTCATTTATTGCAGCCGCAGCTCGTTCGACTCGCCAAAAAAAACGGTTATACGGTACATATAGTGCGTAACCTTTAAATCGGGGGTTCTCAAAGTTTTGACACCCGAGGGCCAATTTAGGAACCCAACATTGGACTGAGGGCCGCCAAACGACAAAAAAAACAGAAAGAAATCCCATTTGTAATAATTTTAATGACCAGATTTCAGTTTTACAGTTTAGCGTTAAGTAATATAAGCGTTACTATAATGTAATTTAAGCATTAATATAATAACGCTTGATAATTTACTGGGTAATTACCCAGTATTTTGGCCATTGTTCTTACCTTCTAATTACAGGTTAATACCAAGTAACACATTTCTGTTACCATATATTTACTGGGTAAATAGCTAGTAATTGGGGGATGTAGCTACTTGCTTATTACCAGCTTATAACACAATAATACACTAAAATTCACCATATAGAAACCAGGTAAATACCCAGTATTTTTGTTTACACTTATTTTGTCTGTATCCAGTAATGTCCAATAAACATTTAACAAGCTTACTCGCTCCTGGATTAAAACTATCAACTGTAATTCATTGCGGGGGCCGCCAGAAATGTTTCTGCGGGCCGCCATTGGCCCCCGGGCCGCACTTTAAAACACGTACTGTGGTTTCTGATAAATAGTGACGACTTTAAAAACAGGACAACATGAGTGGAGGTCAATCAATAAGTTTGACAGTGGCAGACGCTGACCTTAAAAAACCTACAGTGCAGCCAATATTTGATAGCAATTTGTTTTGGTCCTTCTTTTGCCTCCATATCATTTTTGACGCGAGAGAAAGTGGCCAAAATTGCGTTAAATGCTACGTTTTGGATTTTTGTCTATCGTGTCTATGTCGCACATAGTTGTTCCGACATTAAACCATACTTGGTACACTTCTCGTTCTAGTGATTCCAAACAAATTTCTAATATACATCCATTGGATAAGCCCACCCAGAAGTCGGCCATTTTGGAAAAACAAAATTAGCTAGACTGCGCATTCGAACGAACTCGTCCTAGCACGTTTGAACTATCCGCAACAAAATGCAATAACGGCAAAAAAGCGTCGGATCGGGACGAAATTTGGCGAGTTTGTCAAACACTTCAAAGTTTCTTAGTTTTTTTTAAATTTTTGACGCAAGAGAAAGTGGCAAAAATTGCGTTAAATGCTACATTTTAGATTTTTGTCAATCGTGTCTATATCGCACATGGTTGTTGCGATATTAACCAAACTTGGTACACTTCTTGTTCTCGTGATTCCAAACAAATTTCTAATATACATCCATTGGATCTGCCCATCCAGAAGTCGGCCATTTTGGAAAAACAAAATTAGCTAGACTGCGCATTTGAACAAACTCATGCTAGCACGTTTGAACGAACTCATGCTAGCACGTTTGAACGAACTCATGTTTGAGCTAGCCACGTCAAACTCGGTACACTTGTTCTCGACAAGTAACTGATTAAAAGTGGTCAAAGGATTTTCTCTACTTCAAAAGGCGTGGCCTCAGCGCTCCGACAAAACTGACGTTAAAATGTCGGGAAAACTACTTTTAGCATCTTCAATGCTAACTCTTCTCAAAACGACTGATTTATGACGCTGTGGGCTTCGTTTCTTCTCTCTCTCACCTGTCTGCAGATGTCCTTCGCCTCCTCTGAGAACTTCTCGGAGTACTCCTCCGGGTCCTCGCGCACTCGCCTGTCCACCTCCTCTCGCTTGACGCGCTCCTTGCGCTTGCGGAACGGCGACTGGCCCTGGATCATCTCGAAGATCAGGCAGCCCAGACCCCACCAGTCCGGGCTGAAGGTGTAGCTCTCGTTCTGGATCACTTCAGGAGCTGAGGGCGGGCGTAAAGGTAAGAAAACAGAGGTTATAAACGCGTTATAAATGTGTTATAAATGTGTTATAAATGTGTTATAAAAACAACTTTTTTTTTTAGCGTCTTACCCATGTATCCAACAGTTCCCACTCTCCCTCGTATCGTCTCTCCTTCAGGGATTTGAACGGCGAGGCCCAGGTCGGAAATTCGGATGTGTCCTTTAATAAACAAACAAACAAACGCAGGATGATTAATCAATCGGGGAACTGAACGGATCTCTTTCATGATACTCTCGGCGGAGACGGAGGAGGAAAAAGTCGGAGCTCCAGAGCGACGTGGAGGAGATAACTCAATTTCCAGATAAGATCACGTTTCAGAGAAGAGGATAATACGGGAGTATGACTCAGAGGAGGGAGCGTGACGCGAGGAACATGACTTCTCGTGAAGAAGACACAGGGAGATACTGTGCGGCCGGGCGCTCGCTTTATTACCATCATTACGTACAGTGGACGGGAAGGAAACTTACCGCGATCGTCGAGGAGGATGTTTTCAGGTTTCAAATCCCTGTTGGGAAAAGAAAGAAGAAGAAGAAACAGTGGTTAGAACTTAAAAACATAAACATACTATTATATTGACTGGTTTTGTTGACATTTTATGGCCCGTGTGCTCTCCTTTAACAAACGATCTGCGAGTGACGCCGTTGAACTAGGGTGAATTCCAATTCCTTTGCTTAACCCTCAATCTCAAAAAACGCGCGCTAACGCTAGTGCTAAGTGCTGTCCCGATTCTCAGAAAAATTAAGTTGAGGGGCAAGTTTAAGATCTGTATCGCCCTCAATGTTGAGATTTTCCCGAGACCACCCCTTGGGAGCAAGGGCTACCCATAATGCATTGCGTGTTTTGCCATAACAAAGATGGCGCCGAAAGCAGCGAAACGAGTACGCTACAAACGAAGTGTTTTCTTTGTTAATAGAGATATAAAAACGATGAAAACCATTGTATTATCTTAGTTTAGGCCCATTTTATGGATTACTGACGTCATTGTTGCGTAACATTTATTTTTTATTTTACGATCTTTTGTCAATAGCCGTCCGGGTTAGCGGACAAGCGATCGTTTGCTATCGTTAGCTTTTCAATAAGTCGTGGCGTGTGCTAACTGTCAGCTGAATATTTGTATGAGTATCATCTTATAACTAACTGACAACCTAATAACTTGACTGACAATGGATCGTAATAAATAATCCTGACAATGTAAATGTGTTCTTCTTCCTCTTCTTTTTTGGAGTTGACAGACTGGACGCAGCTTTTTCGCGTTCTTCTGCCCCCTACAGTCTGAAGACGTATCTGCATTTAAGGGGTGTCCCATTTCTAAGTGACAAAATAACCCTCAACACTTGGTTTTGAGGCCAGTTAAGATTAAGCTTGAGGGTTAAGATAGGAATTGGAATTGGCCCCTTCTTCTACTACCACTTTCCTTTTGAATCATTTCAACTTTGCCCTCTAAATCATCTTCATCTTCGTCTTCAAACCGACGATATAAACGTCACCGCGGCGTTTGATCTAACCCGAAAGAAAGCTCCCCTCAGTGTGAACAGTCCAAGAATCCTCATGACCATGCATGGGGGGGTGGTGGGGGGGGGGGGGGGGGTTGGCATTAACTAAAACACAGAGACGACTCTCTTTGGTTTGACTCGGCGGTCTACGGTCATGTGCTCGTGTCTGACCTGAGGGAAAATGTGATCCAGAGCAAAATACATGTGTGTGTGTGTGTGAACCACACACTAAAAGCTAATTTTTTGGCTTCCTTCTTCATCTTCTTCTTCTTCTTCAGATAATCCATTAGCCGCTCGGTTTTGCGATGTCGTCTGTGATAACTGGACTCAGTGTTTCACAGTGTTTCACGGTAAACGGTTAGCTAAAAACACATCAGAAAATCCCCATAAAAGCCGTTTCCAAACATGCAATTCAGTACATTAGCGTCTGCCACTTTTAGTAGCACCGACAACGACAACATAAAAGACAATATAAGTGAAAAAGTACTGCTAATGCTTCCTCAATCTAAAGTAATGCAGCACATTGCTAACAGTTATGCTAACAGAACCGAGTGTCACCGGTTGGGCACGTAACAAAGAAAAGAATGACGATAGTTCACTAATTTTTCTAAAATACTACCCCTATTCTAGTAAATACAAAGCTAAATGCTAATTAGTGACATATTGCTTTAAATATGAGACAGTTTGTCCCATGCAAACACTGCATTAGCATTTGCTCCCTGTATCTAAAGTGATGCAGCACGGACGGCTAAACTGTGAAGTTTGCAAATAAACATATAACCTAATGTATATAACCAGAATATAAACAGTGTCCGCCATCTTTGCTAACAGTTATGCTAACAGGATCGAGTAATAATTTTTCAAAAAATACTACCCCTATTCTAGTAAATACAAAGCTAAATGCTAATTGGTGAAGTATTCCTTTAAATATGCAAACAACTGCATTAGCATTGACAACGACAACATATAATACGCGAGTTGCAGCTATGGAAAACGCTAACGCTTCCTGTATCTGAAATGACGCAGCACGGACAACTAAACTGCAAAGTTTGCAAATAAACATAATAATATATAAAAAAATAATCACCTCACACTTGGTCACTTGGTCACTTGGTCTGAGGCTCAACGCTAAATCCGCACTTTTTAGACCCACCCCTAGGGGTGACGTGACCCCATTCCCAGAATGTAAACAGTGTTCGCCATCTTTGCTAACAGCTACGCTAACAGGAACACGTAACAAACTCAGGGGAAACTGAAGTTGGGAAGCACACTTTTTCAAAAATACTACCCCTATTCTAGTAAATACAAAGCTAAATGCTAATCGGTGAAGTAGCAAACACTGCAATAGCATTGAAAAGCCAGGACACGGATCCAGTTACTCTGTGTCCGTCTGCCATGGTTGTGGTTCTCACGACATCATCGGTCCTCTGAGACAAAGAACCGCAAAACCACCCCCCCGATACACTACACCCACTGCGGCTGGACTCTCTGCGCTCACGGACGCGGTGGTCACCGCGCACACATGTTTTCTAACCTGTAGACTATCCTCTCACGGTGCAGGTCCTCAAGGCCACAGCAGATCTCGGCGGCGTAGAAGATGGCCCGCTGCTCGTCGAAGCCGGAGTTGCCCATGTTGTAGATGTGGAACTTTAAGTCGCCGCCGTTCATTATGGTCAACACCAGGCACAGCGCGTCCTTGGTCTCGTAGGCGTAGGCTAGACTAACCTGGAGAGGAAGGTACCATTCAGGGGGGGGAGGAGGACGGCGGGGGGGGGGGAAGAAGACAGAGAGACAGGAAGTGGTGGTAAGAGACGGGGGGTTTTACCTGGAGAAGCTTCACACTCGACATGGAAAAAATCATCGTCCATTAACACACACACACACACAACACAATCTCAAGAATGTACACAACGAAATATCACAGATATGGAAAAACTTTTCCCTCTAAGCCCACGATTATTCTCTCTTTGCTTCCCTTCATTTCCCACCAACTTCCATCCTCCCTTCCTCCCCCCATCCTTCCTCCCTCCATACCCCCCCCCCCCCCCCGTGGGTCAATGACATGCCGGGTACAGTGGGTGTTGCATGTGATGTTGTGTACAAGCAGGATGTTGCTGCCATCAGGAGGAATTCCATCTGCTGCAGAGTATGCAGCCGAGGATGGTCGACACACACACACACACACTTCTGAGTTTTCTACGTCTACGAGGACCTCCGTGCTCAAACTTTGACAGATTATCCATGGGGGGGGGGGGGGTCAAAGGAGCTCATTCTATTATTTACCATTTTCCTTGTCGGGACCAGTCGTAATGTCCCCACAAGGAAAAAATGTCACCACAATAAAGGTGGTTTTCCACGGGGGGGGGGGGGGGGGGGGGGGTCCACACAAGCATAGAAAGACAAGAGCACACACACACACACACACACACACACAGTGTCCCGCGATGTCCGACAGCTTCGCTAATGCAACAAAATCGTGAAAATACAGCAGTTGCTCTTAAAGGCACAGTACGTCATTTCAGCCCGACGAGGTGCTAAATGCTAATCGGTGAAGTATTCCTTTAAATATGAGACAGTTTGCCCCAGCAGCTAGCTTCCTAAGGCCTGCCCACAAAGAAAAAATACATAAATAAATAAATAATAATAATAATAACAAAAACAATTTTTTTTGCTTCTTATAAAGTGTTGTTAAAGGCGCCATATGTAAGAATGTGGCCAAAAACGGTTACTACATTCAATTTCAAAACACCGAGGTCTTTTAAGGTTTCGTTTTCTGACGTTACTGGCAACCCCGTGGTTGCTCGGCAGCTGAGACTCTACCGACTGCAATGATCGGTAGACGGCGGTAGGTGGCGCCACATGACGCCAAAACATAAACACGATTTGCAGTCTGCAATATATTTTTTTTAATGCAAATATTTTGTCTGCACTGTTGTTGTTGTTGGCGAGTTCAGTTTGTTATATGAACATTATTCCTGAGTTGCTTTAGATTTATTACATAACGCACCTTTAAATATTATTGGAATATTGACACAATTCTAATTCCGTAGATAATTCAATGCTATATTAAAATTTTATGCTAATGCTATATTAAAATAATGCTAAAAACTCCAAGTACCGTATGCTAACAGGCTATAGGAGCTATCGAATAACAGTAAAGACGGACAACGAGATGGGGGGGTGGTTTTGGGGGGGGGGGGTGGTTAGAGTACTTGACTCCTCTCCTTGCTACTGCTGTTTGGTCAGTGTTGCTAGGCAACAGAGCTGCTCTCGTAGGTAGAGAGGCACATCAAGAGTCATCAGTTCTGCCTGCAGCGCGCGCGCACACACACACACACACACACACACACACACACACACACACACACACACACACACACACACACACACAGGCACACACACACAATCATGTGCCATTCCCAGGTGACAGGAGCTGCAAGTCTGAGGTTCTGTAACAAACCCACTCCAGTGTGTGTGTGTGTGTGTGTGTGTGTGCGTGCATGCCTATACACGCTCCTAGCCGTGACTCACTCAAAAAAAACAAGGACAAGCTGCACAGCTCGCACTGCAACCTGAAGCCGACTCAAACCGCACCAACAACCATTAGCTTTCGACGCTAACGGGGGTTGCCTTTGCTCTCCGTTACGGCGCCGGCAGATTGTGCGGCAGATC
Organism: Microchirus variegatus; assembly: GCF_963457635.1. Lineage (NCBI taxonomy): Eukaryota > Metazoa > Chordata > Actinopteri > Pleuronectiformes > Soleidae > Microchirus > Microchirus variegatus. Next base: position 2,083,776 of record NC_139820.1, read on the forward strand.
CGTGATCGCGGCGAAAACAGTCACGCCGTGTCCCACACTGTGTCCGATTAATCCAAAGTACACACACACACACACACACACCCACCCACACACACACACACACGCGGAGCCACAAACCCAGAAATTATCCCTGTGTTCCAAGAATGTTTAAATGAAACACTTGGTGTAATTTTCTTGTCATTGGAACAATCATTTTTTTTCACAGAACCCGAGCGCGGAGCCAAAGCTAAGTTTTCTTTTCCCTGCGCCGAGCACCTGAGGCCTTTTTGAGTGTGTGTGTGTGTGTGTGTGTGTGTGTGTGTGTGTGTGTGTGTGTGTGTGTGTGTGTGTGTGTGTGTGTGTGTGTGTGTGTGTGTGTGCGCGGAGTTTGGGACGGAATGGAAAAACGAAGCACACTCGACTGTTAAGTCAGTTTTCCAGTTGTGCCCCCGAGTCGTGATGATGTGAACACGTGAAGGTGGGGGGGGGGGGGGGGGGAAGAAAAATGGAGTTACACATCGTCAGCAAGCGCTAAAAGATGTCCGCTTTAAGGTCTTTAAACTGTTCCTGTAACAGCGTTCAAAGCTAGGCGACTCCCTGAGCTCGGCGCTACGTTTGGCGCGGTCCAAAAACCAAGTCTTACTTTACTTTTTGAGGTTAGCATTAGCTTTACCGTTAGCATATATACACGTATACTAATCAGGCAATCGCACGGCAGCAATTCTGTGCATGAGTTATGAGGAAAGAAATGCGATTTTAATGACTCTGAATGTGGTATCTACTATTTCTAGAACGGTGTTTCCATCATGTTATGGTTCAGTTTGGTACGGTTTGGAGCAGTAAAGCGCTAGGTCAGGCTAGCGACAGCTCAGTGGAGTCGCAGTCCGGCTGGAACTCGTTCCCCAAGTTATCTAACATTTGTCAGATTATAAACATTAGATGTTTACAATTATTCTGTCGTCTTACACGTCAATGGACGGTTTGAGCTGTAAATCCAGGCGTTCAAAGCTAGGCGACTCCCTGAGCTCGGCGCTACGTTTGGCACGGTCCAAAAACCACATCTTACTTTACTTTATGAGGTTATCATTAGCTTTACTGTTAGCATATATACACGTATACTGTGACTCTGAATGTGGTATCTACTATTTCTAGAACGGTGTTTCCATCATGGTATGGTTCAGTTTGGTACGGTTTGGAGCAGTAAAACGCTAGGTCAGGCTAGCGACAGCTCAATGGAGTCGCAGTCCACAAAATAATTGTAAATATCATAACATTTGTCAGATTTTAAACGTTATTGTAGATATTTACAAGTATTTTGTCGGAGAACAAGTTCCAGATGGACGTTCCACTCCAAAACTCAGTAGCCAATCGGGAGGCAGCTTCCCAAGGCCCCGCCCACAAACAAAAAAAAACATGGCGCAAAGAACAAACCAGGGAGCGAACACTAATCTAATTCCATAGATGTCGTACGAGTGCGTTGACGACATCCAACGCACAACAGACAACAAAGGAGGACATCCAGCAGCTCGGTTTGTCAAGAACAACACGTCAAAGCTTCGCATGAGAACAGAGTGTGGGAGTTTGCCTCGACTTCCATGGAATATTTACGACGATCACGAGGGAGCGACATTCTTCTGTTGCCCAATCAGCTGACTGTCACGGGTGGGTGTTTGGGGGGGGGGGGGGGGTTACCATTTTACTGTGGCGGTACCCCCCAGGCAAGGGTGCCAAAGAATGGAACCGGTTATTTTAAACGAACCGTGTACCACACTGTGCTTCGCTGTGTGGAAACACAGCTCAGATTAGATTTACGGCGAGATAACATCGCAGTAGGCAGTAGCGGTAACCCGGTAACCCGGTGATCGCATCCGATCACATGCAGATGTGAACGCTCCTCAGATCCATTCACAAACACAACGTTCATCGTCAGTTTGGGGACGCATGTGGCCACATTCCTGAACACGCATCAACACGATCCATCCTCGGGGCTGGTTTAGAGGCCGCCGCCTCCTCCTCAGCTAACTTCCCTCATGTGCTAATTTATTTGCAGCCACAATCACAACATTAACACCGATCGTCACATGATTTTTCCTGTTTTTTATGGGTTTGAAATGTAGTGCTGGGCGTGTTAGCGCGCTTCCTTGACGACTGATCGGAAAAAGACGCGCATGACGTCGTGTTTACGTGACCCACGATTGTTTAAATGAGTCTCTAAAGTATGTATAGTATCTCTAAAGTTCCACTGTATGTGCGCTAACTGGCGCTAAAAAGGAGCTAGCGCAGCTAACGGAGAATAATACACAGGTACGATGGTTGTAGCGCTGCTCTTTTCCTAGTAATACACGGACCACGCCAGTTCCACTGTAGGCACGCTAACGGCGCTAAACAAGCTAAAGCAGCTAACGAGAACAGTGCACAGGTACGCTGGTTATATGTTGACGCTGCTCTTTTCATTTAATAAAGAGACCGCTCCAGTTCCACTGTAGGTACGCGAACGGCGCTAAACGAGCTAAAGCAGCTAATGGTGCGCATTACGCAGGTTGTAGCGCTGCTCTTTTCCTTTAATAAACAGACCGTTCCAGTTCCAATGTAGGCGTGCTAACCGGCGCTAAAAGGAGCTAACGGAGCGCAGTACACAGGTACAATGGTTATTTGTTAGCGCTGCTCTTTTCCTTTACTAAACAGACTGCTCCAGTTCCACTGTAGGCGTGCTAACCAGCGCTAAACGAGCTAAAGCAACTAACAGAGCGCAGTACACAGGTACGATGGTTATTTGTTAGCGCTGCTCTTTTCCTAATAATAAACAGACCGCTCCAGTTCCCCTGCATGCACGCTAACCGGCGTTAAAAGGAGCTAACGCAGCTAACGGAGCTAACTGGTAAACGGTGCCTGGACTCCGGTGTTGCGGCACGTTTAAACGCGTCAGTGGTCATGGAAATGCATGCATGCACGCACGCGTCAAACCTGTGCGTTAACCTAGCACCCAGCACTATTAAAATGTCATTTCATGTTACAGCAGTGCAACCAGCGCTTTGTCTCACACACACACACACACACACACACACTGACATCACCACACGAGGCTTCAACCCACGAGAACAAAGAAATCCTTATGTCATGTTAAAGCACAGCGAGTTTCCTCACACACACGCACACACACACACCAGACACATCGGCCATCGTTAAAAACATAATTCCGCTCTGGCAAACACTCGTGACGTCAGTGCGTATTTGAATTCAGGGCGTGGGACGCCAGATCTGAGCTCATGCGGTCACAGGGCCACGCAGTTTCGCGACGGGCGAGTTTGAACAGTCGTAGCTCGTGCGCGGCGCACGTGCGACGCGGTCGACCGCACGACGCGAGGCAGGTGTGGCGTGTACCTAATAAAGCGGCTGCTGCTGCAGCTGCTGGGGTGTAAACGATGTATATATTTGTGCATTTGAAGCAAAACAACAACAAAAAAAACCCCCACAGATTTCAATCACATTAAGAACAACGCATGCACGAATGATTCACAGTCTGCTCCAAACAAAATCGAATCAGACGACGTTTGCAAGTTGCTGGAATTTGGCTCAATGGTCACGTTTATTTTGGCGTTTTAATTTTTTTTAACGCCTCCTTTAACAGCCGATCAACAGACCTTTGCAAACACGCCGTTCGATTTCATTTGCAGGATCCTGGAGGTTCGACAAACAACGCACTCTTACAGACAGACAGACAGACGCACACACACAGGTACAATTCTGATGAAAGGTTGAATAAGAAAAAGGTAGTACTTACTACAAAACTACTGTTAACTTTTTCTAAAATGCGTTTTTCGTTTAGTGCCATTGCTTCACCTTTTCTTTTCTTCACACGCTTCTTTTCCAGCTTTTTACAGGCGTACATCTTACCGGTGGCACGTACTTGGCAGGCACAAACCTGGGGTAAAAAAAAAAAAAACAGCAAAAAAAAAACCCCGAAAAGTGTTAAAAGGTCAATTTCGAATATTAACATTAGCGTCGTAAGAGGAACGTCACGTCGTAAAAAAAAAAAAAACACACTCACCTCGCCAAATCCACCTTTCCCTAGTACTCTGTAATGTCTGAAGGTATTTTTGGTTACTGGTTGCCTGCAGAGTTGGGACAGGAAGAGACAAAACGGACAGAGACGTGAAAAACTGACGATTGCCAATTATGCGCGAGCGCGTCGCCTCTGCAGACAGAGTAATGCTCTGATATATTATTAATCGGCCCTGGTGGCGGCGTTTCCCCCACAGCTATTATGCAAAAGCACATCAATTATTTACCAGTGGCACAGAAAACACTCAATGGCAGCAGCAGCACCTTTGTGTTTTGGTGCAAACACTGGTCAGTATATAGTGTATACTCACCGACATGCTGCCTGCGCCCAGTGGAAGTGTTTGTTTTAATTCGCCGTAAGCATTTTTTAATACATTTATTTATATTTTTTAAATATCGATATTTGGAAGTTTAAAAAAGAGGTAAAGTAAGTGCTGCCGTACTTTTATTTTTTTTTTCTCTGACAATTTTGAGGGGGTTAACATGCATAAATAGTCTTGAAATTTAGCATTTAGCAAATTTAGCAGGTCAGGTAGGCAAGAAATGCGATAATGCCATAGGGCTCCAACCCGTGCCTAGCCCTACAGTGCCCCAAGAAGTCGGGTTAAGATCAGACAAAAGTAGTCCGATCCGGACAATTTGGTGAGCGTGTTAGGCTTAGTCCACAGTTTCTTGAGGAATTTTTTGGGAATTTTTGAAATGCTAAAATGCTATTTTTGTTATTTTTTTGTGTCTAAGTCGCACATAGTTGTTCCAATTTGAACCAAACTTGGTACAGTTGTTGCTCTCACGATTCCTAACAAATTTCGAATGTACTTCCATTGGCTCCACCCACCCAGAAGTCGGCCATTTTGGAAAAAAACGAATATGACTAGTCTTTACATTTGAAGGGACTCGTCCTAGCACGTTTGAGCTAGCCCCGCCAAACTTAGTATATGTGCTCTAGACAAGTTAATGATTAAAAGCTGTGCAAAACTTTTATATAACTCAAAAGGCGTGGCCTCAGTGGTGCAACAAAGTTGACCTTAAATTTGGGATTTTTTGGTCTAAGTCACACATAGTTGTTCCAATTTGAACCAAACTTCGTACAGTTGTTGCTCTCATGATTCCAAACAAATTTCGAATGTACTTTTGGAAAAAAAAACGAAAATGACTAGTCTTTACATTTGAAGGAAATCGTCCTAGCACGTTTGAGCTAGCACCGTCAAACTTAGCATATATGCTCTAGACAAGTTAATGATTAAAAGCTGTGCAAAACTTTTATATAACTCAAAAGGCGTGGCCTCAGTGGTGCAACAAAGTTGACCTTAAATTTTGGATTTTTTGGTCTAAGTCACACATAGTTGTTCCAATTTGAACCAAACTTCGTACAGTTGTTGCTCTCACGATTCCTAACAAATTTCGAATGTACTTCCATTGGCTCCGCCCACCCAGAAGTCGGCCATTTTGGAAAAAAAACGAAAATGACTAGTCTTTACATTTGAAGGAACTCGTCCTAGCACGTTTGAGCTAGCCCTGCCAAACTTAGTACATGTGTTCTAGACAAGTTAATGATTAAAAGTTGGGCAAAACTTTTATATAACTCAAAAGGCGTGGCCTCAGTGGTCCAACAAAGTTTACCTTAAATTTGGGATTTTTTTGGTCCAAATCACACATAGTTGTTCCAATTTGAACCAAACTTGGTACAGTTGTTGCTCTCATGGGGATGATAATTCCCCATAAGGGGAAAATCTTACGTCATTTTTTTTTTCTTTTAAGTAAGAAACTTACTCACCTCTCCAACCATTTCCACTGCAGGAAGCGAGAGAAATACATGGTCTCCTGGTAGAGGGAAAACGGAGCTCCGCTCAGATAATCGCGAACTATTCTGCAAGGGAGGGAGGAAGAGAAAGATGTTAACAGATTGTCAGATTAATAAACGTTAAACGCTAGTTATTTTGTCGGACGTTGACAGAGAACGAGTTCCAGACGGACGGTCCATTGAGTCCATCGCAACAGGCAGCTTCCTGAGGCCCCGCCCACAAACAAACAAAACAAAACACGGCGCAAAGAACAACTCGTTTGATTCGTTAAAAGCGTTGTTTGAAAATGCTGACACAAATCTAATTCCATAGATGTCGTACCGAACGACGACGTTGAACAACAGACAACAAAGGAGGACGTCCAGCAGCTCTTTTGTTTACGGCTAAGTTTGTGGCCGTCAGGAGTCATTTTGTGAAGCGAAAGAGAGAAAGTTAACGTGTCACCAGGAAAGAAGGAAGTAAAAAATCAAACGTAAACAAACAGAAAAACTTGCTGGTGTAAGAATGTCCACACCTGCATTACTGAGAAAACGCCTTTTAACCTTTGCAGCGGCGGCAAAACACATCCTCTTCTGCCTGGATCACATGTGTAACTGTACATATCTGTGTGTATATATCCTGTGTGTGTGTGTGTGTGTGTGTGTTGTGGTTCAAAGCTTCTCTCAGTGGAAAGAGACGGGGAGGGAAAAAGAAAAAGAAGTGTGGATACGCCACCGTGAAAAATTGAAAAATGCCTTTGAACAGAGACATTCCACTCGACTGGACCAGGAAACAGGAGGGGATTTTGAGGACGTGTTTCTCTTCCTTTTGACTGAAGCGGGAGGTTATTGCAGAACATCTGACGCTGAAAATGTAAACGTGAGTCTTTTACGCCGCGCACGGAAGACAGAAGAGAAAAATTTCCTTTGGGAAAAGGTCGCGGCAGGTCAAAGCCTCAAATCGTCACTCCCGCGAGAGTTGTTAGAGCGCGACTCTTTGACACGACCTTTGCGGCCTCGCATGCGAGCGTCCGCTTTAAATGCGACTAGGACCGCAGTTTGATGTTTGACTGACGCGGACCGGGAACCGCGACTGACGTGTTCTCTGACGTTCTGACCACTAGGGGAGCCACGTTTAGCATTTCTTTTTAGCAGAGAAGAATCAGAAGCCTGAGGACCAACAAACACCGCAGGAAGCACAGGAAACGGAAAAGAAAGGAAATGCATTTGCCATGTGGTCGCTCGCTCCGTCGGTTGTGTATTTTTGAGGGAGAAATCCAGATGACACCTTTAAAGCTGCACTCTGCCACGACTATTTAACCATAAATGATGTTCAAGCCTTTGCCTACGGAGCTCACACACTGCGGATTAAGCTTCAAGTGACTCTGTTTTCCTCAGTATAGACGGAAGTATAACTCTAACAGCTCGAGGGTGAGATTTCGGTCTGAAACATCGCGGCTGAGGAGAGCTTCAGTGAGGAGAGATTTTGATCGGCTGGTTTGCAGCAACTAGGGGGTTTTTTGACCTTAAAAACAAGCTAATGTAAGCAGACCTCCATAACTCACATATACACTAGCGGTCAAAAGTTTAAGAACATCCCCAACTTTTCAATTTTTTTATTGAAATTGAAGCCATTCAAGTCCAATGAATAGCTTGAAATGGTACAAAGGTAAGTAGTGAACTGCTAGAGTTTCATGTTCAAGTTCAAACCTGCAAATTGAAGTCTTCTCGTCACAGTTGAAACTGAACTCACTTACTACGACCACTATTATGCTGTGCTTGAAGCTGTTGTCCTGTGAGGCGCCTAATACGCAAGCTGTTGACTCTCAGAAACGTGTCTTCTGTGCCATTTGATGATAGTATAGTATGACATTTTTGAAAAATGTTGGACGACATAATATAGTATGTCAAATTTTGGTCGACATAGTAGCCTATGACATTTTTGTCAAATATTGGACCAAAAATGTTTTTAAAAAAAATTTGGACAACATAGTATAGTATGACATTTTTGTCAAATGTTGGACCAAAACATTTAAAACATTTTTTTTGGACGAAATAGTATAGTATAGTTTTTTGTCAAATTTTGTACCAAAATTTTTTTTTCAAAAAGTGTCGGACCAAAACATTTTTTTCAAAAAATTTTGGACCAAAACATTTTTTTCAAAAAAAATTTGGAGCAAAACATTTTTTTCAAAAAAAATTTGGAGCAAAACATTTTTTTCAAAAAAAATTTGGACCAAAAAAATGTATCCAAAAAAAAATTGGACGACATAGTTTAGTGTTTTTGTCAAATTTTTGACAAACATTTTTTAAAAAAACCAAGACAAAAAAAAAATTTGGACAACATAGTATAGTTTGTGGTTTTTTGTCCAATTTTGGAAAACACATATTTTTGGAAACATTTTTTTACTAGTATATGTCAGTGAGTACAGTTTCCTTAGTATAGTTCACTATTTACCTTTGTACCATTTCAAGCTATTCATTGGACTTGAATGGCTTGAATTTCAATAAAAAATGGAAAAATTGGGGTGTTCTAAAACATTTGACCGGTAGTGTATGTGCGATAGGACGACTCTACGGGAGCTTTAAGAGGCATTACTTTCAAAAACACGCTGCATTAGTCAACATGAGTGGCACATTTGTAGATAATTGGGATTACAAAGGTCTACAACAGCAGTATAATAATAAATGTTTATTAGACGATTAAGACTGTTGCACAGAGGCCATAACATCCACTGGGAAGGTCCCGCAATTAACACAAGATAGTACTTTCACAGGGCGACCGCTCCGATTGGACGGCGGCAGAGAGGCAGTCGTACGCCGTGTTATGATCCCAAACACCGTGGTTACAAAACAAACAGAAAAGTTGCCCCGGTGCAGCTTTCTCTGGTGCCGACTGCGAGTGTAATCACAATCTGCTCTGCCAGCCAACAACACATGACTACACAACTCAAGAGTTCCTCTCCTCTGCCACCCAGACGCTGAGGAGATGCTCATATTTGGCCAGGAGAGTTTTTTTTTCCCCCTTAACCGTATTACTTCACCACCGAGTGAGGATGAGGAAAAGCTGCCTGTGGTTAGCGTTAGCAGCAGCAGCAGCGCTGGGGCGGCTGTTCTTGGCAACGACGCTCGCCGAGAGTTTTCCACAAGGGAAGCACCGCGACCGACGCAGCGTAAGAGAAAACTGAGATTATGTCATCGTCGTACGTCCATCATCATCATCATCATCATCATCGTGATGATGTTCCCCACGAGATCTTTGTTCAAGTCCAACGTCCAAAGGCGTCCTTTTATTGCTCAGACACACGCGATAATGGCATCTTGTAAAGACGGAACTATAAAAATCACTGTAATTAAACCGCCTTAAAGGCGCAGTACGTAAAAGTTTAACAACCTTTGTTGGTGAAGGTGCACGTCGCGCCTGGCCCCTCCCTTTTCCTTATGTGTAATGATAATAATGACGGTAATGATGATGTTTGTTTTGAATTACAAGCTAGCGGTAGCCGATGCTAATATCCCGCACGTTCCTTTTGTGGTTCCTTTCCTGGTGTCCTCATGAACATGTCTGTGACATGTTTTGGTCAAAATACCATAAGGATGAAGCACCACAGCAGTTCAATCACCCTGAACAAAACAGTAATTTTGGCCCAATTTTTTTTTTTTTTTTTTTTTAATTTTCAAAAAAAAAAGTTCAAATTTTTTTGGACGACATAGTATAGTATGACATTTTTCTCAAATTTTGGACCAAAAACATTTTTTTTCCAAAAATTTTGGACCAAAAACATTTTTTCCAAAAATTTTGGACCAAAAACATTTTTTCCAA
>NC_139820.1:2098419-2100919 GCF_963457635.1 Microchirus variegatus
TGTTTTTGTTTGAAAACAAGCATCGGCAGATGGGGAATGTGACCGCGGAGCCGCCGCCGCGACGCTACGACAACGCGTCAGAACGGGACCAAACCATAGGAGTTCTCAGCGGGGCCGAGCGTGGTTTAGCGCGAGAGAGCGGCGCTGAACCGGATTTTCCCAGCGAGCGTGTTGTAGCAGTTGACAGTTGATGCTTTCTGATTTTTTCAGCTTCTTAAATATGAATATCTTCTGCATATTTTTATACTTTGCATTGTTTCAATTTTGGAATCGAATCGAGAATCTATTTTGAATGGAATCGGTTGATTCGAGAATCTATTTTGAATGGAATCAGAAATCTATTTTGAATGGAATCGGAATCGATTTTGAATGGAATCGGAATCGATTTTGAATCGAATCGGAATCGATTTTGAATCGAATCGGAATCGATTTTGAATCGAATCGGTTGATTCGAGAATCAATTTCGAATTGGAATCGAATCGAGAATCGAATCGAGAATCGAGAATCGAGAATCGAATCGAGAATCGAATCGAATCGAGAATTGATTTTTAATCTAATCGAGAATCGATTTTTAATCGAATCGTGACCTTAAGAATCGGAATCGATTTTTAATCTTATCGGTTTTTAATCTAATCGGTTTTGAATCTAATCGATTTTGAGTCTAATCGATTTTGAATTTAATCGAGAATCGATTTTGAACGGAATCGGGAATCGATTTTGAACGGAATCGGGAATCGATTTTGAACGGAATCGGGAATCGATTTTGAATCAAATCGTGACCTTAAGAATCGGAATCGATTTTGAATGGAATCGATTTTGAATGGAATCGATTTTGAATGGAATCGATTTTGAGTCGAATCGATTTTGAATTTAATCGAGAATCCAATTTGAACGGAATCGGGAATCGATTTTGAATCGAATTTGAATCAAATTGTGACCTTAAGAATCGGAATCGATTTTGAATCGAATCGGAATCGATTTTGAATCGAATCATGACCCTAAGGATCGGAATGGATTTTGAGTCGAATCAAGAATGGATTTTTAATCGAATCGAGAATGGATTTTGCAAACAAGCAACGAACAATTATTTTCACCATTAATGGAGTCATCGTTAGGTCCGCAATAAAATGTCGTTAAACGTTAGCGTTAGAAAACGTTAAAAAAATGTTGCTCAAACCCTGAAAACCCATTGTGTGTAACTTGTTAACTGTCAAGTTTCATCATCTCTCGCAGTACGACCATGTACACGCCTGTCTACTTACCTAGAAAATGACGAATGTAGTTTCTTATTAAATAAACACGATCCCCCCCCCCCTCCCTCTGTTTTCCTTTCCCGCATACCTCCAGGGGCCGAGACACAAGCCCAGGCCTGTGTTTGCCTGCTCACCCAGGGGAACAGCCTCTGACGTGGGCTTGACCTCATGGAGGAGTGCATGGAGGGAAAAAGGGGGGGGAGGGGTCCAACGTTGCTGCTGATTCACATAGGAATCGCGATTCAAATCATCCACGATTCTGAATCGATTCATAAACTTCAAAAAAACTTGAGTTTTGGAAAAAAATAAATATATAATAATATATTATAATATACAACACCAGTTTGTGTTATGTGTGTACAGTTTATTTTTGTAACTTCTGGGAGAAAAAGGCAGCTAGCTTAAGCTTTTATTTATGCTAGAGTTATTTTTTTGTACAGTAAGTAAGTTTTTATTTGGTTTGAATGAATAAATGTTAACTTTTGTCTTAAGTTTGATCACATTATCTTATACAAACTGTGTTGTTTTGATGCCATAATTTGCCTTAACACACTATGCATTGTGTAAATTTTTGAATCGAGAATCGTATGAATTGAATCGGTTGAATCGAGAATCGATCCTGAATCGACCCTCCTCGGATGGAATGGGTCGAATCGAAAATCTAGAATCGATTTCGAATTGAATCGTGCCCCTAAGTATCGGAATCGTGAGCCACCCAAAGATTCAATGAATTGAATCGGTAGAATCGAGAATCTATCCTGAATCGACCCTCCTCGGATGGAATGGGTCGAATCGAGAATCGATTCTGAATCGAATCGGTTGAGTCGAGAATCGATTTCAAATCGAAGGGGTTGAATCGAGAATCGAAGCGGTTGAATCCAATCGGTTGAATCGAGAATCAATTTTGAATTGAATCGTGCCCCTAAGAATCGGAATCGTGAGCCACCCAAAGATTCAATGAATTGAATCGGTTGAATCGAGAATCGATCCTGTATCATTTCTCCTCGGATGGAATGGGTCGAATCGAAAATCGAGAATCGATTTTCGATTCGAATCGTGACCTTAAGAATCGGAATCGCGAGCCACTCAAAGATTCACATCCCTGATCGGTAAACCCACAGTGCTAACTCCACCCACAAGATCAGCGCCGCTGCACAATAAGAGCAGCCCCAAAAAAAACGACTTCCTCTTCTTCAGTATCAGTCCCACGAGAGGAAACACGAGGTCACACACACACACACACACAC
>NC_139820.1:2108419-2110919 GCF_963457635.1 Microchirus variegatus
ATCTCCTTCCATTTCTTGCTGCGACCGTTTCTCTTCCCTCCTCCACCTGAGACACACACACACACACACACACACACACACACACACCATTAACAACAAGAAGAAGAAGACACCCTGCCAAGTGTGTGTTAGTGTGTGTGTGTGTGTGTGTGTGTGTGTGTGTGTGTGTGTGTGACCTTGCAGTCACCACAGACAGGGACAGCTGGTTCATCTCAGCAGTCACCTCTATGCATCATGACAGAGCATGTGGTGGAGAATGTTGACAGCTTCAGAGAGATCTCTCACACACACACACTCACACACTCACACACTCACACACACTCACACACACACAAAGGTCTTTCCATAGTCGAGCATAAGCCCAAACACAACTTGAGCATAACTCGCGTAAGTAAGTATTGAAAGTCGCCCGGCGCTCGCTCGATGGATCGGGTGACGGCGGCGTGAAGAGCGACAAAAAGACGACCTTTAGGCATAAACACACTGTTTAAATGTGTGTGCGCGTGTGTGTGTGTGTGCGTGCGTGCGTGTGCGTGTGCGGAATCTCATCAGGGGTGAACTAAGGTATTTACTCCCCGAGGCAAAGGTGAAGAAGGCAGCGCTGTGATTGAGACAAAAAGCACTTTTACATTTACAGATATTCAAAGAGAGTGTGTGTGTGTTTATCAATAAATAATGTAATATCATTATTATTACTGTTATTATTGTCCTTGTTAATATTAATAAGAAAATTAATTAATTACTTAATTAATAAATAATAAAATAATAATAAATAATACATTTAATTAATTAATTAATTAATTACTTAATTAATTAATTAATTAATTAATTAATAATAAAATAATAATAAATAATACATTTGATTAATTAATTTCTTATTTCTAATAAAATAATAATAAATAATATATTTAATTAATTAATAAATAATAAATAATACATTTAATTAATTAATTAATTAATTGATTAATTAATTAATTATTTAATTAAAACTTTCAAGGGCCTACTTTAACTGACACAAACTGGGCTGCGCCGCTCGCTCGTGCGTTAAAAAAATACCATTTTACAACGCAAAACGGTTGAAGTTTAATGAACTTACTATCATTTATAACTAATTTCACTTCTTTTCTTGCAAAACTTGTGCCCAACTTATGGTACGATAACGCTCCGTTATCTTTGCAACGAGAAAAACAACAAAAGAAAAGGTAAAATCTCAACAAGGACGACGAAAAAGTACATTTCATTCTCACAGACGTCAAAATGCGTCCTGAGACTCAAAAGCAACCTTCTAAACCTGCCCGTGCATTAGAACCAACAACGTAAAAGCAGCATCACACGTTCCTTGTCCACTGCAAAAAGCCTCTTTGTGAGTTTTTTTAAGAACGCAGCAAAGACACGGACGCGCATCTGGTCCCTCGAGTCAGCACATTTATTTACAAAGCCCCCGTCGATCGCACACGTGTGTTTTCCCAAAGCCTGCGAATCGGCCCGGAGCTGAAGCGAAGCGCGAAAAAGGCCGTGACAGTTTTGAGGACAACGGCGAAGGGAAATCCTCTGGCCCACGAGTTCACCAGACACCAGCTGTGTCCCGGTCGTGACACACGTGACGGCTTCAACACAAACACACATGGGGGGGAAGGGAGGGAGGGGGGGGGTCACCGTGGTCAAACACCTGCAAAACAACACAGACGCACAGGTTTGTCCGGCTATTCTTCTGAGGACACCGCTGCACTGACGTCCGTTTATAAAGGACAGCCTAAACAATCTTAGTCCTAAACTTAACCCGGTCCTCAGAAACTAGGCTCTGCCCTTTTTAAGACCAGGGTTTAGGGGACTTCAGTGGTAAAGCCACAAAAGGTCCAACTGCCCTTCAAAAGTTTGGGGTCACTTAGAAATGTCCTTATTTTTGAAGGAAAAGCACTTTTTTTTCAACGAATAACACATTTTGAGAATGAAATTCAAATTTTAAGGGGAAATTATTTTTTGAGAAGGAAATAAACATTTTGAGAGAAAAAATAAATAGAATTTAGAAAAAATAAAGAAATTGAGTAAAAAAAATAGAGAATAGAACTTTGAGACAAAAAAATGACTTTTGAGACAAAAAAATCAAATTTTGAGAAAAAAATGTTTTTTCAATGAATAAAACACATTATGAGAATGAAATAAAAATGTTTAGAAAAAAAATGTTTTTGAGAACGAAATAAATATTTTGAGAAAAAAATTAAAAATTTGAGGAAAAAAAATATTTTGAGGGAAAAAAAATTTTGAGAAAAATTTTTTTTTGAGAAAAAATAATTTATTTTTGAGACAGAAAAAAAAGTTTCTGAGAAAAAAAATTTTTTTGAGAAAAAAAGTGTTTGAGAAAAAAATTAAATTTTGAGAAAATAATTTAAATTTTGAGAAAAAACGTTTTATTTCAATGTCATTATTTTTGAAGGAAAAGTACTTTATTCAATGAATCTAACATTAAATGAATCAGAAACACATTCTTTACATTGTTAAT
>NC_139820.1:2115919-2340919 GCF_963457635.1 Microchirus variegatus
GCAGCCCAGAGAGAGAGAGAGAGAGAGAGAGAGAGAGAGAGAGAGAGAGAGAGAGAGAGAGAGAGAGAGAGAGGGTGGGGATGAATGGGTGGTGGCTGGACCAGAGTATTGTTTGTATGTTTCTGTCAGTCTGCAGTGAGTTATGAGCGCATTAGCGAACGTGCTGTATATCCACGGCCTCTCTCCTCTGTCTCTGCTACGTTTCCTTTTGGAGACGAGCTCTTTGCGGTTCTCACGTGATCTTATGAGCAAACGCAGGCAAACGACCACGTCCAAGATGTGCTATTTCTTATCAAGAGTGAGTTCCCTTCACTTCAGAAGATTTATATATTATTTATAGATTTATATTATACATATATATATACAATATATATGTACATATATATATATATATATATACACATAAATAGACACATACGTATACATATATACATATGTATACATATACATATATACACATATATATTCATATACATGCATACATACATATATACATATATGCATATACACATGTATACATATATATATACACATACACATACATACATATATACACATACACATACATACATATATACACATATATGCATATACATACATATATGCATATACATACATATACACATATATGCATATACATACATATACACATATACATACATATACACATACATATACACATACATGCATATACATAAACATACACATACATGCATATACATAAACATACACATATATATATACATATATACATGCATACACATACATATACATATATACATGCATATACATACATATACACACAGTCATATACATATATATATACACATATATAGTCATATACATATATATATACACATATATAGTCATATCCATATATATACACATATATAGTCATATACATACATGTATATACACATACATATATACATGCATATACATACATATACACACATACATATACACATATATAGTCATATACATATATACACACATATATAGTCATATACATATATATACATATATACATGCATATACATACATAATCACATATATGCATATACATACATATACACATACATACATATAAACATATTCACATACATATATACATGCATATACATACATAATCACATATATGCATATACATACATATACACATACATACATATAAACATATACACATACATACATATAAACATATACACATACATACATATACACATATATATATAGATATGCATATATACATATACATATATATTTTATAAACACTGATAACACTTATTTACTTAGATATTTCAAACTGGATAATAACACAACACGACAATATTTACTTCTCGCCGATGCCTCGTCTTGATTGTGGACGACCCCACCCCCCCCCCCCCCCGCAGCTTTAAATGGCCGCCGCGGCGCGCTCTCTCTCTCTCTCTCTCTCTCCCTAAAAAACATGACTTAAATGGTAGGAAATGAGCGAGGGTCACGCATAGTTTAGGCCCATTGTAATACGAGCATACGCACGCACGCACACTGTAGGCACAATGGAGCCTCGCCATGATAAATGAATGGGCCTGTTGCTTTCCCAGTCACTCGTCCATACTGTGTGTGTGTGTGTGTGTGTGTGTGTGTGTGTGTGTGTGTGTGTGCAGCCTCCCCGATAAGGAAAACATTAGCTGCAAGTATCTCTGTTTTCTGGGCCTATTCAAAGGCCCAGTGTTTGCATAAGGTAACCCATCTGTATACTCCAGAAAAGAGAAACATGCTCTCCTCTAATCCTCACTTCCTGTTTCAGCCTGAAAAAAACAAAAAAAACAAAAACAGTTTTCCTGAAGATTTAATGAAACGAGTTCAACCGAATTAATGTAAGGTCTTCATTTATGTTTTTAAGTGTCTTTTCTGGAGGAAAAACAAGAATATTCTGAGGTTTCACTGCGTTTGACGATGTTTTGAGGACGCAAAACGCAAAATTATGATAATTTTTTTAAATATATATTTTAAATACGATTAATCGAGGAATAATGTGTAGAATACCTGATTACAAAATTACAAAAAGATTCGATAGCTACATTAAATCAGCTAACATCAATGTTTACGTTAGCGTGTGTCGGCGGCGTTAGCGTTAGCAACTGGATGCTATCGGCTCAGACGCTGAATCATTGAGGACGCGCTGTTGCGGTACGCTACTACTACAGCGCGTCGTCAATGATTCAGCATCTAAACCGATAGCATCCAGTTGCTAACGCTAACGCACGTAACGTTACGCGTAAACGTTGACGTTAACCGAGTTAATGTAGCTTACTAGGGCTTCAGCTATCGAATATTTTTGTGATCGAGTATTGGAGCAATTATTTTCGGATTAATCGAGGACGCAAAAACGCAAAAAAATGTTTGCATTTTATTTTTTTATTTTTTTTTAAAGCAACAATGCTGTAAGTAATCCATAATATGGGCCTTAACTAAGATAATACAATGGTTTTCATAATTTTTATATCTCTATTAACAAATAAAAATACTTCATTTGTAGCGTACTCGTTTCGCCCCCATCTTTGTTATGTCAAAACACGCAATGCATTCTGGGTAGCCCTTGCTCCCAAGGGGTGGTCTCGGGAAAATCTCAATATTGAGGGCGATGCAGCCCTTAAACTCGCCCCTGAACTTAACTTTTTTAAGAATCGGGACAGCACTTGCCCTAGAGGGAGCGCATTTTTGAGATTGAGGGTTAAGATTGAGGGTTAAGCAAAGGAATTGGAACTCACCCTATCATCTCCCTGACTTTAAACACCGACCCAAAACTCAAGCGTTCCCATTTACTCTGCCCTGGGTCCACTCACGGCTCATTCCAGCAGCATGCTGTTCCAAGCGTTCCTCCCCCCCCCCCCCCCCCGTCCCTTCTGCGTTAGATGTTCCATAAAACGTAGTTTGAAAACTGACCCTTGTTTTCACAGTGTCTTGAGGGAGGAGGAGGAGGAGGAGGAGGGCGAACACGGAGAGACTAAACTTCAGCAAGACGGGGCTGAGTCTGAGCATGTACGGGCACAGACGTGCAGAGAGGTGAGCCATCTATATGTTATCTACAGCTGCCTCTCTGGATAACTCCATGGCCAGGGAACGTGAAATAAACGTGGCCTCTACCTCCCAAACAGCAGAGCCCTTGAATGCGGAACACATAGCACATATTACACCTTGAAGATTATCTTTGATAATGAAAGAAAAAAAAAAAAAAAAAAAAACACCTTCCAGCCATTTGACATGAAATGGAACCAGGGCCGGACAAAATTGTGACTCGTGGAATTCGAAAGCTAAAAAAAACTGATAAAAACCCTGACAGACCTTTGACATTTAATACGCCCGTGACTCTGCACCCGACCTCTTAAAAAAAAAAAAACTTTATTCCAACCACGGGAACTCGTAAAAAAAAAAAAAAAAACTTTGTTAAAACACCAGGCTGACAGCTGTCGTCCGACAGGAAGAACGCGCAAAACCATGATGTCTGCAAATGTGCCTCTTTATGGTCGACCCGGCTTTGCCAAGATATGGTGCTAACGAACTTCGCCACGCCGCGCCGCGCTACATACGCAGCGCGCCGAAGCCTCCGTCTCCGCACGCAGCCCATTTGCGGGCGTCACGACTGTAAAAAAAAAAAAAAAAAAGTCCCACATCAAGGGACGGTCACAAAAGCGACGTTTTATGGGCCCTCGGCTGCAGGAAACACCCCAGAGTGATGACAACGAGTGTTAGCCTAGCGTTAGCCGCAAGAAGCAATAAAAGCGAGGCTGGCTCACGTCACGAGGAAAGAGTGGGAAAACCTCAGCGCCGGCGGCGTCAAATATGTACAGTCGCAGCGGGGTGGAAACGGACGACATGAGCAGGGATCAAAGTTCGGTCTGTTTCGTCAGAGGAATGCCAGCGATTGCACGGCCGGCATTCCTTACTTTTTCATGACGGGAACACTGGAGAGGGAAGATGGTGATGACATCTGACGTCTTGAAACCCGTGTTTGCACATTTAATATGTGAAGTAAATGTTGATTTTCCTGGTTCTTCCTTAAAGTACCTTAAAATCGTACGCTATGATTCCAGAACGGTTTGGAATGCTAAAAAAAAACCTCTGGCTTCACGCTTGCATCAACAAACCATGACGATCTGTTATTAGCCATACTAAGGAGCTAATGGAGCTAACTGGTAAACGGTACCCGGACTACGGTACGCACTAGCCTCATTTAGCCTCATTTTAAACCGTTGTAATCGCGATAAAAACTGCAATTTCACAACAACACAAGAAAGAAAAAGTTACCTGATATAACTATGTATACATATGTTATCTGAGCTAACGCAGCTAATGGAACTTTTATAACACACTAGAGCTAAAGAACCTCAAGACCTTACCCTACTCTGGTACTCCAAGGCAAGGGTGCCAAAAATGGACCAGTAGGGGCTGGTTATTCCACTCTTTAGGCTACATCCGCAGTACTTCTGTGCCAGATACACCTGTTATTAGCCATACTAAGGAGCTAACGGAGCTAACTGGTTAACGGTACCCAGACTACGGTACGCACTAGCCTCATTTAGCCTAATATTAAACCGTTGTAATCCCGATAAAAACTGCAATTTCACAACATTACAAGAAAGAAAACGTTATCTGATATAACTATGTATCCATATGTTATCTGTTATCTGAGCTAACGCAGCTAATGGAACTTTTATAACACACTAGAGCTAAAGGACCTCAAGACCTTACCCTACTCTGGTACTCCAAGGGAAGTGTGCAAAAAAAATGGACCAGTAGGGGCTAGTTATTGCACTCTTTAGGCTACATCCGCAGTACTTCTGTAGCAGATACACCTGTTACTAGCCATACTAAGAAGCTAACGGAGCTAACTGGTAAACAGTACCCGGACTACGGTACGCACTAGCCTCATTTAGCCTAATATTAAACCGTTGTAATCGCGATAAAAACCGCAATTTCACAAGAAAGAACAAGTTACCTGATATAACTATGTATACATATGTTATCTGAGCTAACGCAGCTAATGGAACTTTTATAACACACTAGAGCTAAAGGACCTCAAGACCTTACCCTCCGCAGTACTTCTGTGCCAGATACACCTGTTATTAGCCAAACTAAGGAGCTAACGGAGCTTACTGGTAAACGGTACCCGGCCTCTAGTGACGCGGCACGTAAACATGCCGCCACGTCACGAAACGCGTCGCTAACGCGTTAACCGCCATTAACACGTTAGTTACGCACTAGCCTCATTTAGCCTAAAAAGAGCTAAAGGACCTCAAGACCTTAAATGGATCCACAGTACTTCTGTGCCAGATACACCTGATATTAGGCACACTAAGCTAGCTTTCCAAGTCTGGAAACAAAGACCTTTGGAAAACCACGACCCAGCTAGACTGGATTTACACAGACCGACGTGATACGCAACGCTCGGCGTTAGCGGTTAGCTACAGGAGGTTAGCAGAGCGGTGCCGGTCATGGCTAACTAAGTAGTAAGAGTTGCTGTTGCTAATGCTGCTAAAGTCGGCCGCGTCCTAACATTTGTTTTTAGCGGCGAGAGTGCCATTTGAGCCGTGTAGTGTTTGAGCTAAACACGCGTTAGCTTATTTGCATAATAGGCTTTGATTTGCATCCACCGCGTACGCCTCGACTTCCCGATTGGTTCCGTATATTCCGCAATTTGACTATTAGCAACGCCTTTTGGCGACACCGGGCTAACGGCAATCAAAGGATATTTATTTAATGATGCTACGGACCTTATTAAGTCATTATGCTCAATTTAGAATTAGTTTCTGCACGGCTAGTTAGCCATTACTTTAAAAACTACCACACCCAGATCTTCCTCTAAGCTTGCGAACCACATCGTGGGATGCAGGATGTTTCATGAAGAAGAAGAAGAAGCCACAAAACTTAAATGAGAGCAGACCACCGATATGAACAGTTGCTAATGTCAGAGATTTCGCTTAAGGAAACGATTGTTTACAGCATCGGCGCGGGGATTAGCACGAACATCTGTTGACTTTTCAAGGTCTGGAAAGGGCGGAAACTATGTCTACCAAAATGTTTCCAGTGGCTACTCAGCTACAACGCGAGATACAGAGCACGGTGAGCTGCACTTGGATCGATTTGGACGACTTTTCCCACTTTTCTGACGGAAACGGGATCTTTCGCCCGCCGAAGAGTAAAAAGCATGTTTTCATCATCCGCTTTGACGGGATTCTCTGGCAAACTCAGGTGCTGCAGAGTTGTGTAAACAACAGTGGAGTCTGGGGAGGACACGGGAGTTTAAAAGATTCTCCAGCGCTTTCAACAGCTCTAAGTCTGTTTGTTATTTCTCGGATTAACCGCGTAATCTGGTCCATGAAACGTCAGAAAACGTTCAAAAATGCAAAAAAAAACAAAAAAAAACCGACGTTCTCAAATGTTTTCGTTTTGTCCACAAGCCAAAATGATTCACTTTTAATGATTTCTTTTGTTTATCTAGAGCAAAGAAACCAGAACATATTCACATTTAAGAAGCTGAAACACTGTTTTCATAATGAAATGAAATGTTTCAGCTCCAGTTTTAATGATTTCTTTGTTATACGGGGCAAAGAAATACAGAAAATCCACTTAATTTAGTACATTTAGTACAAGAATATTAAGAATTTTATACACAGGAAAAAACGATAAATACTTTTTCCCATATCACGGAGCAGGGAAAAGAGAAAAAGCTTCATTTTCGTGCCCCTGGTGATCCAAACCGTTCTCAGCTTGAATTCTGGGATTTCTTTTACAAACAGGTCTGGTTAAATAACAGCCGTGTGTCCGCGTCACAGAAGATGGCGCCGTCGTTGGCGACATCAAACAAACCGGCCGTCTCATGATCCGACTGACACACATTTTTTTTTTTTAACATCAATTAGGAACCAATTTGTGTGACGACTCCAACCACAATACTACGTTACTACGAGGGCTGCTGGGGATGATAGGCCTTTTGTCTCGCGGACTTTGATTCATGCTTCTTTTCTTGCGTCGCCCGTGCAGTCGACGATTGCAGCGCGGCGACTTTTTAAAGCACACGTCAACTGCAGCTGTGACCAAAAAAAGACGCTGCTGCCGCTGCTGCTGCTGCTGCTGCTGCACGCATGTTATGTTTAAAGTCATTTTACCGTCCTTATTAAAAAGCTCTCAGTCGTCACGAGCCCCCATGTCATGTGGAAGTCGCCCTTTAATGGTCACCAAAAGCTTCTTTTTCTTATTACGGCGGTGGAACAGACCTTGCGCGAAGACCTGAGGGCAGAACAGCGTAATTTGTCATTTAATTCAATATGTTTTTTTCTGGATGACTTTCTGAAGGACTACATCCCTTTAACTCCTAGCCTCTAGAACTAGAACACGTGTCAAACTCAAGGCCCGGGGGCCCAGATGTGGCCCCGCCACCTCATTTTATGTCTTAAAAAATCTGTGTTAAAATAGGTCTGTGCTGCTTTAAGGCGTGCGTTGACAACAAACTACATTACCCACAATGCACGGCGATCGCGTTACCCCCGCAAAGCGACGGCACCGCCGCTAGATCGCAGTGTATCGCGGTATACGCGTGAATGCGACGAGTAAAATTGAATAAGTCATAAATACAGGAAGTTATTTCGCGATTAGTTACCTTTGTATTTGGTTACATTTAGTTACATTTATTCTGTATGACGGTTACATCTGGCCCTTTGAGGGTCACCATTATCAGGGTCAAGTCAAATTTAAGACTTTTTTAAGACCATAAAGAACACAATTTAAGACCCAATTTAAGAATTGGAGCCACAAATCGTCGAAATTCGGCGTAGCTGAGGGCTATCGTTGAGTTTTCTCCGCTGCTATGCTAAGCTGTAGCACACCGCGGGCAGCACGCTAGCTAGGTGGTGCTCGATAAATTCTCACCGGGCAGCACAGGTGGTGTACTTTAGTTTCGTGTTGTAGTTGCGTTAACGCGTCCTCAACAACAGAAACATCACAAAGCGAGACTGAAGTTTATGCACGTTTTTAAATAAAAGTAACGTTAATAAGACCTTTCAAAATTGGATTTAAGAACTTTTATTAGATTTTAGGAGAATTTAAGACATTTTAATGCCTTAATTTAAGCCATTTTGAGACCCCTCGGATACCCTGATTATGCTTATTCAGTGAAAACGAGTTCGACACCCCTGCTCTAGGTCTATTAACGCTTGTGAACATAATTCAGGGTGGGGTAGCTGTGATATCGGGCGGGGTGGGTGGGCTCAATCCATGCTTTTGTCTCCGTTACACTAAACACTGATACGGTTTCCCCATTACCATTGTAAGAATGTTCTCGCGTATTCACGCGGGACAGCTAGGAACGACTTCCTTCAACTGTTCCAACTCGGTAAAAGTCCACCGTTTTTTTTCTCTGTGTACGTCGGTGTCAAACTGACACAAGACGGGAGGCAAAGCAGCAGCAGCAGCAGCAGCAGCAGCAGCAGCAGCAGCAGCAGCAGCAGCAGCGTCGCCCGCTAACCACTTCCCCCCCCCCATGTGTCATTTCAACTGTGACAGACCCGGCACACCCTGTACCCGGCTACTGTCTCACCGCTCTGGCCACCCACTTTCACATCAACAGGTACGTTCAAGCCCCCGCAATTCTGCTGCACACGACACGTTTGACAGTAAAGTAAAACATCCCCCCTCTGTGACCCGCAGCGAGGTCGCACAGTTACAGAACGACTGCTTTAATGTCTTGCTCAAGGACACTTCAGCAGCAGGGGGGGGGGGGAAGGGAATAAAAGTCTCGCCGACCTGGTTTGCTTGGATAAGGAAGAAGAAGCAGTTCTGCCGTCATTTTCTGGCGTCAGCGAATTTCCTTCAAGTGCAAAACTCAAGTTTTTAAAAGGCACGCGTTAACGCACGGCGCGTTTCCATGCGCGACGTCATGTTTAGCGACTCCCGATTTGTCGAAACGAGTCTCTAAAGTCACGCTAAACGTTAAGAACAGAGGCACACAAACGCGGCACACGCGTACGCTAGTTATTTGCAGCGATGCTCAGAAACAGACCGCTACAGTAGGCCACTGTAGGCGCGCTAACAGGCGCTAACGGAGCTAACTGGTAAACGGTACCCGCGGCGCGTAAAACATGACGTCAAGTCACGTCACGAAACGCGTCACTAACGTGTAAACCGCCTTTAACACATTAGCGACGCACTAGCCTCATTTAGCCTAAATCCATTTTTAAACCGTTTTAATCGCGATTAAAAAACGCAATTTCAGGAAAAGACAGGAAAGAAAAAAGTTACCTGATATGAGTATGTATAAATATGTTATCTGAGCTAACGCAGCTAACGGAGCTAACTGGTAAACAGTGCCTGGATGTAAACATGACGTCACGCGCGCCTTTTTCCGAAACACGTTAGTTACGCACTAGCCATTAATGCTTTATTTAAGCACTAGCTAAAAGCTGAGTTAACGTGCGCTAACGTTGACGCCGTTACCGCGCTAATGTGCCCAGCACTACTTTTAACTTCTTTTTTAACGTCATTTTATTGCGATAACTACCGATGGACTCATTATAAACTGTTTTAATCGCGATTAAAACCTCTATTTCACAACATTACAAGAAAGAAAAAGCTATCTCGATTTCTGCCGTAGACCTGACGCTAAATAATAGATCTTTCGGAAACAAAAAAGTTTGGTTTCACCTGCAGTGGGAGCTTAAGTAGAGCTGAAACGATTATTAATCGATTACTAAACTATTTTGATAATCGATTAATCGGATTGAAGCTTTTTTTCATGATTAAAAACAAGATTTCTGACTGTTTTAGCTTCTTAAATGTGAATATATTCTCAGTTTCTTTGCTCCACGTTACAAAGAAATCCTTAAAACTGACTCATTTTGGTTTGTGGACAAAACAAAGACGTTGGAGAACATCGTCATTTCCAGGTTTGACAAACACTGATCAACGTTTTTTAACATTTTATGAACCATGAACTAGAAAATAATCCACAGCCACTGCAGATCTATTACAGCCAAATAAACGGAGGACACACCAGAAAGACAACATAATGTTTTAGTGACTTCCTGATTTTCCCTGGACAAAAATCAACAAAAACTTAGACCACAGACACAGACGTCAGTAACATAAGAAGCCTCTTGGGCTTAATGTCGTCCAGTCGCCCACAAAACGACTCAAGATGTAAAGAAAAGGCCACAAAAAAAAAAAAAAAAACACGAAGCACTTACAAGACGAGTTCCTCATAAACAAGAGACCACGGGACGTATCGGATGAACGGCGCTGTGCAAACAAAACATAAACCACCTTTTTTTCATTGTCTCGGCGAAACGACCGTAGCGCTGCAGTACCCATGCCGGGCCTGCACGTGGCGCCGTACGAAGCAAAGCCAGCGAACACACGGACCAAATAATCTCCAAAACACAAGACGAGGATAACGACAGTGAAGACAGAAGTGGGATTGTGACATTTCGGGGACTCCGAAAAACACTGTTCCCGCATCGATGATGGTTAAAGTGTCAAGTATTTAGTACGACAGTGGTTCCCTTAGGTCTGGGTTGGGAATTTTCCCAAACTTTTTGTTCAAATTGACATTAAATAGTGAGATAAACCAAGCATCTCTTGGGAAATGTTTTGTTTATCTCTTCAAAAGAGGTCATGCGTTACATCGTCACTGTTTCTGACGTTATTTCGAGGTCACGGTGATGGTTTGGGGAACCATTGCAGTTTGGACTGCTAAAGTCCTGGGTCCTAGCTTGCGTACAGCACCTTCGAATGATAGTAGATTGCAGGCGTTTGGGGAAACTTCAGTCGCAAAGGGAGTGAAGTTTTTCCGTCACGGGTGGAGCTAACCTGACCTTATCCGTACCGTTTGTGCTCTGCTACCCCAAGATAAGGCTAGGGTTAGGGTTGCAAAGGGTTAGGCTAGGGTTCCGGGCCAGGGTTAGGGTTCTGCATTTGGAGCCTCTTTGCGTTCCAAGAGAGTTAGGATTAGGGTTAGGCTTTAAATCTGGAGTAGAGGGTTAGGGTTAGGGTTCTGTATTCAGAACCTGTTTGCGTTTCAAGAGAGTTAGGATTAGGGTTAATTAGGGTTAGGCTTTAAACCTGGAGTAGAAGGGTTAGGGTTCTGCATTCAGAGCCTCTTTGCGTTCCAAGAGGGTTAAGGTTAGGGTTAGGCTTTAAACCCGGAGTAGAAGGGTTAGGGTTCTAGATTCAGAGCCTCTTTGCGTTCCAAGAGGGTTTGGGTTAGGCTTTAAACCTGGAGTAGAAGGGTTAGGGTTAGGGTTATGCATTCGGAGCCTCTTTGCGTTCCAAGAGAGTTAGGATTAGGCTTTAAATCTGGAGTAGAGGGTTAGGGTAAGGGTTAGGGTTCGGCGCCTCTTTGCGATCCAAGAGAGTTAGGGTTAGGGTTAGGCTTTAAACCTGGAGTAGAAGCCTAATTAATGCTACAGGTAAAACCTATGTTATGACAGTTTGCTAGGGTAAGGGTTAGGAGCCTCTTTTAATTCCAAGAAGGTTAGGGTTAGGCTTTAAACCTGTAGTAGAAGGGTTATGGTTAGGCTTTAAACCTGGAGTAGAAGGGTTAGGGTTAGGCTTTAAACCTGTAGTAGAAGGGTTAGGGTTAGGCTTTAAACCTGGAGTTAGGGTAAGGGTTAGGCTTTAAACCTGTAGTAGAAGGGTTAGGGTTAGGCTTTAAACCTGGAGTTAGGGTAAGTGTTAGGCTTTAAACCTGGAGTAATAGCCTAATTAACGCTACAGGTAAAACCTACGTTATGACCGTTTGCTAAGCTACAACAAGACCAACGCTCAGTCACGTCGTTCCAGCGCAAACTCCAACGATCGCACAACGCGGCTAAAAAAAAAGAAGCCATCGCAGACTCGGGTGTAAAAAAACAAACAAACAAACACGACCTGACGCAGAGTCCTGGAAGTCGTCCGCGGCGAACTCTCTCGTCACCACCGCCGCGCACGGGTGGACACGACGTGACCGGGACAATGTTGTGACACACATCACGTCCCTGTTGTCCGTGTTCTCGCGCGCTCGGGTGCAACGTTTTGGTAACAGGAGAAGTTTCGATGCCGCGGCGACGGCTCAAAGCATCCGTGCGTCACCACACACACATTACACAACGTCAACACAACGTCCTCAACACAACCGAGGCATCCAACCGCTCGCAATTCACAACAACAAACAATTAAATAGAAGTTCACATTCCGATTACGTGTAATATTTTGACGGCATCGACGTCTGCGGCTGCGCTCGGCGTTTATTCTCAGAATGGTTTGGTCCAGAAAACGGGAGCCAGGACGCCCTCTGACAGGTAGTGAAGCCTGTGGAGCAGTAAGCAGCAGCCTCACGACAAAAACACCATTTAACGGCAGGTGAAGGAGCCCGGTGGTGGTGGTGGTGGTGGTGGTGGTGGCTCGTGAGGATCTGAAATGGATCCACCATCATCATCATCATCATCACCATCACCATCACCATCATCACCGCTGCAGCGAAACAAACCGCTTCACAGCAGTGTTTGTGGCGTTTAGTGTCGGGAAGCGGCTGAACACGCGCACAGGAATATAATGCAAAGTAAAGGAGGGGGTGGGCTGTGTGTGTGTGTGTGTGTGTGTGTGTGTGTGTGTGTGTGTGTGTGTGTGTGTGTGTGTGTGTGTGTGTGTGCGACCCCGGAGCCGTGTAGGCACTGAGCTTTTACTGTGGAATAAAAAAAATGGATCTGAAGCTGCAACAATGAGACAGTGATGATGATGATGATGATGATGATGATGTCCACTCGTGATTGGAACACACACACACACACACACACGAGTGGAAATCGTTGAGCAGTAATAACACCACCTCCTCCTCCTCCTCTTCCTCCTCCTCTTCCTCCTCCTCTGGCTGCTGATACAGTGTTGCACACCCACCTCGCGCCCACTCACAGGCTACTAAGTAGCTTCTCTGCTGTGCAGCAACAACAGATTTTTTTTTTTTTCTTTAATAAAACCACCTCCATGTCCAGGTGAGCTGCTGTGGGCCGCACACACACACACACACACACACAGCGGGGCCCTCATTCCACACACACACACACACACACACACACACACACACACTGACATTATGATGTGGTGCAGAGTCATCTCCACGTCAACTAACGCCGCACGGTGCACTCTGCCTCCCCGTAATTAAGGCTTTAAACCCGGGGCGCACGGCGACAGTGACAGGTAACGCCGAGGCTGCGCAGCGCAGCGCAAACCACTGCGCAGCTACGACAATTCGAGGACACCATTATTATTACTAGAAAGAAAAAAAAAAAAAAAAAAAAAAAAGACCCGTCGTGTGTTAGACATGTCCGCAAAAACCAGAGTGTGTGAAAGATTTTTTTTTTTTTTTTTTTTTTTTTCATATAGCTCGACGCTGCGCTACCATCGATGCTGCAAACACTCCCTGCGTTGTTCACCTCCTCCTCCGCCTCCTCCTCCTCCTCCGGGCCCTGTGTTCATGTTAACCTGCCCCGCTCAACGTGCGAGCTGTCGCGGGCAACAAAACAGCTGCTTTCGCCGGTGATGGTGGTGGTGGTGGTGGAGGGGGGGAACGAGTTTTGTGTCACACACACACACACACACACACACACGCAAAAAAAAAAGCGCAACATAGAAAGGCGCAAAAAAAAAAAAAAAAGCCCCAGCGACAGCGCAGGGCTCCTCCATGAGGAAGTCAACTGCGGTGGGCAAAGAAAGAGCAAATAACAACAACAACAACAACAACAACAACAAGAGTGAAAAGACAACAGGATACATTGTGACGGGGCGGTTTTTCCACCGCAGAGCTCGCGCTTACCTTCCCTCGCCTTCAGGAGAACCGTGTTGGCCACGATATTTTCAATCTCCATTGTCACAACGTGAATCCCGAGTAGTCTCGATACATTTCACTCAGCGGGGTTTAAAAAAAAAAAAAAAAAAAAAACACACACAAGAGGGACGCGGGGTTTTTTTTGTGTTGTTTTTGTTGCGGTTTTTCTCCCCTCTCTCTCTCTCTCTCTCTCTCTCTCTCTCGCTCTCTCTCTCTCTGTTCCTGATCAAACGCGCCGACGGTCGCGAGGCTGCCGCTGGTGCCGCTGCTGCACGCGCACAGAGCAAAGGAAGCGGCGCTGGCGCATAGTAGGTGTTCAGGAGCGGTGAAGGCGGTCGTCGTTCCTCTCCATGTCGAGATGTTTCGCCAGAGCCTAACCCACGGAGCAGTGTGACTACAGCGGGGCTCGTTAGCATTCACAGCCTGCCTCCCCTTCCCTCTCCGCCTGCCTTCCTTCCTGCTTCTGCTCCCTCCTCCTCCTCCTCCTCCTCCTCCTCCTCGCCCCTCCTCTGCACAACGAGCCGGGGAGAGTAGGAGGGATCACTTTACAACCAGCGCTACCACACACACACACACACACACACACACACACGCATACAGCTATTCTTCTGAGGACACTCCACTCATTTGATCAACCTCCAAAAAAAAACCCCTTATTCCTGCACAAATCAAAAGCTTAGCCCTAACCCTTCCTCAGAAATAATGAGGTTCATGTCTCGGTAGGACCAGGTTTTGGTCTCCATGAGGACTACGAAGGTCAAAATGATGCATTCCATGCCTCCTCAGCCATCACAACTAAGCGCCTAACCTTTGACCCTTAACCCTTAACATTTCTAGCCCGAAAACCAAGTCAAGTAAGACCAGCACTAACCCTGACCAGCACCTCATTCCTCGGTCAGTTAAAGCCCAAACTTAACCCTAACCAGCGTTCTGATCTTAGCCCTAGGACCAGGTTTTGGTCTCCATGAGGCCTACAGGATCTGACAAGGTCAGTGTTATAGGAATAATATGCATTCTATACCTCCTTAGCCATCTACAGCTAAGTGCCTAACCCTAACTTTTGACCCTTAACCCATTTCTAGCCCTAAAACCAAGTCTTAACCCCCAAAAACGGTTATGAGGACCAGCCAAACATCATAATAAAGGTACACACACATTTGCATAGCATTCATAGACATTATACCTTCTCTAACCCCTTATCCTAACCCTAAACCATCACAACTAACCCTAACTTTTGACCCTTAACCCATTTCTAGCCCTAAAACCAGGTCTTAACCCTCAAAAACGGTTGTGAGGACCAGCCAAACATCATAATAAAGGTACACACACGTGTTTGTATAGCATTCATAGATATTTTACCTTCTCTAACCCCTTATCCTAACCCTTAACCACCACAACTAAGTGCCTAACCCCTAACCTTTGACCCTTAACCCACTTCTAGCCCTAAAACCAAGTCAAGTAAGACCTGCCAACACCTTATTCCTCGGTCAGTTAATGTCCAAACTTAACCATAACTACAATTCAAATCTTAGCCCTAAACCTTCTCTCTCGCTTTAGGACCAGGTTTTTGTCTCCAGGGTTAGGACCTTTGACCATTGACCTTGTCAGGACTACTGGTACAACGTTGTCGGTAATGAATACAAACACACACTAAATTCAGCTCCTTAGCTATCGCAACTGTGCCTAACCCTAACCTTTGACCTTTAACCTAACCCCGAACCCTTGCCCTAGCCCTTAACAATCACAACTAAGTGCCTAATTCTAACTGTTGACCTTTAAATCCATTTCTAACCCTAAAACCAAGTCTTAACCCTCAAAAAAGGTTGTGAGGACCAGCCAAACATCATAATAAAGGTACAAACACATGTTTGTATAGAATTCATAGACATTATACATTGTCTAACCCCTTATCCTGACCCTTAACCATCACAACTAACCTTAACCTTTGACCTTTACCCTAACCTAAACCCATTTCTAGCCCCAAAACCAAGTCTTAACCCTCAAAAAGCTTCTGAGGACCAGCCAAAACATCCTAATCAAGGTACACACCCACGTTTGCATAGCAATCATAGACATTATACATTGTCTAACCCCTTATCCTAACCCTTAACCATCACAACTAACCTTAACCTTTGACCTTTAACCTCACCTTAACCCATTTCTAGCCCCAAAACCAAATCTTAACCTTCAAAAAAGGTTCTGAAGACCACCCTAAACATCTTTATAAAGGTACACACACACATTTGCATAGCATTCATAGACATTATACATTCTCTAACCCCTTATCCTAACCCTCAAACATCACAACTAACCTTAACCTTTGACCTTTACCTTAACCATAACCCATTTCTAGCCCCTAAAACCAAGTCTTAACCCTGACAAATCAAATTTTTGGGGTGTTAGAATGTGAGGACGCGCTACTTTCCCCAAAATGTCCTCACTTCCTTAGGTATATCGGTGTCTTTTCTCTGGTCCTCGCAAAGACACCCAAACAAGAACACACACACACACACACACGCGCACAGAGGGTGCGTTATTTGCACATGTATGTAATTATTCCGATTATTTACATTAACATTTACCGTGTGCATGAAATAAACCTGCTCTCGGCCTCCCGATGGTTCGCCCCGTCATGAATAAACACTGGTGAAGAAGACAGTTCCTCTCTGTGGTTTTCGGGGAGCGACACAGCTGTTGCATGAGCCGCGAGCTCGTGTATTTTCGGGGGAACGCGAACAAACGCCACCGGCCTCACAGCGACGACACAGAGCCTCTTATTGTGTGTGTACAACGGCGCAAGTTTTTATTTTTATTTTTTTATTTTTAAGTCGCCGCATCATGTTTGGCTGCACGGCCTGGAGAGACGAGATAACAAACTGGTTTTTCCCGTCTTCGTTGGCCACGTAGTGACCCCCCCGAGAGCAGCCACACCTGAAGAGGTGCGGTGCTAGCTTAGCTGCTAGCTTAGCGCTCTGTGGTGGAATAGTGGCCGATTGTGTTTTTTGTAGCAAACGAAGTAACGGACGACTATTTTTAAGCCCGCGTTTCCAGCGCCTCGCCCCCCGCTAACGGTTAAAGGTGCATTCGGTAGAGTCTCAGCTGCCGAGCAACCACGGGGTGGCTAGCTACGTCTGAGCTACAGTGGCGGAGAAATCGAAACCTAAAAGACCTCGGTATTTTCGTATATTTTAGTGTAGTTACCGTTTTTGGCCACGTTCTTACATGTGGCGCCTTTAAGTTGCGTTTCCACTAGCGTAGCGCTAGCATAGCCGTCACAGGGAGAGACGTCCGACACAAGAATCAAAGCCGAACAATGCGGAACTGCAGATGAGTTAAAAAGACTTAGCAATCCTTGAAAAATGTGGGTTAATCTCCAACAATTAGCATGGAAATGCTATTTCTAAAATCTCAATATTTAACAAAGGAGTCTGGTGTATTTAGCTACAGCAGTGATGACTCCGCCCACTTTTGAGCATGTACTTTTTTTTTGTTGTGGAAAATCAACCTGAGCCGTACCGTGGCGAGTCGAGGCGAGGCGAGGCAAGCTGGGTCCGTAGGTGGGAAAGCGCCATTAGCGCAGCTAAGCTAGCGCTAGCCAACATCCAACCCAATGCACTTTTAAAGTTAAATTACAGTGATTTAAAGACATCTTTTCTAACCACGTGACCGAATTAGATGTGTTTATGTATTTATTCCTAACGGGAACATCGTGGTCAGGTCATGTTTGTAAAAAATTTGAACTTTTATCTGGTAAAAATATAAAAATAAAGGTCAAATTAAAAAAATAAACATGAAATAAAAAGCATGTTTACATTCTAAGAGCGACTCAGGGTTACATTTTCACTGAGGGTTTATATACGAGCCTAACGACGCACGTGGTAAAATAAAGAACGCGTTTGAATCTTGAAATCTTGCTCAAGGACACGTCGGCGTCATGTAAGCTAGCAGAGAGCAGAGAGTACGTGTACTTTTTAAAGTATTATTTTTTTTTAATTTGTAAATTTACTTTTATTTAAGTAAATTACTGAAGAAACGTTGGCAGTGAATGATACGGACGGGTGAATTGGCGTTAATTCTGGTCCGGAGCGAGTGACATTTTATGACCTTTGACCCTTGTTGACTGATACATGATGTGTTTACATATTTTATTTTGTCAGCACTTTTAATTACTAATTTAATCATTTTCAAATTACTCCTTCCAGCAGCAGGAGGACACATAATTGTTTTATATGTACATGTTTTAAAAATAAAAAATAAAAAAAAGCTTGGAGGAAGTCCTGTATGTTCTCCTACAACGGTTTTCTAGATGAAATGCTGCCACCTAGTGTCGACGATGCATCACTACACATAGTACAAGTACAAAAAAACCAAACTACTGTATACTGTATGTGTGTACTTGTTGTGTTTATATCTGTGAATGTACTCAATGTTATTGTTGTCTAAGAAACTTTTCTGTCACAGATTGGGATAATAAAGTCAATCTAATCTAATCTAATCTAATCTCGTGTACACTGTCACTTTTAAATAAATAAACAAACAAACAAAAATATAATAACTATATATATAGAGAGACATATTAATGAATTAATTAATTTGAACCTGATCACCTGTTACTACTACTTTACTACTATATAAACTATTTTTTATTATTAAATTTGTATTATTATTATTATTATAATAATAAAACATCATTAAAACTGAATCATCTGACATTTTATGGACCAAACGATTCCTCGATTAATCGAGAAAACAATTGATAGATGAATCGATGATGAAAAATATTCATGTGTGTGTGTGTGTGTGTGTGATGGTGCGTTCAAGTGTCTGCTGCTGTTTCCTGACTCCTGTTTGTTTTCACGTGACCGCGCGCGCAGCAACAGTGGCAGGGCCAGCGCGTGCGCCTCTGTACCATCACACACATACACACACATACGGGGAGCGATTAGGAAGCGACACCAGTTTGTTCTCAACCTTTTCTGTTGTTTTTTTTTGCGGAATAGTTTTGAACGCAGAGTAAAAAAGCGGACACCCCGGAAATTAGCGATCAGCGATGTTTTCACTCGGGGACACGATGGAGTTCCTCATCGGAAACTCTTTTTCTACGCCCGTGGGTCAGCGGATCGGTAAGTCAGCTGTTGATTCACCAAACTCACCCGTTTATTTACGCTATTAACTCATGACATCACGTGTGTTATATGTGATATATGTCTAATAATAATAATAATAATAATAATGGCGATAATAAACGTTACAGAAACGTTAAAAAAACGCAATAAAAAAAGAGTCCGGAGCCAATGAAGAAGAAAGAGGGCGGGGACTGAGCGGCGCGTGATTGGCCACTGTAGTTTGAGTGACAGCTCGTGTGGCGAATGGCGGCGCAACCGCCTGATGTTTTCCCCTCTCAGTTCCGCACTGTCGCAGATGTGAGTTGAGGGAAAGTTTGCGCTATATTATGCGCAAATCAAGCGCTATATGCGCAAAGTGGGCGCAAAGTGACTTTTAACGGGGTTTTTTTCAAAGGTGATGGAGCGGGTTATAAAATGAAGGGAAAGTTACACACTGAAGCCAGGAGAAGATACAGTGATGATGATGATGATGATGATGATGACAACACACACACACACACACACGCACACACACACACACACACACACATGCAACTTCCTGATGCTCTTTTGTCTCTTCCCACACTTAAATGTCAGCTCCTTCACAACAGAAGCAGCTGACAGTCACATGAAGTGGAGGAAGGAGGAGGGAGGAGGAGGGGGGGGGGGGTGAGGATGGGATTAGAAAAGCAACAGTGAGTAACGGTTGAGGAGGAGGAGGTGGAGGAGGAGGAGGTGGAAAGGAATGACGGAGATTAAGCTTTGCTCAACAACAGTTTTGTGTCAGACGTGAAAACTTAACCCGTGAGATCATCTCAAAGCACACAGGGCCGGCCCCAAGGCATAAGAGGGCTTATAAGAAGTGGGCTGATTTGGGCCACCCCCACGTATATTATCATCAGTAAAATGTGTCCGACAGAGCGAGCGACCAGCGGCTCTCTGCAGACGGACGACTGGGGCCTCAACATAGAGATCTGTGACATCATCAACGAGACCGACGAGGGGTAAGGTTTATATGCAAACTAATAACTAAACTACTGTTTGGTTTGAGTTGGGCTGAACTGGACAAATAAGACAAACAAACAAACAACAGTGTGTTTTTGTGTGTGTTTCTCACCAGCCCCAGAGACGCCGTCAAGGCTCTGAAGAAGAGGATCGTCGGGAACAAGAACTTCAGAGAGATCATGTTGGCGCTCACTGTGAGTTATGTGCTGTGGGCTGTTAACTACGGTGGCCCTGAGGTGCAAAAGACAAACGCAAATCACAAAAAGGCAAACGCAAAACGAAAAACACACGCAAATCATAAAACGCAAATCCCAAAATGCAAACGCAAATCACAAAACACAAGTATGCAAATCAAAAAATACAATCGAAACTCAAAAAACACAAATGCAAATCAAAAAACGCAAATGCAAAACACAAACGCAAATCAAAAACACAAACTCAAATCAAAAAACAAACGCAAATCACAAAACACAAATACGCGAATCAAAAAACAAGTACGCAAATCAAAAAACACAAGTACTCAAATCAGGAAACACAAACGCAAATCAGGTAACATCAACACAAATTAGAAAACACAAGCGCAAAACAAAACAATGCAAATCACAAAATGCAAATCAAAAAATGCAAAACGCAAAACAAAAAACACAGAGCAAAAAACACAAATGCAAAACAAAAAACAAACGCAGAACACAAGACGCTAAACACAAATGCAAAACAAAAAACGCAAAACAAAAAACACAAATGCATATCAAAACACACAAACGCAAAACAAAAAAATGCAAATCACAAACGCAAATAAAAAAATGCAAAATACAAACGCAAAACAAAAAACGCAAAACACAAATGCAAAGCAAAAAACACAAACGTAAATCACAAAAACGCAAATCACAAAACACAAACGCAAAATCAGAAAACACAAAAGGTAGGTATCTGCTTTTGCGTTTTGTGATTTGCGTTTTGCACCTCAGGGCCACCGTAGTTAACACTGGATTTATATGTTTTCTTCCTCCTTTCTTTCATGATTTGAGGACTGCGGGGCACGAGAGGCCTCATGTTGTTAATGATAACGTCATTTTGTTGTTGTTGTTGTGAAACACAGGTTCTGGAGGCGTGCGTGAAGAACTGCGGTCACCGCTTCCACGTACTGGTGGCGTCGCAGGAGTTCGTGGAGGGGGTTCTGGTGCGGTCCATTCTGCCCAAGTACAACCCCCCTACGGCCCTGCACGACCGCGTCCTCAGCCTCATACAGGTCAGCGGACGCCATCGCAGATTATATTAAACATATGCATGACACGGCATGTTAGACACGCCCCTTCACGGTTAGACACGCCCATTCACGGTTAGACTCGCCCCTTGTTGTTGTTGTTGACTTAAAAATCAAACCATTAATCAGTCATTTCCTGTGTGTCTGAGTTATTGAATATGTACGGCATGTTAAGAGTGACTCACTGCTTCTCTTGTGAAGTCGTGGGCCGACGCGTTCCGTAACTCTCCGTCTCTGACCGGCTTGGTTCACGTGTACGACGACCTCAGGAGGCGTGGCCTGGAGTTCCCCATGACCGACCTGGACGCTCTGTCGCCCATACACACTCCAAACAGGGTGAGACAAAAACACATGAGTACACGGAAGAGGATTAGTGCCACGCAGGAGAAAAAATATTTAAGTTCTGACTTTAACGTTTAAAATCGGAATTCTGAGTTTAAAGTCTGAATTCAGAGAATAAAGTCAGGAAATAAAGTCTGAATTCTGAGAATAAAGTCTGAATTCTCAGAATAAAGTCTGAATTCTGAGAATAAGGTCAGAAACAAGTCAAAATTCTGAGAATAAAGTTAGAATTCTGAGTTTAAAGTCAGAATTCTGAGAATAAAGTCAGAAAATAAAGTCAGAATTCTGAGTTTAAAGTCTGAATTCTTAGAATAAAATCTGTATTCTGAGTTTTAAAGTCAGAATTCTGAGTTTAAAGTCAGAAATCTGAATTCTAAAGTCAGAATTCTGAGGTCAGAAATTCAGAGTTTAAAGCCAGAATTCTTAGAATAAAGTCAGAATTCCGAGTTTTTAAGTCAAAAATCTGAATTCTAAAGTCAGAAATCTGAGGTCAGAAATTCAGTTTAAAGGAAGAATTCTTAGAATAAAGTCAGAATACCGAGTTTTTAAGTCAGAATTCTGACAATCAAGTCAGAATTCTTAGAATAAAGTCAGAATTCTAAGTATAAAGTCATAATTCTGAGAATAAATTCATAATTCTTAGTATAAAGGCAGAATTCTGAGCATAAAGTCAGAATTCTTAATTTCACAGAGTATCCCAGAGAACGAAGGCCCTGACTCGAGCGTTACCGTCGCTCCTCCGTCGCCTCAGTCACAACCACAGGCTCAGAGCGTCTCACCTCCGCTTCAGGACGGCGAGCGACCGGCGACGCTCTCTGCAGAACAGGTGCCGTCTAATCCAGCTGATCCGCTTTGATAATCCGAACGGTATTGTCTGTATTTGACAGATTTCTTCTTGTTATTATCAGGAACAGAAGCTGCGCGGTGAGCTGTCACTGGTGAAGGGGAATCTGACGGTCATGTCTGAGATGCTGAACGAGCTGGTGCCTGGACAGAGTCAGCGTGACGACACGGAGCTGCTGCAGGTTTGTGTGCATCGTTATTCACGCATCAGGTCTATAAAGTAGTTTTTTTACACTACAGCACGGTTTGAAACTGCTTCTTTTTAGACGCGACACACAAACGAGTGATTTGTAAAGTCTAACTGAAATACAGCAGCAGGGTTTGTGATGCTAGCAGTCTTCAAATATACAATGTGCGTCTATTTCCTTTGGCAGTAACGGAAACTTAAATGGTTTTGTGTGAGTGTTTGTCACGTCACAAAGGTTCTAAATCTACGTTATCTTAAGAATATGAAGGTAGTTTTAGCCCCTTTTCCCCCTATGGTAGCAATGTTTGTGATGCTAGCAGTACTGTCGCTGAACACACCAGACTCCACTGTTAAATATTGAGATTTTAGACATTTCACCTGCTAATTGTTGGAGATTAAGCCACGTTTTTGAGGATTGTTAAGTGTTTTTAACTAAATCTACAGTATTTTAAGATTATGAATGTAGTTTTAGCCCCTTTTCCACCTATGGTGGCAAGGTTTGTGATGCTAGCAGTGCTGTCGCTAAACACACCAGACTCCACTGTTAAATATTGAGATTTTAGACATTTTACCTGCTAATTTTTGGAGATTAAGCCACGTTTTTGAGGACTAAGTTTTTTTAACAAAATCTACAGTATTTTAAGAATATGAAGGTAGTTTTAGCCCCTTTTCCACCTATGGTGGCAGGGTTTGTGATGCTAGCAGTGCTGTGGCTAAACACACCAGACTCCAAGTCCAGGTTCCGGCCTGCATGGACTGCGTTTTAGTTTAGCGTCGGTTGTGAAAAGCAGAAAAAGGCTAATCATTTCTCTGACCCAGCAGCAGCTGTACTCGGTGTGTAAGAGCATGCAGACTCGGGTGGTGGAGCTCATCCCGCAGCTGCTGGACGAAGGATTCATCGAAGAGCTGCTGGTGATCAACGACGACCTCAACAACGCCTTCATTCGCTACGAGAGGTGTGTGTTTGCAGCCTGTTTTTACTCTCTACGCAGTACAGTTTGAACTTTTGCTCAATAATAATCACGTTTGTTGTTGTTGTTGTTGTTGTTGTGTTTTAGGTTTGAAAGACTCAACAAGGCACAAAGTACAAACACGCCACAGGTACGACACACCGGAAATAACGAAAGCTATGCTAATGCCGCTTTTCCACTGCGCGGTCCCAGCTCGCCTCGCCTCGGCACGGCACTGACGACTCGGTTTGGTCGGTTTTCCATTACAATTAGTAACCGCCGTCAATGTTAACGCACGTTAATTAATGGCGCGTTTCCATGACGACTGACCGGAAAAAGACGAGCGTGCCGTCATGTTTACGTGACTCCCGATCGTTAAAATTAGTCTCTAAAGTAACGTTAAACTTTAAAAACAGAGGCACACATACGCAGTACACAGGTACGCTGGTTATATTTGTAGTGCTGATCTTTTCGTTGAATAAACAGAGCGCCCCAGTTTCGACTGTAGGTGCGCTAACAGAACTAAACGAGCTAATGCAGCTAACGGAGCTAACTGGTAACGTGTCTTTTTTCGGTCAGTCGTCATGGAAACGCGTCGTGCGTTAACCTAGTGCCCAGCACTAATTTCAATATATAATAGAAGTACCAGGTACTATCGCTAATGGAAAAGCCGTGCAGAGTCGAGTCGAGTCGTGCCGGGACCGCGTCGTGGAAAAGCGGTCGTCGGAGAATGCTCTCACACCACCTGCTGGTGAACTGTGTCCTGCTCTCCGCAGAATTCCTCCAGCGATCCGATCCTCGCCGACCTCAGTCCTGATCCCGAACCGGCCGTCATCACAACGACCAGCCAGGCAGCCGTCAGGCGGTCGCCCGACGCCCAGAGTGAGTGAACGTTTGAGGAAATTACGGATTTAACAGAACTGAAAAACTCTGTTTATGTACCATGTGAAGAAGAAGAAGAAGAAGAAGACAGAGAGCAGGATTTCTGTCTTTTACTCTTGATGGGTTTGTGCTTCTTGACTTGCAGACGAGGAGGAGGAGTTTGACATGTTCGCTCAGACCAGAGGCAGCTCGCTGGCCGAGCAGAGGAAATGGTAGGTTTTTTACTCACTCACGACCTAGTCAGGATTATGAGTTTAAAGTCTGAATTCTGAGAAGTCAGAAATTCTAAGTTTGAAGTCAGAATTCTGAGTTTAAAGGACTGAAATCTGAGTTTTAAAGTCGGAATTCCGAGTTTAAAGTCTGAATTCTGAGAAGTCAGAATTCTAAGTTTAAAGTCAGAATTCTTAGAATAAAGTCAGAATTCAGAGTTTAAAGACTGAAATCTGAGTTTCAAAGTCAGAATTCTGAGTTTTAAAGTCAGAATTCCAAGTTTAAAAGTCAGAATTCCAAGTTTAAAGTCAGAATTCCGAGTTTAAAGTCAGAATTCCGAGTTTAAAGTCTGAATTCTGAGAAGTCAGAAATTCTAAGTTTAAAGTCAGAATTCTGAGATTAAAGTCAGAATTCCTTGAATAAATCAGAAAATAAAGGCAGAATTCTGAGAATAAAGACTGAATTCTGAGTTTTAAATCAGAATTCTGAGTTTTAAATCAGAATTCTGAGAATAAATTGAATTCTAAAGTCACAATTTTGAGTTTAAAGTCAAAATTCTTAGACTAAAGTCAGAATTCTGAGTTTGAAGTCAGAATTCTAAGAATAAACTGAATTCTAAAATCAGAATTCTGAGAAGTCAGGAATTCTGAGTTTAAAGTCGGAATTCTTAGAATAAAGTCAGAATTCTGAGTTAGGGCCGAGCGTCCTGAACCTCAGAGGCTCGAGCCCCGAAAAACTGCAAAAACGTCAAGGACGAGTAACAACAATACGTCGAAATGAGCGATTTCTGTCCCTGTAACCAGTGAAAAAAATCACAAATCAGACATTTAATCATGATCTCAGTGTTTCTCAGTGTTTTCACGTGTTTCCCTCAGTGTCAGATATGAGGACCCAGGAGCTGTGGAAGGCCTCGCTGGAGCTCTGGACACGAGGCTGCAGGTCACAGGAGGAGTGAGTGTTTCACAGGGAACTCACAACTCACAACATGTACGACAAACGTTTGTGCGACCGACGTTTTATTCCTTTACTCTTTTCCCTCTCAGATGCCACAGACAAAAGACTCTTTGCAGAACAACATTGACAAATGGTTGCCCAGTGACCTGGTAAGACAGTGATGATATGTGTGTGTGTGTGTGTGTGTGTGTGATGGGAATATGATGAAACCTTTTGTGTTTGGAAACACAGGAAGAGCAGTCGTCGGTTTGTGAGGGAGTGACCAGTGAAGGTAAAGCCTTATTTTTGTGCTTTTTTCCACGACAAAAAAAACAACACAGTTTTTATGTTTTTTTTAGCATTTGATTTTAATTAAAGGCGCCATATGTAAGAATGTGGCCAAAAACGGTTACTACATTCAAATTCAAAATACCGAGGTCTTTTAGGTTTTCGTTTTCTGACGTAACTGGCAACCCGTGGTTGCTCGGCAGCTGAGACTCTACTGAGCGCCACGTGACGCCGAAACATGATTTGCAGTCTGCAAAATATTTTTTTTAACGCAAATATTTTGTCTGTACTGTTGTTGTTGTTGGTGAGTTCAGTTTGTTATATGAACATTATTCCTGAGTCTCTGTGACATATTAGGAGGATTTTACGGCCAGTTGCTTTAGATTTATTACATAATGCACCTTTAAACCATTAAAATGAATAATTGAACACAGAACCTGCACCAAACCAAACCAAATGCAGCTTCTTCTTTTTTTGGTTTTCGCTCATTTCCCCAATTATGCTGTTAAATATTGAGATTTTAAGCCATTTTTAAGCCAGATTAACGCACATTTTCGACGACATAGTATAGTATGATAGTATATAGTATATATAATTTTGGACCAAAAATATTTGTTTCAAATTTTTTTTTTCTAATTTTGGATGACATAGTATAGTATGACATTTTTGTCAAATTTCGGACCAAAATTTTTTTTCAAAAAAATTGTCAAATTTTGGACGACATAGTATAGTATGATGTTTTTGTCAAATTTAGGACCAAAAATATTTTTTTCAAAAAAATTGTCAAATTTTGGACAACATAGTATAGTATGACGTTTTAGTCAAATTTTGGACCAAAAATATTTTTTTCAGCTCTGGACACAAGGCTGCAGGTCACAGGAGGAGTGAGTGTTTCACACAAAAAATTAGATTTTAAGCCATTTTTAAGCCAGATTAACGCACATTTTTGGTCTTTTTGTGCTGCACGACTGATGTTTTGCACCAAAGTTTCACATATATGTCTTTTTCTCTTGTCTCTCTCTGTAGAGTTTGATAAGTTTCTGCAGGACCGTGCAAAGATGGCGGACCACAGCGATCGGGAGCCCCACGCTGCGCCGCCGTCCTCCGCGTCCAGACCGCCGCCGCCGCCGCCGCCGTCCACCCGGCAACAGGAGAAATCGGACGTCTCTCACGACCACCTCTTTTCACTCTGAATATAAAAATAGGAGAACACACACAGCTAGTGCCTCGCATACGTCAATCTAGTTTTCATGTAGATGTATTTATGATATTGTCCCACAGATGTAAACATGGTTTTAAAGTTAATAATGAATATATATATATATATATGTTTTATATGCCAAGGCGTGCCTTTGAGCCAGACAGCTGATTTTTGTCCTCTTTTTAAAACGCTCCCCTCCTCCTCCTCCTCCTCCCTGAGGCCTGTTTTCTAAGTGCAGCCTTTGTGTGAAAAAGCTCTGATTTGTTATTTTCAGAGATCACATCTCCAACCCCCCCCCCGCCGAATCGAGGTCAAATTGTTTTTCCGCTGCTCCGTCACATGGTCACATCGGCGTGAACCCAAAACCAAAGCAGTCTTAGCCGAAACATCAGAGCCTTGAGTGAGTGACTCAAGGGGTTCTGTGGCAGTTGTTTGTGTGATAAGAACCCTCACATTTCATCATGTTATGGTTTAAAAAGCTCAAGGATGTCTGGTGCCGAGCACACAGAGTTCTTGAAGCAGCCAGAGGAGAAGAAGCTGTCAGGGACAGTAGTCGGCAAATTTTGAATGACATAGTATAGTATGACGTTTTTGTCAAATTTTGGACCAAAAATATTTTTTTCAAAAATTTGTCAAATTTTGGACCAAAAATATTTTTTTCAAAAATGTTTTACATTTTTCGACGACATAGTATAGTATGACGCTTTTGTCAAATTTTGGACCAAAAATATTTTTTTCAAATTTTGGACCAAAAATATTTTTTTCAAATTTTGGACCAAAAATATTTTTTTCAAAAAAAATTTAAATTTTGGACCAAACTTTTTTTTTCCAAAAAATTGTCAAATTTTGTACAACATTTTATAGTATGATGTTTGTGTCAAATTTTTGACGGACTTTTTTTCCCCAAAAAATTGTGTGAGTGAGTGGAGAGAGAGAGAAGTGGGAGCTCAGGGGGTTCTGTGGCTGTTGTTTGCGTGATAAGAACCCTCACATTTCATCATGTTATGGTTTAAAAAAGCTCAAGGATGTCTGGTGCCGAGCACACAGAGTTCCTGAAGCAGCCAGAGGAGAAGAAGCTGTCAGCGACGGTAGTCGTTAGCGACGGTAGTCGTCATGCCTGGTCCTCTCCACTGTGTCTGTCTCTGCTTCCTTCTCCGCGGATCCGAAGCATTCGCCTGGAACGTTTCGAACCAGCACCGGCTTCCAAACGTGACTGAAGATCAGGAGGACGTTGCCGACCCTGGCTGGGAGTCACCGTTCCTGCAGCTGAGAGCCAGCCTGCCGTCCTTCTCGCAGCCCATGCGTCCGTACGCTCTGCTCACAAGCGCCGAGGACCACCGCAAGATGCCCAAACCCAGGCGCCGCCGGCCCTCTCGCCTGCTGCGGCTCCTGGGACCGTCCTTCGACCCGTTCTGGATGTCTGTGGAGCAGCCGCACGAGGTGCACCGCGGGGACTCTCTGCACGTCCGGCTACTCCAAGGAAAGTCCAGCCCGGCGCTGAGGGAGGCCGCGGCCAACCAACGCCGGACGCTTGAAGTGGAAGCTGCAGCTCTGGACCTCGCTCCTCTGCCCTCAGACGTTGCCAGGTCACTCGGGTCGTGGCTGGTGAGCTCCGCCACGTGTGATCTGCACTACCAGTGGAAGGATCTGGGCCCGGCGTTCTGGCCTCGCTGGTTGCGGCAGACCGACTGTGGCGGCGGCGGCGGCTCGGGCACATCGGGGAGCTGTTCTTTCCCCGCTGGGATGGCGTGCGTGAGGGCACAGACGGCACACGTGAAGATCCTGGCTTGGCACTGCCTGGAAATCGCCAGAGACGACGGTGGCGGATCTGGGAAGACGAAGAGCGAGCGGAAAAACAACGGCAGCGCAGGCGTCGCGGAGACGAGTTGCCTATGGAGGCAGGTGCCTTATCCTGTGGTCACGGCGTGTAAATGTTCATGTCCCTGAAGCAGATTTCACCCCTCATTTGCAGCTACGTGTATATATTTAGAGGTGCTCTAACTTTCATGTTTCTAGCTTTGATTTTCTTTGAGCAACAAGTGCGGATAGAAGATAAATCGCTCTGTTGTCTCTTAAAAAAGATCTTTTGCAGACTGCAAATCATGTTTATGTTTTGAAATCATGTTTTGGCGTCATGTGGCACCACCTATTGCAGTCAGTAGAGTCTCAGCTGCCGAGCAACCACGGGGTTGCCAGTTACGTCAGAAAACGAAACCTAAAAGACCTCGGTATTTTGAATTTCAATGTAGTAACTGTTTTTGGCCACATTCTTACATATGGTACCTTTAACACGTCTTGTATTCTTTCCTATGTGACATAAATAAATAAATAAATAAATAAAATACTTGTTGTTTAGATGGTGATTTGTTATTAGTCCTTTAATTTGTTTTTGCATGAAATCGATTTGAATCTCATTAACCCTTTAGTGCTCACTGGGAATAATACACAACTCCTTATATGGACATCCTGGGGGCGTGTCTTATAGGTCACACCTTCAGGCTTCACAAAATGCATCGGTTTTTTTGTTTTTCTTATGTGTTGAGTCACAATTTT
The DNA here is from genome assembly GCF_963457635.1 of Microchirus variegatus. Classification (NCBI taxonomy): domain Eukaryota; kingdom Metazoa; phylum Chordata; class Actinopteri; order Pleuronectiformes; family Soleidae; genus Microchirus; species Microchirus variegatus. The sequence continues at coordinate 2,145,523 of NC_139820.1, forward strand.
TATCAATTTTACATTTTATATTAAAGTGGGAGTCGTGATAATTGTGCAGAAGAAGAAAAACAGATATAAGACACGTGTTAAAATAGTAACTTTTAGTCTTTTTAGTATCTTTCTTCATATATATATATACACATACTATACTATGTCGTGCAACGTTTTATGAAAAAAAATGTATGGTCCAAAATGTGACAAAAACGACATACTATATACTATGTTGTCCAAATTTTTTGAAAATTTTTATTTTTCCAAAATTTGACAAAAACGACATTCTATACTATGTCGTCCAATATTTGACAACATTTTTTGAAAAACAAAATTTTGGTCCAAAATTTGACAAAAATGACATACTATATACTATGTCGTCCAAAAAATTTGGAAATTCTTGTTTTGGTCCAAAATTTGACAAAAACTACATACTATACTATGTCCTCTAATATCTTTTGAAAAAAAACATTTTTGGTCCAAAATTTGACAAAAAAACGACATACTATGCTATGTCGTCCAAAAAAATTTAAAACATTTTTTTCTAGTATATGGTACTTTGGCAAACAAGACAAATATTTATATATTTATAAAAACATAAAAATATTTTTGAGCAAAAAGATATAAATGCAAAATGTCACACAGTACAAGGCAGAAATGAGCAGGAGAATGGAGATAAAAGGAATAAAGCAGAGGGAATATTCACTCATATTATCTTATAAAATAATTTAAAAAAATTATAAATTAAAAATGTATATTTATGTTTTTGTTTTGTTGAAAAATTCACACTCACACAAAAAGTTCCGAGCGTCCTTGAACGCAGCACAGTCGTCGGCTCGTCCCACTTGAGCTCGGAGCTCGGAGCTCGGTGCGTCTCACTGTACACAGACAAGATGGCAGCTTCGTTGGAGGATGAGTTCGAGGATGCGCCCGACGTGGAGCCGTTAGAGCCGACGCTGAAGAACATCATCGAGCAGAAATCGCTCAAGTGGATATTTGTCGGCGGAAAGGGCGGCGTCGGTAAAACGACATGTAGGTAAGGTTTGAAGGCGGAGACGGAAGACGCTCGTTCGCCTCCTGGTGTCGCTAGCGTAGCCTCTCTCACACACACACACACATAATATAGCCTAGCTAGTTAAAGTTAGCCTGTCAGTCAGCGTGAGATGACGTGGATAATCGCTGTCATTCCAGACATCACATGTCTTTATAACACATATTTAATTAGTGTCAATGTTCTCCTGCCACTGTAGGCGGCGCTGTCGTTGAAAACAAAAAATAAGCGATTCATTGAAAAGCTCGTTGTCAGTTTGCCGGCTAGTCACTAGCTACCGTTAGCTAGTTTGACACATGACACTCTGTGATAACCGCAGGTGGATTATTATCGCCCCGTCTGCGTGATATTAGGAAATTATGGGATGTGCAGTCATTTTGAGACGACATTGCGACTTTAGAGAAGTAATCACGTTCTTATTTTGTGCTTTTAGTTCGCTGCTAACTTGATTTATCAGCGCTGACGCTGAATAACATTGACACGCATTATTTATTAGCATTCCAGCCACACGGTTTGCTGCTGTCATCGGAAACTTTCCGACAAATGTTTTTAATCGTAAACATATTCATTTAAATCCGTTGTCTAAACAATTATCCTTTAACTGGTCACCAAGTTGTTGAAGTATGAAGTTGTTGTAACATGTTGTTTGGTCAAATTTTGGACACATTTTTTTTTTCAAAAAAATTGTCACATTTTGGACGACATAGTATAGTATGACGGTTTTGTAACATTTTGGACCACAAATATTTTTTTCCAAAAAATCGTCAAATTTCGGACAAATTTTTTTTTTCAAAAAATTGTCAAATTTTGGACAAAATGTTTTTTTTCAAATTTTTTTTCAAATCTTGGACGACATAATATATAAAATGACGATTTGTCAAATTTTGGACAAAAATGTTTTTCCCAAAAAATTGGCAAATTTTGGACAAAAATGTTTTCCCCAAAAAATTGGCAAATTTTGGACAAAAATGTTTTTCCCAAAAATTTTTCAAATTCTGGACAAATTTTTTTTCCAAAAAATTGTCCAATTTTGGACGACATATTATATAGTATGACGTTTTTGTCAAATTTTGGAAAAAAAAAATTCTCCAGAAAAATTGTCAAATTTTGGACAACATTGTATAGTATGACGTTTTTTTGTCAAATTTTGGACCAAAAATATTTTTTTCAATAATGTTTTAAAATTTTGCACGACATAGTATAATATGACGTTTTGGTCAAATTTTGGACGCCATAGTATGGGGTAATTACGTGAACTGATGCTAGTAGGGCTGCAACTGACCATTATTTTCATCATCGAGTAATGGTTTGGTCCATCAAATGTATGAAAACGTTAAAAAATGTTGATCAGTGCTCTTGCGTGCATGTTAAAAGTCAGATTTTGGTCCATAATAGTTTGGTTTTCTGAGTGTCATCATGTAAAACGTGTAAGTCTGACTTAAATGGAGCTATTCTTACCTTCATACATGGGCAGCTGAAGGAACTTGTTTCTATGAGGTAAAAGGTCAACAGGAAACAGATCCCACTAAGCTTATAATAGAGAGAGGCAGACGCACACGTTCAATAAATTGGATTTCCTCTCCGCGTGCATAACCGGACTTGGAGCTGTGACTCGTCGTCCTCTAACCCCGTCGTCTGTTGTCGTTCGTGCAGCTGTAGTTTGGCCGTCCAGCTGGCCGCGGTCAGGGAGAGCGTCCTCATCATTTCCACCGATCCTGCTCACAACATCTCTGACGCGTTTGACCAGAAGTTCTCAAAGGTGCCGACCAAGGTCATGGGCTACGACAACCTATTCGCCATGGTAAGTCGGAGAAGAAGTCTCCTGAAACGAGCTATAAAAACAAAGCTGAAACTTGGTGTTTTTGTCGTGTGAGCGCAGGAGATCGACCCGAGCCTGGGCGTGGCTGAGCTTCCCGACGAGTTCTTCGAAGAAGACAACATGCTCAGCATGGGCAAGAAGATGATGCAGGAAGCCATGAGCGCCTTCCCCGGCATCGACGAAGCCATGAGCTACGCAGAGGTCATGAGGTGAGACTTAGGCTGAATCCCAATACCACCCCTTAGCCCTCCCCCTTCCCCCTACCCCTTGTTTTTGCGCGTTCATGTGAGGGGTAGTGTTGTCTCATTTCTCATAAGGGTTAAGGGGTAGGGCCAAGCCGTAGGGCTACGTAGCCCTCGAAACGAAGCTTCCTCAGGACCACACTTGAAACGGAGGGCTTCGAGGAATTTCGCAGCTTCCGCCGCGTCACCTCTCAGCAAAGTTTGAAAGCTGGCCGTTAAAGACTCGCACAATGTATTTTCAGTATTTTAATCACGACAGTCATGTGTAATGATGTATTGTGGTCTTCTTCAATTGTCAACGGTGTTTCTGAATCACTCGTCAAGTTTGTTTTGAATTACTAGCTAGTCGTAGCCGATGCTATCCCGGCGTTCCTTTCGTAAGTGGTTAGCTAGCTGCTATCGCTATTTTTTTTTAACATTAACAAATTGTGCCGGAGTGCACAGTTACGTCTTCAGGACAGAACAGGAGATTCTGTCCCCGCTCTCCTCCGCTCTGTCTGCGAGCAGCTTTCTCCCTCTGCACCGTGTGTGTGTGTGTGTGGCTATGGTAATGCAGCGGGTCTGCAGTCGCTGTAACTGTGTGTGTGAACACTCCTCACAGCGTCGCCGCCGATGTCTTTGTTAGCAGCTGACAGTCGTAAAAACAGAAAAATAGCCCAGGCAACAGACATTACTTGTGAGGACGGCATTTTTGGATTGTTACATCAACAAGCATCGCATCGGCTTGTTGATGTAGCAGTCTGCGAGCGTCAAGTCCGGACGACGTGATGACGTAATGGAGGTGTGTCTCATTTCTTAGGGGAACGTTCGTACCCCTCGCTCCCTCAACTCTGTTTTGAGGGCCAAGGGGAACTCTGACAAAGGGGTAGGGGGAAGGGGGAGGGCTAAGGGGTGGTATTGGGATTCAGCCTTAGCCTGAGCACAGAGCAGTATTAGCGGGAAAAGAAGACGTTTAGCACACAGCCAACGTAACGCTCGTCTCCCCTGTGGTCTCAGGTTAGTCAAGGGAATGAACTTCTCGGTCGTGGTCTTCGACACGGCGCCCACCGGCCACACGCTCAGGCTGCTCAACTTCCCCACCATCGTGGAGCGAGGGCTGGGTCGCCTCATGCAGATCAAGAACCAGATCAGCCCGTTCATCTCCCAGGTGAGGACGGAGAAAATAGGAAATCGTTTTAACCAGTGAAGATGTTGTTGTTGTTTTTTTTGTTTTTTTATTAAGCTAATGTTTTGTCGTCATCACGCGTGTAGATGTGTAACATGCTCGGTCTGGGCGACATGAACGCGGACCAGCTCGCCTCCAAACTCGAAGAGACTCTGCCGGTGATTCGCTCCGTCAGCGAGCAGTTCAAAGACCCCGTAAGTCACACAGTGGTGTTTTTTTTTTCCCTTCAATAATTAAAGGTGCATTATGTAATAAATCATTAAAAATCCTCCTATTATGTCACAGAGATTAAGGAATAATGTTCATATAACAAACTGAACTCACCAACAACAACAGTACAGACGAAATATTAGCATTAAAAAACACATTTTGCAGACTGCAAATCATGTTTATGTTTTGAAATCATGTTTTGGCGTCATGTGGCGCCACCTACCGCAGTCTACCAATCACTGCAGTCAGTAGAGTCTCAGCTGCAGAGCAACCACAGGTTGCCAGTTAGGTCAGAAAACGAAACCTAAAAGACCTCGGTTTTTTGAATTTGAATGTAATAACCGTTTTTGGCCACATTCTTACATATGGCACCTTTAAAACTCTTAACGTCACAAAGACAATCAACATCTCCTCACATTTTCAGATTACACGTGATACTGTCGAGCTGCTTCGATGTTTGTATGTTTATTATATTGATTTAGAATTTACAAGGTTTCTTGAATGCATCTGGAAGCGGCTCCTCTCAGATCAACATTCTCTAGTTGCCGCAGAAGTGATGAAATTTACCATGGTCTTCGAATGCATCTCATTGGCTCCTCCCAGTTGCTCAACATTACTGGCACTAGCTCTCATGTGCTTGGGGGTTTACAATATTCCAATTAGAGCTGAAACTACTAAACTACTAAGACTAAATCTATCATTTTTTCATGATTAAAACAAGATTTCTGATCGTTTTAGCTTCTTAAATGTGAATATTTTCTCGGTTTCTTTGCTCCACGTAACAAAGAAATCATTCAAACTGAATCATTTTGGTTTGTGGACAAAACAAGACATTGGAGAACATCGTCATTTCCAGGTTTGACAAACACTGATCAACGGTTTTGGGCCAAACGATTCATCGATTAGTTGCACGAAGACCAAACAGATGCAGAACAATAACATCAACACACAACACAACCTTATGCCCGGCAGCTTTTAAGCATTAACGTGAAGACTTTAGCCGTTTGTTTTAGCTCCAGTTCTTGCGTTATATAAAGCAGTGGTTTTAAAGCTCTCTCTGTAAACCCTTCGCCCTCAGGAACAGACCACGTTCATCTGCGTGTGCATCGCCGAGTTCCTCTCGCTGTACGAGACAGAGCGGCTCATCCAGGAGTTGGCCAAGTGTCGCATCGACACGCACAACATCATCGTCAACCAGCTGGTTTTCCCCGACGGGGAGAGGCCGTGTAAAATGTGTGAAGCTCGCCATAAAATCCAGTCCAAGTATTTAGATCAGGTAAGAGGCGAGGATTCACTTCTGATTTACAGATATACACGAGCGTTCAAAGGTTTGGGCTCAGCTATATAATGTTTTTGTCGTGTTTTCCATTAAAAGTCAGACTTTTATTCATCAAAAGAGTTGAATAGAAAATATAGAGTGTATTTATGATGAATTTAATGTTATATTCATTGGAGAAAAAGTGCCTTTACTTCAAAATTTTATTTTTTTCTAAAAAAAATAAAAATGTTCTCAATAGTTTTTTTCTCAAAATGTGTTATATTTTTGAAAAAAGTGCTTTTACTTCAAAAATAAGCAAATTTCTGAATTTTAATTATTTAAAAAAAACACCAATTTTTTTTCCAATTTTTTTTAATAAAAAATAAGCAAATTTCTAAATTTTAATTTATTTCTCCAAAAAAATTTTCTCAAAATTTTTTTTCTCAAAATTTTTATTTCTCAAAATGTGTTATATTCATTGAAAAAAGGGCCTTTCCTTCAAAAATAAGCAAATTTAAAAAAAATAAAAACTGTTTTTCTCAAAATCTGAATTTCTCTCTCAAAATTAAAATTTTTCTCTCAAATTTTTTTATTTTGTTTTAATCAAAATCTGTTATATTCTTTGAAAAAAAACCCCCAACACATTTCTAAGTGAGCCCACACCTTTGAACGTCTGATTTTACATGTTAACTCTGCTGCCCCCTCCTGACAGATGGAGGACCTGTATGAAGATTTCCACATAGTCAAGTTGCCGCTGTTGCCTCACGAAGTCCGAGGCGCCGACAAGGTCAACACGTTCTCTCAGCAACTCCTGGAACCGTACAAACCCCCAAACAAGTGATCTGCTTCTCTACAGAACTGCCCCCCCCCCCCCAACAGATGTGTGTGTGTGTGTGTGTGTGTGTGTGGCCTCAAACCCCACTGTAACAACAGCCTAAAGATGATCCTCAGACCTGGTGAACGATTCCTACTTGAAGCATTTAACATTTTTCCAAACAAACAAACAAACAAAGCTGGGCACAAGTGTTTCCTGTGACTCTGTGTGTGTGTGTGTGTGTGTTGTTACCACCCCCCCTCCTCCCCCTCCCTCCCTTATTTCAGGTGGTCGATGTTTCTTCACTTTCAGAACCTCACGTCTCGACAGGAACGTTCCATCCAAACATGGACGCTAATCATGAATAATAAAGATTAAAAAAAAGCAAAAAAAAAAAAGCTCATGTTAGTTTTTGTTTTTGACCCCGCCCCCCCATCATCATCATCCTTCTTACTGCAATAAAATAAAAACAACCTGCAGCAGTTTAAAGTGCTTCTTTGACCATAAACGCCGTCGTCTGATCACGTCTTCATTCATGTCGGCTGCTGTCGTCGCTTCTTATTTTCTTAATCGTTGTGTTTAATTCCATCTAAAGTCTATTTTAAAGCCTTATTTAGTGCATTTAAAACCACTGAATGTCGCTGTGAGTGAAGCGTTTGATTTGCTCACCTCGTGCTCGTTTTCCCTCCCAGCAGAAAAGCTAAAGAGAGACAAACAAACATCCCAGAATAAACGCTTCTCTTCTCTACGCTGTTTTCTATTAATTATTATTATTATTATTATTATTATTATTATTGTGCAAGTGTTGATTAAAACAAAAACTTGCGTCAGCTCAAAGACTTTTGTGGTCATTCATTCATTTGTGTTAGTTTGTGTGTGAATGTATGGGACTCTAAACGTCTACTGTTTCCTAGTTAATGAATAAAATAAAACAACATTAAATTAAATAAATTTCTTCATAAGTGAAGAAGTCTGATTCAGCTCTAATGCTGGGTCAGATTTACGTTCTAAAATATATATATAAAATATATATTCCTAATATGTCATGTTGACATATAAGAAAAAATATATATTTTCAATTTAGTGGTGAAAAATAAAGAAAATCAGAAGAAAAAAACAAATAAAATAACAGAAATAAATAATGCACTTTATTTAAAAATAATACAAATATAAAATAGCAATAAATATTGCACTTAATTTAAAAAATAAAAAATTAACACAGCAATAAATAATTCACTTTATTTAAAAATAAAATAAAATATACTAACAGCAAAATAATGCACTTTATTTAAAAAATAAACAAATAAAATAAAATAACAGCAATATGTAATGCACTTTATTTAATCAAATAAATAAATAAAAACATTAAATAACAACAATAAATAATGCACTTTATTTAAAAAATAAAATAAATAAATAAATAATGCTTAATTTAAAAATAAAGAAATAAAATAACAGCAATAAATATTGCACTGTATTTAAAATAAATAAATAAAATAATATAACACACCAATAAATAATGCACTTTATTTAATAAAATAAATAAATAAAAACAATTAAAAAAAAATATTTAACAGCAATAAATAATGCACTTTATTTACAAAATAATAATAATAATAATAAAAAAATAACACCAATAAACAATACACTTTTTTTGTTTATTGTGTTAAAAAATAGCACAAAGTCTACTCTTTATGGGGGCCCTACTTCAGGTTAGGGCCCCATGAAGGCTGTAATAACTGTGTAATAACTGTGTAATACCTCTGTAAGTGTGTAATACCTCTGTAAGTGTGTACTAACTGTGTAAATGTACATAATTGCCTGTTGTTTTCATATCGCTCTCTCCTCGGAAAGTGTTCACGGTCCAGTTGCTTCTCTCTCAGCAGTGACCGCTGCTCTGTCGCTGCTGGTCCCATCACCGAGCCGCGCTCCCGGTCAGGGGCCGCGATAACGAGCTCCTCCTCCCCCTTTCCCCTCCTCCTCCACCTCCTCCTCGCGGGGGATTTAACCCCAGGGCGCACTGACCACCGGACGAACTGAGGAGGAGGAGGAGGAGGAGGAGGAGGAGGAGGCTCCGAGGACTTCTGATCCTAACATGCAGCACGAGCCGGGCCCGAATCTGACATAAGAACTCTGATCTCTTTGAAAACAACAAGAACAACAAAAACCTTAAAAACTATTAAAGCAGCGCGAGGACAGCTGTGACGTCATGGACAGCGCACTCATCCAGCGGTGCCAATTACGCACAGAGATGCGCTGATCAGAGAAGGATCCACACAAGGTAAGAGAAGCGTCTTTTATAGTCTTTAATCAGATTTATAATGATGAATTCTGCTTTACTGAACTGTCACGTTTCATCTTCTTTAAATATAATATGTCATATTTTAATAAGAAATTAATAATCTCTTGATTTTAAGATGTTTTTTTGGATAAAAGTAACCGAATTCTTGCTCGAACGATATTTGCCATTATTATAGTAGCATATTTGGGTTATTATTGTGTTGTTTTATATATTATTCAAGTCAGTGTCATTCATTTGAAAGACAAAAACAAATATTTATTCGTTATTTTTTGCCCCCTAAAAAAAAGTCCTATTATAGTATTTATTGTACATATAAATTCATGATATTCATTACATTTCCCTGATTTTTTCACGACATATTTTTAAAGTCACGTTGCAGATGTTGAGAATTCGTGACCCGATCACTGGCACAGCCACCAAAAAACCCCCAACCTTCGAGTTGGAAGACCCGCTTTACCGCCCTGTGGCGACAGGGAAACTAAAAAAAAAAACATGGCCTCTATGACACTTTCCCCCTCTTTGTTTTCTTTCGTTATATCCACAGATCTTTTTTTTATTTCCCTGAGAACCAAACGTCGTCCACCCATGACGGTCACGTACACGGCCAGAGTGGCAAACGCCCGATTCTGCGGCTTCTCCAAGCTGCTGCTGGTGTGGAAGGGAAGCATCTACAAGGTTCTCTACAAGGAGTTCCTGGCCTTCTTCGCCATGTACGCGGCCATCAGCGTCACCTACAGGTGAGAGAAAGGGGTCAAAGTACACTAGTGTTCAAAAGTTTGGGCTCACCTGTACAATTTTTGTTGTGTTTCCAATAAAAGTCAGATTTATTTATATAAAAGAGTTGGAAAATGAAGAGAAAACATAGGCAAGACATTGACAAGATTAGAAATAATGATTTTTATTCAACAACATCATTGCACAAGGGTTTTCTAATCATCAAAAAGTCTTCTTACACCATTCGCAAACACAATGTACCATTAGAACACTGGAAATTAATAAGGAAATTTCTCAAAATTTTGTTTTTCTCAAAAAAATTTTTTTTTCTCAAATTTTTTTTTTTTCTCAAGTTTTTTCCTCAAAATTTTATTTTTTTCTCAAATTTATTTTTTTCTCAAAATGTGTTATATCCTTCAAAAATAAGCACATTTCTCAATAATTTTTTTTTTCTCAAAATTTTCTTAATTTTTCTAAAACAAGTGATTTTCTTTAAGAAATAAGCACATTTAATTTTTTTTTTTTTTTAATGTTTTCTTCTCAAAATTTTGATGCCAAAATTTTAATTTATTTCTTTAATGAAAATATTAAATTCTTCCACAAAATTTGTTATATTCTTTGAAAAAAAAGAATTTCTGTTCACATTTCTAAGTGAACAGTTTGCAGCTAGAATAGTCATTAACCACATTAACAATGTATAGAGTGTATTTCTGATTCATTTAATGTTAAATTAATTGAAAAAAAAAGTGCTTTTCCTTCAAAAAATAAGGACATTTCCAAATGCTGATTCTTCTGCGTCCCGCGGCCGCGTGAGTAAAGTCACCGTAATAACTACACGTGTTGGCTTTGACTTGTTTTTTTTTTTGTTTTCCCATTTCAGATTCCTCCTCTACGACGACCAGAAGAGATATTTTGAGAAGCTGGCGATCTACTGCAACCACTACGCCAGCCTCATCCCCATGTCGTTTGTTCTGGGTGAGACACAAACTTCTTTAAAAGATAAGAGGAAACAAACACAAAGGAGTTCAAGCAAACACAGTGTCCTGAGATCACAGTGACGAGGACTGTGAACGGATACGACGTCCTGTTACATAACAGATAACCGTCTATGGCCGTAGTGTATTATCTCACACTGAAATAAACCTCTTCCCCCCCCCTCCCTCCTCCGTCGCTCGTTTCCACCAGGTTTCTACGTGACCCTGGTGGTGAACCGGTGGTGGAGCCAGTACACCAGCATCCCGCTGCCCGACCGGCTCATGTGCGTGCTGTCGGGCGGCCTCCACGGCAGCGACGAGCGCGGCCGCCTGCTGCGGCGCACCATGATGCGCTACGCTAGCCTGTCGGCGCTGCTCATCCTGCGCTCGGTCAGCACGGCCGTCTTCAAGCGCTTCCCCACCGTGGACCACGTGGTGGAGGCCGGTGAGTCAAGACAACTTGACGTAAAAAGTCATTTTTAAAACCGTTATAATTAAAACGGTAAAAAAGAGTTTGTCGACGTCGGCTAGAGTGTGTCGCTCTGAATTGAACTGATTGTTTAAAAACCGTCACAGGAAACAAAACTTTCACAAAAAGAGGCGTTCAGGAGCTCCCACGTTTAAATTTGTGAAAAAGCGGATGTGCAGGTTGGACATTGTGAGCAGGAGAAGAGTTTGTTTGTCGGTTGTCCTCAGCTAGAGTGTGCCGCTCTGAAAAACGTCCCAAAAAAAGTCTAAAACTCAACCCGCGACTGTTTAAAAACCGTGATAGGACACAAAACTTTCACAAAACGAGGCGTTCAGGAGCTCCCACGTTTACGTTTGTGAAAAACGGATATGAATTGACTGAGAAATTACAGTTTTAAAAGTTTTAACATGGGGGTTTAAAATGGGAGGTTTGAGCAGAACTCTCTGCGCCGCTTTTAGGTGATTTTAAGAAAAACTGCAAGTCAACAACACACAGGGTTAGACAACGACCATAGCAACGTTTTTATGTACAAATTGTCTGTGTAGGTTGGAAATTGTGAGCGGGAGAAGAGTTTGATTGTCTGTTGACTTCGGCTAGAGTGTGCCACACTAACGGCGCAATGAAAACGCCCAGAAAAAGTCTAAAACTCAAACTGCGATTGTTTAAAAAGTGTAACAGGTAATGAAACTTTGACTTAGGTGAGAAAAGTCTCAAGTCTTGTGAAACGATTAAAGCTTCAACCACGTTTCTACGTCAACGTACGACGACACGGCGAGGCTTCAAAGTGGGCTAGGTTGTGATCATTTTTTTGACCGTTTTCCATTCATGTGTATGTGGAAAAAGTCATAGCACGCCATTTCGTCCTTATATGGACATCCTGGGCGGTGCGTGTGTTTATAGGTCACATATTTAGGCTTTAATAGTGAAGGAAAGTCGCAATAATTGTGCAAAAGTCACAATATGAGACCGTTTTTCTTTTGTTTTTGTTCAGACAAACTAAAAAAGTGAATCTTTTGAGTAGTTTTTGCCGTGGGAATAATACACAACTCCTTATATGGACGTCCTGGGTGACGTGTGTTTATATAGGTCACATATTCAGGCTTTAATAGTGAAGGAAAGTTGCAATAATTGTGCAAAAGTCACAATATGAGACCGTTTTTCTTTTGTTTTTGTTCAGAAAAACAAAAAAGTGAACATTTTGAGTATTTTTTTGCCGTGGGAATAATACTCAACTCCTTATATGGACATCCTGGGTGGTGTGTGTTTATATAGGTCATATATTCAGGCTTTAATAGTGATATAAATTTGCAAAAATTGCGCAAAAGTCACACAAATTACATTGTTTGCCTTTTGTTTTTGTTCAGAAAAACAAAAAGTGAACATTATGAGTAGTTTTAGCTCAAATGTGTTTGTATAGTTGGTGAAAATGACGTTTTTTTCCCACCAGATTGCAGACTTTGTGTTGAAAAAAGGATATCAGACGCTCTATATTGTACATTTTGTAAACAGTAATGAGAACCAGCTCTGTGTTCTAAGGGTTAATCCATTTTTCTGCTCTGTAAAACTCGTAACAAACACATCACGTTTGTCGTCGTGAAATCAGAACGATGACGTTAAGCGTCAGAAGTGAGCGTCATAAAGCGAGCGTGCACGTTTTTGTCCGTTATCTGCTGCTGCTGCTGCTGCTGCACTGTGTGAGCGCAGGAGAAATCACAAGGACAAACACATCCTGATATTCACACACACGATGATAAAAACAAGGGGAGTTATCGCAAGATTAATGCAGAAATCCTCTCCTCTGTGTTTGTAACTCGGAGAAGACGTCATTTTGCGCTATTGCACTATAGTTTTCACACAATAACGTATAAAAAGGTCTGTATTTAAATAGAAATTTCCTGTAATTTTTTACGTAGGATTCATGACGAGAGAGGAGAGGAAGAAGTTTGAGCGTCTTCACTCTCCGTACAACAAATACTGGATGCCCTGCGTCTGGTTCGTCAACCTGGCTGCTGTGGCGCGCTGTGAGGGCCGGATCAAAGACGACCACACACTCAAACTGCTGCTCGAGGTGTGCACGCACACACACACGCACGCACACACACATTCTTTTACTTGCCGCATACTGAGAACCAGCATTTTCACTTTCTAAATCAGACACAATTACAAATATCTGGTGCAGTACCATAAAATGTCTGCAGGTGGAGCCCCAGAGCAAAAAAGTTTGTGAAACACCAGGGCTGGAAAACGTGTTTTTGTACCAAATTATAGTTATATAGCATAGCATTATATAGCATAGCATGTTTACAACCTGAGGAAGTGATTTCAATGAAAACACAGTGAGGACCGGCCAAAATGTCCTCACTTTGTAAAAATGACCTCACTTTGTTGGTTAAAAAAAACCCCTCACTGGTCCTCAGTATGCTGCAAGTACAAGAACACACACACACATACACACTCTTGTACTTGCCACATACTGAGGACCAGCATTTTCACTTTATAAATCCGACACAATTACAAATATCTGGTGCAGTACCATAAAATGTCTGCAGGTGGAGCCCCAGAGCAAAAAAGTTTGTGAAATAACAGGGCTGGAAAACAGGTTTTTGTACCAAATTGAGGAGAGAGTATAGCTTGTTTACGACCTAAGGAAGTGATTTCAATCAAAACAGTGAGGACCGGCCAAAATGTCCTCACTTTGTAAAAAAGACCTCACTTTGTTGGTTAAAAAAACCCCTCACTGGTCCTCAGTATGCCACAAGTACAAGAACACACACCCACACACACACACACTGACCCCACAACATAAGGAAAACCAGGTCCATGTCGATTAAAGGCTGTAAAAAGTAATTTGTGTGTGTGTGTGTGTGTGTGTGTGTGTGTGTGTGTGTGTGTGTGTGTGTGTGTGTGTGTGTGTGTGTCGACAGGAGCTGAACTCGTTCAGAGGGAAATGCAGCATGTTGTTTCATTACGACATGATCAGTGTTCCTCTGGTCTACACTCAGGTGAGTGGTTAACTGTTAAAAGTATTAACATTTAAGAGTTCCTTTAAAAAACTGACACATTTGTTCTTAGGGGCAGAAAATGTGACCTTCCCCAAACACTGCTGTAAAAATATTATATATTCATATTTCATATTTTTTCCCCTTTAAATGAGTGAAACTACTTCACCCTGAAATATACACATCAAATATTAATCAGATTTATTTCAATGTTAACCCTTTAAAGGCCGGTATGTTTTACGCGACTCCACTGTTTTATATTGAAAAACACTAAACGAAAAAACTACAATTTCCATAAAATACTTTTGAAAACAATCAAAAAATGCCTTATTTGTTCTTAGCGGCAGAAAATGTCACCTTCCCAAAAACGGCTGTAAAAATATTATTTATTATTAATAATTTTTCCCACCTTAAATTAGTCAATCAAATATTAATACTATTTTTTTCAATGTTAACCCTTTAAAGGCCAGTATGTTTACATTGTTTTTTAAATGAAAAAAAAACCCATAAAACGACAATATTTCCATAAAATACATTTGAATGATGATAAATTCAGTGATCGGCAGAATCATTGATTTTTAATGCATGGCTATATTTTTTTGCAGTGTCAGATTAAAAAAAACAAAAAACTGACAAATTTGTTCCTAGCGGCAGAAAATGTGCACTGCTGTAAAAAGTGGTTATAAGCTACTTCAGCCTTAAAGTATTAAAATATATATTAATAATATACCAAGATTTTAACCCTTTAATGCAAGTATATAATCATGGCGTCAAACCAAAGCATCAGATTGGAGAAGAAACAGTGGTTTCTGATTACTAAAACCTCTGATTTTGAGCAGTTTAAATCAAAAAGTTCACGGATATGGACACAGTTTTGTGGCGATTGTGGTTAGGAGTGATTAGATTCTACTAACTTCTCCTCACACAATGAAGACTAAAGAGTTGGCTGTTCCCAAACCTCACTAAATGACATGCACACACATATATATATGTACAAATATATATAAAACAAAATCAAAGAGTCAAGTGTCAGTCCACGACTGCTCGGCTCAAATGTTTGTCAAACCCTTCCACGTCCACGAGTTGCTGCATATAAAGAGGAGGGAGAGCGTGATTACAAAGCAGCTTCAGCTGCTGAAGTGATCGTCACACCTGGGAGCCACGCCCACAGCCACGCCCACGCCCACAGCCACGCCCACAAGAAGAAGTCCTCATTTCATTTTCAGGACTCAAGATGTTTAAAAATCAGATTGAATTCATGACATTTTGGAAACACGTCACAGTTAAAAAAACCTTCTCTTTTGTAGGGTTAGCGTACGTAGTTTTGTACGTAGCTTTTGTAGGTTTTTAGGTACGAAATAAGAGGGAAAACGACTTTATATCGCTGCTTAAAAGTGCGATAGAAAATCAATCGTAACTTTGACTCGACGACATGTAAGACGACAAAAAAAGAGCCACTTTTAAAAGCCTGAATATGTGACGTATAAACGTGGTGACGCTGTATCTGTGTTTATACACAAACTGTATAATGTGTTATTATAGGGCAATGTTGTGATTTCTAAAGTTCTGTTTTTAGGGTAATAAAAGTAAAAAACCCCAAAAGACCCACACAAGAAGCATTTAAAAGACAATAATACAAAAGAAAAATAAGAAAATAAGTAGTTAACGCGTCAACGTTAGCTTAGCGCGAGTTAGCGCATAACGCGTTTCCACGGCGACTGACCGGAAAAAGAGGCGCGTGACGTCATGTTTTACGATACTCCCGATTTGTTAAAACGAGCCTCTAAAGTCGCGCTAAACTTTAAAAAAACAGAGGCACACATACGTAGTAACACAGGTACGCTAACGTTATTTGTTAGCGCTGCTCTTTTTCCGCTACAGTTCGACTGTAGGCGCGCTAACCGGCGCTAAAAGGAGCTAATGCAGCTAACGGAGCTAACTGGTAAACTGTGCCTGGAGTCCGGTGTCGCGGCGCGTGAAAAAACATGACGGGATTCGAGTCTTTTTACGGTCAGTCGTCATGGAAACGCGCCGTGCGTTAGCGCAGCACTAAAAATAAGAGAAAACGCACAAAAACAACTGACTCTGGCTTAAAAACCTCAACATTGGGCTTATTTTAACCATAAAAAGGGCCACAAAATGTCCTGCAACTAAGTTATTTACAGTTTACTACATGTCAAAATAGCGTATTAACATGTTTTAAATGGATAAAAAAACACCGCGGTCGTACACGAACGTCATATTTTGTGCTTCTCAGGTGGTGACGTTGGCCGTGTACAGTTTCTTCCTGGTGTGTCTGATCGGCCGTCAGTTCCTGGACCCCAGTCAAGCGTATCCGGGTCACGACCTTGACCTCTACGTGCCCATCTTCACCCTGCTGCAGTTCTTCTTCTACGCAGGGTGGCTCAAGGTCAGAGTCATTTTTACAGATTTCCTTTTAAGACCATCATCATCATCAGAGGGTGAGACGTTTCCTTTGTGTGGTTGCAGGTCGCGGAGCAGCTGATCAACCCGTTCGGAGAAGACGACGACGACTTTGAGACAAACTGGCTCATCGACAGGAACTTCCAGGTTATTATCGTCTCGCTACGGTACGACGCTCTCGCGACTGTGGTACGGACGCGTTCGACTCACGTACGCTTTCGCCCGCGCAGGTGTCCATGATGGCCGTGGACGAGATGTACGCGGACCTGCCCGCGATGGAGCGAGACCGCTACTGGAACGACTCCAACCCTCGGCCGCCGTACACGGCCGCCACGCTCTTCGTCCTGCGCAAGCCGTCCTTCCAGGGGTCCACGTTCGACATGGCGTGAGTTTCTTTGTCCTCCTTTAGTTCACCTGATCTACACCCTTAGAAATAAAAGTGCTAAGTAGAACCTAAGTAGAACCGTCCTTCTACAAGGGCTGAGGTTCTACCCGGAACCATTTGCTTCTGAGAAACCCTTTCCCGAAGATAGGGTTACTCAAGGGTTCACTAATGGTTCCAGTAAGAACCATTTTGTTCCAGACAACCCTCTAAAACCCATTTCCTGAATACAGGGTTCTTGGTGGAACCCTCCAAAAGAGTTCCAGGTGGAACCTTTACAAAAAGGTTCTACCTGGAGCCAAAAAGGGTTCTCCTATGAGGACAAGCCAAAGAACCTTATATGGTTCTACTTAGCACTTTTATTTCTAGGAGTGTAGAAACCTTCATACCCTCTTAGAAATAAGGGTTCCAAAAGTGTTCTTCTACAAGGGTTGACCTGGCACTATTTGTTTTTCAAGGGTTCTTGGTAACACTAATGGTTCCAATAAGAACCAGTTTGATCCAGAGAACCCTCTAAAACCCCTTCCCTGAATAAAGGGGTTTAAAAGGGTTCTTGGTAACACTAAGGTTAAGTGTTCCAGGTTAGGTTCTACCTGGAGCCAAAAAAGGGTTCTCCTATGAGGACAAGCCGAAGAACCTTATATGGTTCTACTTAGCACTTTTATTTCTAAGAGTGTAGAAACCTTCCTACACAAGGGTTGAGGTTCTACCTGGTACCATTTGTTTTTCGAGGGTTCTTGGTAACACTGATGGTTCCAGTAAGAACCATTTTGATTCATTTCAATTCATATCCGTTTTTCACAAATTTAAACGTGGGAGCTCCTGAACGCCTCGTGACGCTTAGGAACCAAAATTACGTCGCTTTCTCCAATTTTCGCCAGTTGGAACCAGGTGTTTGGAAGGGGGCGGGGCTTGTGCAACAGGATATGAACAGTGTGATTGATTGATTGACATCTCTTGTAACAGGATCCCTAAAGAGGAGATGCACTTCCATCCCCTGGAGGAAATCGCCGAGAACACGGAGGAGTCGGCCAATCGTCACCCCAACATGGCGCTCTTCAACCGCCTGCTCAACGCCGCGCCGTCGCCCACGGGCCTCATGGGAGGAGCTCTGCGCCGCACCTCGGCCCAGCTCCAGAGGCTGCACCACTTCCCCGGCATCGACCCGAGCACCAGCGGCGACGACGACGACGACGACGGCGGCGGCGACGACGGCGAGAGCTGCAAGGTGGGCAAAGGCGGTTCTCTGCCGTCCGGCCTGGGCCAGGACACTCAGAGCACCGTCTGCAGCTTCAGGGACGAGAAGACCTCCAGGACGCCCCTGGATCTGCTGGAGGTCCAGTTTGGAGCCGAGCAGGAGAGGAGGAACCTGGAGGAACGAGGGGAGGCGGAATGGTTCCAGACCAAAGCTCCGGCGTCCGTGTCGCTGCTTCCTCCTCCGCCCAGGTGGTCCGGTCGAGCGGCCTCCTCCACGCCCATCGCCTCCCGTAAAAAGACCTCTGGCCTCCTCTTTCACCCGGCTGTACACTCCAGTCTGGAGCACTGCAGCTCTCAGCCGGCCATCAACCACCACAGAGCCGCCGCCGGCGCCGGCACCAGCGCCGCGCCCACCGCGGCTCCCAAACCAAACCAAATGTCCTTCCTCGCCGTGCCGTCGTACGACGAACCGCAGCGTTTTCGCAGCGTGAGCATGGGCTCGGAGCTCACCGGCTCTTAGGATGTTTTTAACGAAGAAGAAGAAGAAGAAGAAGAAGAAGAAGAAGAAGAAGAAGAAGAAGAATGCTTCCACTTTTACGTTCACTCATCAACACCATTGGAAAAGTGCAATAGACTTCTAAGACTTCTAAGCTAGAGCAGAGCGTCTCAGAATAGTTGTTTACATCATTAACAATGTATAGAGTGTGTTTCTGATTAATTAAAAAAAAAAAAAATCTAAAAAGCTATATATTTTTTCTCAATTTTTATTTTTTTTCTCAAAAAAGTTTTTTTTCTCTAAATTGGTTGGATTGATTGGAATTTTTTTTTTCACAAAAAGGACATTTTTTTCCTCAATTTTTTTTTTACCTCAATTTTTAATTTTTTTTTCTTAAAATTGAAATTTTCCCCTCAAAATTTTAATTTCATAAAATATATTTATTCTTTTCTCAAAAAACTTTTTTTTCCTCAAAATTTGTTAGATTGATTGGAAAAAGGTTTTTTTTTCTCTCAAAATGTACTTTTTTCCCCTCAATTTTTGTATTTTTTTATATTTTTATAAAATTTTATTTCGTGTAGTATATCATCTAACTGCTATGTATAATTATGAATATATATATATATATAGTTGTATATTTAAGCTACCTGTTAGTCCAAGCTAACACAAACCCATGTAATTGCTGTAAACTGAATGATTTATTACACATTATTTATATAATTATTATTATTATTATTGTTAATGATTTCAACAAACTGAATGAGATAACAGTGAATGACTTTGTTTAGTTTTGAATATAAATAAACTATGACTATTATGACACTAACGTGTATTTACAAATGTCAGTACTAACATTGGCCAGCAGGGGGCGGTAGACGCAAAAGAAACAGACTCATGATACACTGTGAACGTTCTACCTGGTCCTGATCCTGCGAGTCAACAGGCACAAACAGCAGTACATCCTTTAGTAAATAATAATATTTATAATATAATATATATATATATATATATATATAATATAAACTTTTGTGTACAATTTAGGGTCAAAGTTTGGATCAAAAGTTCTTCCTCTGACATGTTTGACCCACACGTTTGCAGCTAGAATAGTCGTTTACCACATAAACAATGTATAGAGTGTGTTTATGATTCATTTAATGTTATATTCATTGAAAAAAAAGGTGCCTTTCCTTAAAAATAAGGACATTTCTAAGCACTGATTCTTCGGCGTCCCGCAACCGCGCGAGTAAAGTCACACGTGTTGGCTTCGATGATGATGATGTAGCGTTGCTAAAGTGTAATTTGGCTCTGAGCCACAGCGCTGATTCCGGCACATTCACTGTTTTCACTGTCGCTCAAACCGTAACACAACACGATCACTGCCCGACAATAGACTGTTTAAACGGAGCACACACAGATGGTTTAGTCCAGGTTAAAGTAGCGTAAAAGCCGCGTAAACACATTAAACCGGATTACAGGCACGGTTGTGTTTGTCGTATGATGTATTAACACATTAGGATCACTGACAAAGACAGAAAAATGTACTTTACTTGGGTAAGTTTTTGCTTATTTTAACCGTAAAAGGGCCAAAAAATTTACTTTTGTCCAATTTTTCCAGCATAGCTTTGAGTTATTTACAGTTTACTGCATGTTAAAATAGTGTTAAATGATTTTGTGTGTTAAATATGAAACTTTGAACAGTAAAATACACATATTTAAAACAACATTTGTTGGAGTTTTTGTCTCAATGTCCAAAAATTCCAACTCTCTGGTGACAAAGATGATTTGCTAGCTTCCCGCAGCAGCGCGAGTGAGTGAAATTACCCTAATACCCATGTTATAAACAGTGTATTAATGATTTTGTGTGTTAAATTTGAAACTTTGAACAGTGTAACACACGTATCTAAAATTAATTTCTTATTAAACTTACATACAGGCGTATTTTTCCCCAACGCTCTCCTCTCTGGTGACAAAGACGCCGATTAGCTAGCTTCGCGCAACAGCGCGAGTGAGTGAAATTACCGCAATAACCACACGTTAGCAACTTCGTGGCTTTCAGAAACCCGCTGGAATTTTTCCTGATGGCGCAAACCGCTGCGTAATTGCGAATTTGTAAAATTCTCCCTTCACCAAAGTCCATAGAGAAAATCAGCGTTTTAGCGTGCGTTTGTTTTTAGCTAACGACAAAGAGTCGCTGCTCTACGGTCGCCTCGTTGGGTTTTTGTACGTCGGTAAATCCAAACAGGATTAAGATTTAGTCGACAACGACGAGTTAGTCGACGACTAAGAATGTAGTAAATCTTGTTTTTCTTAGCGCACGAGTAATTATTATGCTAACTGCTAACTGCTGCAGATTCTCTTTATGGACTTTGGTGCGGAGGGAGCGAGGGCCGTCTAGAAGAAAAGGGGGTAGATTTGATCAGGTGATTAAATCACAGGTGTCAAACTGCCGGCCCCGCGGGCCATATGCGGCCCCCCAATTGATTACATGCGCCCCCCCCCCCCCCACTTAATATTATGTTATAATGAAAACATGGCCCACAACCTCACTGTCTTTTAAACACATACTCAACATGAAGTCAGCCTTTTCGAATTTTGGCGTCCATTTTGGCTATTTGCGACCTTGGGGGCCAATGAACAGCTAGTATGGTCAATAGGGGGCCGGCCTAGAGAACAAAAAATGGGGGGGAAAAACTACTTTCGACAACTTTTCGATGTGTCTAACTCATTTACGAAGGGTGCAAATCACCAAAATTCAAAAAGGCCGACTTCCTGTTGAGTTGAGGCCATGCACGGTTTTCCCGCCAAATTTTGGGGAAATTCGGTGGAGTTCAATCTATGCCAAAGTTATAGGGCAATTCCTGTATCGTGGCGAATGGTCGAAATTCGCCAAGGGTTGTCATGTTAGCGCCGTTTTGACTCCGCAAAACAATTTTTTCCGACAACAATGCTAACATTGCTCCTACGTAGATTTGTAGAAACGTAGATAGATTTGACGCGGGCCGGCAGTTTGACACCTGTGGCGTACGCGTTTGTTAGCCTAATTGAGTCATTAGCATAGTTTCACTGACCCATAAGTGACGTTAGTTCCCCCCCCCCCCCCCCCCCCGCCGCATCAATCAACGTGGACTTGACCGGCATCAAAAGAACTCTTTCCTTGTCCTTCTCGGTAAAAAGTCAAAAGAATAATCTCCCAGAATCAGTTAGCTTGTTTTACAGCGATCAGGTCTTTTCTTTGCGCTGCTGGTTTCAGGGGAAACGTTAGCTTGTGTTTGTGTCATTAAGTGTGAAAACTGTGTGGGAGGGTTTCAAAGAACTCGTGTGTGTGTGTGTGTGTGTGTGTTTCTCTGGAACCAGGATCGCTGAGGTCAGCAGAACGGCTAACAGAAAGTTTGCTAATTTAAGACACACACACACACACACACACACACACACAACCACGTGGCGTACGTAGCGTTAGCGCAAGTGTGTGTGTGTGTGATGATTTTTAACTTATCGCAGCCTCTGTTTACGTTTGGGTTTCTGAGGGGGAAGTTTGTGGGGAAGAGAAAACACACACACGCACACACACACACACACACATACACACACACACACAGACACACACACACACAGAGAAGTGTGGGATGAAAGGAAACCTTCTCTCTCTCTCTCTATGGTTGAAGTTTCTTGGAATCGTCCTCGGTGTGAAACTGTAAAATGTGAACGTTGTTTTTAAAGAAGCCGTGACGAGTGACGAGTGAGGCCAGAGACGCACGGCGGCGGCGGCGGCGGCGGCGGCTGTCGTGCACGCGCACGCACGCACACGCACACGCACACCGATTCCTGTTAGCTGACACAATCATAACATCTGTGGTGAAAGTGGCCTCCAAACTGCTGCAGTTTCACACACACACACACACACACATGCATGCACGCACGCACACACACACACACACACACACACATCTTTAGATTTCTGCTGCATCACACATAAGCAAGAGTGAGTGATAAAAGTACCTGTAAACACACTTTAATGTGCATTTTTATGCTTTATAATTTAAAGTTATTTTACATTTTAATCTTCCGCACTTTGAGATTAAATCATCGCTTTAAGCGGCGTTATCCTATTTCAGTCTGTTTTTGGTTTATTTCTCTCTTTTTATAGTGTTTTTATTTGAAATTGTATTTATTTTTTTGTACACTAAGTTGCATGGAGATGTGACGTACAAATAAAAATATATATACATATATATAAATATATATACATAAATACATGATCATATGTTTGTACATATATGTATATATATATACATACACATATATACATATATACACATACACACATACATGTATACATATATACACATACACACATACATGTATACATATATACACATATACATATACACATATACACATAAATATGTACATTTATACACATATACATATATACACATAGACATATACATATATACACATACATATATACACACATATACACATATACTCATGAACACATATACATATACACACACATATATACACATATACTCATAAACACATATACATATACACATATACACATATACATGTATACATATATACACATACACATATACATATATACACATACATATATACACATACACATATACATATATACACATACACATATACATATATACACATACACACATACATATATACACATACACATATACATATATACACATACACATATACATATATACTCATATATATATACACAAATACATATACACAAATACATATATACACACATATATATACATATATAATGATAATGTAAAGATAAGTAGTGTTTAGTGAAAACTAGGCCATAAAAATGTAGTTTAACATGAACACAAACGACATTTGACTTATTTTCTCTCCAGCTGTTGCGAATACTTGTGTTTCTATGTTTTATATTGTGTTAAAAACATGCGTTGATAACAAATGTGTATCACACATGTTTTTATTCACATTTTATTCATAAACAGCTTGTAATAGTGTTAGAAAGAAGAGGGGACTGGACATAAAGACTCAAAAATACTAGGAGTCTTAGTGTTTTTAATGAAATAAGTTAACTTATACTTATAATATATATATACTGTACTTATTTACACACACACACACACACACACACACACACACACACACACACACACACACACACACACACACACACACACACACACACACACACACACACACACACACACACACACACACACACACACACACAGACGTGCGTCACTGTTACCTCTGTTGTGTAATAATGGGCTCTTTGACTGAAGTAAACACATGTGACTCTGGTCAGTTTTCATTGTCACGGCCATCCTCACCCTGTACTTTCACATTTGTTTTTGTCTGTGTGTGTGTGCGTGTGTGTGTGTGTGTGTGTGTGAGACAGGGAGTGCCTGAACAACACACACACACACACACACACACACCCTGCTGTTCATGACAACTGTACTCTGCACATAAGGACCTGTCTGTCTGGTTCTCTGTGTATCTGTGTCTGTTTATCAGCGTTTGTCTGTGAATCCACTGCTTGTTTACGGTCTGTCTGTCTGTGACACTGTGACCATTATCAGGACACACAAAGACCTGTGTGTGTGTGTGTGTGTGTGTGTGTGTGTGTGTGTGTGTGTGTGTGTGTTCACGTTCTGTCTGCTCTCACAGCTCCAGCATCAGAACACTTCGATATGTTTTGTTTGTTTTGTCAGCAGCAGACGGGTCATTTTTACAGTGTAAACGACTGTTTTTATGAAGTTACTGCAGTTAAATATGAAGACACCTTTACTTACTTTACTTAAAATAGACTCATCTGAGGTACACTCTTAGAAATAACCATATAAGGTTCATCGCGCTTGTCCTCATAGGAGAACCCTTTTTGGCTCCAGGTAGAATCTAACCTGGAACCCTTAGTGTTACCAAGAACCTGGTTCCCTTTATTCAGGGAAGGGGTTTTAAAGGGTTCTCTGGATCAAAATAGGTCTTACTGGAACCATTAGTGTTACCAAGAACCCTTGAAAAACAAGTGGTCCCAGGTAGAACCTCAGCCCTTGTAGAAGAACACTCTTGGAACCCTTATTTCTAAGAGTGTAGGAAGGTTTCTACACTCTTAGAAATGAAAGTGCTAAGTAGAACCATATAAAGTTTCTTCGGCTTGTCCTCATAGGAGAACCCTTTTTATAAAGGTTCCACCTGGAACCCTTCTGGAGGGTTCCACCAAGAACCCTTTTAAAACCCTTAATTCAGGAAAGGGGTTTTAAAGGGTTCTCTGGATCAAAATGGTTCTTACTGGAACCATTAGTGTTACCAAGAACCATTGAAAAACAAGTGGTTCCAGGTAGAACCTCAACCCTTGTAGAAGAACACTTTTGGAACCCTTATTTCTAAGGGTGTAGGAAGGTTTCTACACTCTTAGAAATAAAAGTGCTAAGTAGAACCGTATAAGGTTCTTCGGCTTGTCCTCATAGAATAACCCTTTATGGCTCCAGGTAGAACCTTTTTATAAAGGTTGCACCTGGAACCCTTTTGGAGGGTTCCACCAAGAACCCTTTTAAAACCCTTTATAATTCAGGAAATGGGTTTTAAAAGGTTCTCTGGATCAAAATAGTTCTTACTGGAACCATTAGTGTTACCAAGAACCCTTGAGAAACCCTTTTTTCTGGAAAGTGTTTTTCGTGGCAAATGGTTCCAGGCAGAACCTCAACCCTCGTAGAAGAACCCTTTCGGAACCCTTGTTTCTCAGGGTTCCAGTTCGGTTTCCCCCGTCTTCTCTCTACGTCTGTGGACTTTTTCAGGGCAGAAATTCATGTATAGAGTTTTTTCTTTTTAAACGTCTTAACGCCACAGAAATGTCACATATCAGGTCTTTAAAGAGGTCGCGGCAGCTGCAGGAGGCTGAACATCTGAGACTGAGGACGGCCAACAGGGGAACTTGAGGGCTGAGGAGTTAAGGGTCGACTCCCTGCCCTAACCACCTCCTCCTCCTCCTCCTCCTCTTCCTCCTCCTCCTTCCCCTCCTTCCTCCTCCTCCTCCTCCTCCTCCTCCTCCTCCTCCCATGTCAGCCCTGGGCGTCCTGATGGTTCCTGACAGTAACTGCTGTCCTGCGTTCCCCCAACTCGTCGCCCATCCTCCTCCTTCGCTGTTGCCCGTTCGGCCGATGACCACAGTGACCTCGCGTTGGAAGTTTGCCGCCGAACGTCGAAAAAGCACATCGCGGGACGTGGATCTGCGTTTTTTTATTTTATTTTGGTGTTTCTCAACTCTTTACAGGAATCTCGCCGCGTCTCGTGACTCAGCAAAAATCACAATTGCACCTGCACACACACACACACACACACACACACACACACATACACACACACGGTTGCACAAGCGTGAGTGAAATTTTCACCGTGTCAATCACTTTTTTCCGGGTGTGGCAGTTGGTTTGACACGCACACACACACACGCACACACACGCACACACACGCACATGTACTAATTTCCACTTCCTGTTGCGCAAATACTTGAACATAAAAAAAAAAAAAAAAGACTACAGATATGAACGCTGAACTTGTCCGACTGGATGATGACGGATAATCAGAGTGTAATCAGCACAGGATCAGTGTGACGCACACACACACGCACACGCACACACACACACACACACACACACACACACGCACGCACGCAAGGTGAAGTCAACTCCAAACGGAGAAAGTGGAGGACGGCGTCCGTCGCATGTTTTATTCATGCCGTCGGCGGACACACACACACACACGAACGCACGCACGCACACACACACACACACACACACACACACACACAGGGGGGTGAAGTCACAGGAGTGTAAGTAATCGCGTGTGTCACATAAATCAACAGCGACGATGACCTCATTTTACCACATAACAGCCCCCCCCCCCCCCCCCCCCGCCCACACTCGGTAAGGAGCTCCAGATGTACACACACACACACACACACACACACACACACACACACTGAAAAAACCAGGCAATAATAATAATAATGACTACAATAACAGGAAGTTATAACACTTTCCAAACCCTCGTTGCGTCTCACTCGTTTCACGCAGACTTTATTGGGCACAACCCGCGCGTTAGCGCTTATATTTTATCGGTAAAAATCGCACTTTCTTTTCTCTACCCGCGTAAATGTACGGGATATCGCTTTCTTTTGATTTCTACACAGGTGTCACGTCCACAGACGACTCTCTGCGATTCAATCGGACGACCGACCGTCGACAAACGAGCAGCTAATCGGCGACGATTGCCGACCAGGAATGCGTCCGTTGACCCCGTTAGCTCTGGAGAGACGGCGGCGAATACGTCGTGTTTTTACAGTCACCACCGCACGCGACTTTGATGTCGTCGGTTAATTGCGCAAAGTCGAGAGCGCAACGTGTTGTAAAAGATTAATAATGAGGAGCTGAACAGGAAGTGAACTTTGAGCTCGTCGTTTGACTCTGATAAGAGAACAGATCATGACTGTGACACTTATACTGTGTTAATGTGTTAATCCTTCAGTTTAGGGATTAGGTTTTTGTTTCGCTCGTCCAAACGAATGCAAGTCAATCTGTGACTGAGAGGTCGTTTACATCCATTACACTTTTTGTTAGCGGTGGAACCATTGACAAGAGGAGAGGAATCAGGGTTCCAATCCTGGGAAGAACCAAATGCCCTTCCCACCCACACTCTTAGAAATAAGGGTTCCAAAAGGGTTCTTCTACAAGGGCTGAGGTTGTACCTGGAACCATTTGCTTTTAAAAAAACTCTTTCCCCAAGAAAAGGTTTTTCAAGGGTTCTTGGTAGCACTAATGGTTCCAGTAAGAACCATTTTGATCCAGAGAACCCTTTAAGACTACTTTCCTGAATAAAGGGTTTTAAAAGGGTTCTTGGCGGAACCCTCCAAATGGGTTCCAGGTGGAACTCTTAGAAACAAGGGTTCCAAAAGTGTTCTTCTACAAGGGCTGAGGTTCTACCTGGAACCATTTGTTTTTCAAGGGTTCTTGATAACACTAATGGTTCCAGTAAGAACCATTTTGACCCATGGAACCCTTTAAAACCCCATTCCTGAATAAGGGGTTTTAAAAGGGTTCTTGGTGGAACCCTCCAAAAGGGTTCCAGGTGGAACTCTTAGAAACAAGGGTTGCAAAAGTGTTCTTCTACAAGGGCTGAGGTTCTACCTGGAACCATTTGTTTTTCAAGGGTTCTTGATAACACTAATGGTTCCAGTAAGAACCATTTTGACACATGGAACCCTTTAAAACCCCATTCCTGAATAAGGGGTTTTAAAAGGGTTCTTGGTGGAACCCTCCAAAAGGGTTCCAGGTGGAACTCTTAGAAACAAGGGTTCCAAAAGTGTTCTTCTACAAGGGCTGAGGTTCTACCTGGAACCATTTGTTTTTTCAAGGGTTCTTGATAACACTAATGGTTCCAGTAAGAACCATTTTGACCCATGGAACCCTTTAAAAGCCCTTTCCTGAATAAAGGGTTTTAAAAGGGGTTCTTGGTGGAACCCTCCAAAAGGGTTCCCCTATGAGGACAAGCCGAAGAACCTTATTTGGTTCTACTTAGCACTTTTATTTCTAAGAGTGTAGAAACCTTCCTACACTCTTAGAAATAAGGGTTCCAAAAGTGTTCTTCTACAAGGGCTGAGGTTCTACCTGGAACCATTTGTTTTTCATGGGTTCTTGGTAACACTAATGGTTCCAGTAAGAACCATTTTGATCCAGAGAACCCTTCAAAAGTCCTTTCATGAATAAAGGGTTAGGGTTCCAGGTGGAACCTTTATAAAAAGGTTCTACCTGGAGCCAAAAAGGGTTCTCCTATGAGGACAAGCTGAAGAACCTTATATGGTTCTACTTAGCACTTTTATTTCTAAGAGTGTAGAAACCTTCCTACACTCTTAGAAATAAGGGTTCCAAAAGTGTTCTTCTACAAGGGCTGAGATTCTACCTGGAACCATTTGTTTTTCAAGGGTTCTTGGTAACACTAATGGTTCCAGTAAGAACCATTTTGACCCATGGAACCCTTTAAAAGCCCTTTCCTGAATAAAGGGTTTTTTAAAAGGGTTCTTGGTGGAACCTTCCAAAAGGGTTCCAGGTCCTGGAGCCAAAACGGGTTCTCCTATGGTTCTACTTAGCACGTTTATTTCTAAGAGTGTAGTCTGTGTGTGTGTGTGTGTGCACCCTTGGACAGGTCGTAACCTTCAGTATAGATCCTCAGAAATGATGTTTCTGCCTCATTAGGATCAGCCTTAAAAAGAGGTCACACACACACACACACACGCACACACACACACGCACACACACACACACACACACACACACACACACACACACACACACACACACACACTGTCTGGGACATCGTGCAGGTGTTGTACCTGGCACACAAACAGCCGTCCAACCACCAGCACACCTGGTAAAAACCGCAGACAACCACTATAAACGCTGTCTGTCTGTCTGTCATAGACATGAGTGTGCACGCACACGCACACACACACACACGCACACACACACACACACACGCACGCACGCACGCACACACACACAATGCAAATATCTAGTTAATAACTCATGAATAATAATGATAATGATGAATAAACAGCTTCATGTGAGACAGAACACAGTCACGTCTGCTCTGTGGTTCTTAAGGACCCTAAAATACACTCGAGCAGCGATAAACCACACTTCCTCCTTTTCTCTCTCTCTCAGCTGCACAAAACAAACACGTCTTATATGATCACCACCGTTCCTTTTCCAGATGTTTTTCCAAAAGCCTCCAGCGGCGAATCCGCGGGCAGCTAGCTCGTCGATAATCGTTTTTTTTTTTTTCTTCCGTGGCCGTTCGTCTCGTCTCGTCTTGCCTCGGCTGCCGTTGCGTTTCCTCAGGAGGCAGCAGAGGTGATCTCATCTGTGTCTCTGCCTGCTCTTCAGCCCCCGCTCGCACAACAACATTGTATTTATCCGACCAAAATAGCCGCCTCGGGCTGGAAAAAACCCTCGTCAAGACAAACACAAATAGGCCCAGAGTTTTTTTTTTTCCGAGGAAGCTCGTGTTGTCTGAGAGGCTGATGATGATGCTTTTGACCGACACACGGGGCAAAACACAGCGGGTTCTCCTATGAGGACAAGTCGAAGAACCTCGTATGGTTCTATTTAGCACTTTTATTTCTATGAGTGTAGAAACCTTTCCTTCACTCTTAGAAACAATGGTTCCAAAAGGGTTCTTCTACAAGGGCTGAGGTTCTACCTGGAACCATTTGCTTCTGAGAAACCCTTTCATGAAAAAAAGGGTTTTTCAAGGGTTCTTGGTAACACTAATGGTTCCAGTAAGAACCATTTTGATCCATAGAACCCTTTAAAGCCAGGTTCTACCTGGAGCCAAAAAGGGTTCTCTATGTGGACAAGCCGAAGAACCTTACAAGGTTCTACTTAGCAATTTTATTTCTAAGAGTGTAGAAACCTTCATAAACTCTTAGAAATAAGGGTTCCAAACGTGTTCTTCTACAAGGGTTGAGGTTCTACCTGGAACCCTTTGTTTTCAAGGGTTCTTGGTAACACTAATGGTTCCAGTAAGGACCATTTTGATCCAGAGAACCCTCTTAAACCCCTTCCTTGAATAAAGGGTTTTAAAAGGGTTCTTGGTGGAACCCTCCAAAAGAGTTCCACCTGGAGCCAAAAAGGGTTCTCCTATGAGGACAAGCCGAAGAACCTTATATGGTTCTACTTAGCACTTTTATTTCTAAGAGTGTAGAAACCTTCATAAACTCTTAGAAATAAGGGTTCCAAAATTGTTCTTCTACAAGGGCTGAGGTTCTACCTGGAACCCTTTGTTTTTCCAAGGGTTCTTGGTAACACTAATGGTTCCAGTAGGAACCATTTTGATCCAGAGAACCCTTTAAAAGCCCTTTCATGAATAAAGGGGTTTAAAAGGGTTATTGGTGGAACCCTCCTAAAGGTTCTACCTGGAGCCAAAAAGGGTTCTCCTATGAGGACAAGCCGAAGAACCTTATATGGTTCTACTTAGCACTTTTATTTCTAAGAGTGTAGAAACCAGACCACACTCTTAGAAACAAGGGTTCCAAAAGGGTCCTTCTACGAGGGCTGAGGTTCTACCTGGAACCCTTTGTTTTCAAGGGTTCTTGGTAACACTAATGGTTCCAGTAAGGACCATTTTGATCCAGAGAACCCTCTTAAACCCCTTCCTTGAATAAAGGGTTTTAAAAGGGTTCTTGGTGGAACCCTCCAAAAGAGTTCCACCTCGAGCCAAAAAGGGTTCTCCTATGAGGACAAGCCGAAGAACCTTATATGGTTCTACTTAGCACTTTTATTTCTAAGAGTGTGGAAACCTTCATAAACTCTTAGAAATAAGGGTTCCAAAATTGTTCTTCTACAAGGGCTGAGGTTCTACCTGGAACCCTTTGTTTTTCCAAGGGTTCTTGGTAACACTAATGGTTCCAGTAGGAACCATTTTGATCCAGAGAACCCTTTAAAAGCCCTTTCATGAATAAAGGGGTTTAAAAGGGTTATTGGTGGAACCCTCCTAAAGGTTCCACCTGGAGCCAAAAAGGGTTCTCCTATGAGGACAAGCCGAAGAACCTTATATGGTTCTACTTAGCACTTTTATTTCTAAGAGTGTAGAAACCAGACCACACTCTTAGAAACAAGGGTTCCAAAAGGGTCCTTCTACGAGGGCTGAGGTTCTACCTGGAACCCTTTGTTTTCAAGGGTTCTTGGTAACACTAATGGTTCCATTAAGAACCATTTTGATCCAGAGAACCCTCTAAAACCCCTTCCTTGAATAAAGGGTTTTAAAAGGGTTCTTAGTGGAACCCTCCAAAAGAGTTCCACCTGGAGCCAAAAAGGGTTCTCCTATGAGGACAAGCCGAAGAACCTTGAATAAAGGGTTTTAAAAAAGGGTTCCAAAAGGAACCTTTATAAAAAGGTTACAGGAATTGCAGAATTTCCCTGAAATTTGGCCTCAACTCAACAGCAAGTCAGCCTTTTTTTGAATTTTGGTGATTTTCACCCTTCGTAAATGAGTTAGACACATAGAAAAGTTGTTGAAAGTCCCCCCCCCCGCCCTTTTTGTTCTCTAGGCTATTTTGAGACTCTGAGGTGCGCACACACACACACACACACACACACACACACACACACACACACACACACACACACACACACACACACACACACACACACACACACACACACACACACACACACACACACACACACACACACACACACACACACACACACACACACACACACACACACACACACACACACACAGTGTTCAAACCTGTGTTTCGGCTGAATTCGCCTCGGGGAACAGTTCAACACATTTTGTCAACACTGCCAGGTTGCCAGGCAGTCAGTGATGAATTGCGTTAGCGGGCAGCTGCCGAGCTAACAAACGCTTTGAAGCAACAATTCCTTTGTAAAAAAAAACAAACAAACTACAACTTGTTGATTTTACCGTTTGGTATTTGCACAGAATAAACTCGACATGCTGCAGGGCCTTCTGAATATGATGCTACTGTTTGTTCCCCTCTGTTTCAAGTCTTCATGCTAAGCTAAAATAAGCTAAGCTACTTACTATTAGTATTATACTGCCCTTGACTTGAGTTTACATGTTCGTTTATGAGTTTTCTGGTCGGGGTTTTATCTAAACATGTGAAATTGTCATTGATCGATGTACAGCAAAAGTTACAGGGCACACCCTCTTTTGTGGCTAAAAAGTAGCGAAATTCAAAATGGCCGACTTCCTGTCGGGTCAGGTTCACGTTCGTATAGACGTGTTATACCAGGGTCTTTGGTTATCGACTTTTGGGTTTCACCGGTGGGTAGGAATGTAGATCGACCTTGATGCAGAGAAGGGTTAGCGGGCTAACGGTTAAGGTAGCTAACCCTACACTAGCTCAACAACCAGCCAGTCAGTCAATCACATGGTAGCAACCTGATCAAGACAACAAACTGAAGTTCAAACCGAAGTCACCCAATTGGCAGATTGTTCGATGTATGTCAAAGTTACAGGGCACTTCCTGTTTTGTGGCTAAAAGTTAGCTAAATTCAAAATGGCCGACTTCCTGTTGGGTCAGGCTCACGTTCATATAGACGTGTTATACCAGGGCTTTTAGTTAGCGACTTTTGGGTATCACCAGTGGATAGGAACGTGGTTCGACCTTGATGCAGAGTTAGCGCGCTAACGGTTAAGGTAGCTAACCCCACACTAGCTCAATAACCAGCCAGTCATGATTGCTAGCAGCCAGACAACCTACTGAAGTTCAAACCAAGCATATTTTGCAGACTGCAAATCATCTTTATGATTTGAAATCATGTTTTGGCGCCATGTGGCGCCACCTACCGCCGTCTACCAATCATTGCAGTCAGTAGAGTTTCAGCTGCCGAGCAACCACGGGGTTGCCAGTTACGTAAAAAAAAAACGAAACCTAAAAGACCTCGGTATTTTGAAATTTGAATGTAGTAACCGTTTTTGGCCACATTCTTACATATGGCGCCTTTAATAGTTGTGAACATTGGCGTTAGCATGTTAGCGTGAGTTAGCATGAGCCACAGAAACCTCACTAGAACTCTCTCTAGACACCGGTGACATCATCCAGGCGA
Organism: Microchirus variegatus; assembly: GCF_963457635.1. Lineage (NCBI taxonomy): Eukaryota > Metazoa > Chordata > Actinopteri > Pleuronectiformes > Soleidae > Microchirus > Microchirus variegatus. The sequence goes on from NC_139820.1 coordinate 2,178,669, forward strand.
CCTGCCATCGAGTACAGGCGCTGAGACACACATGAACAAACAGAGACGCCGCAAAACAGACACACAAACAGGAGGACGTGTGTGTGTGTGTGTGTGTGTGTGTGTTCACTGAGGAATTAAAAACGCATTCCACTTCCCGTAAAAAGCCGGGAGAAGCAGCCGTGAGTCACTGCAGCAGTTTGAAACGCGTCCTTTTTCCAAGTTTCAGACGTGTCGTAGTTATACAGCAGGTCAGCTGCAGGTCTAACAGGACGCTGTGTGGACGCTCTTTTTGTTGGTATATATAAATATATATTTATATTTAATGGTCAGGAGGTGTAGCACACGAAGGCAAACCACAAAACATAAGTTTTCTTCCCCCCACGTTGTTGCCAGGAAAAGTTTTTTTTTTTTACTGTAAAGTCCATTTAAAAAACACCATGATTGTGGGAATAACCCTCCTTCTCTTCATCTTTCCATCTCCTCCCATCAGTCCAGACCCCTGAGTGATGCTGCTTTTCCATCTGCTTCCTGAGTCACCATCGCACTAAACAAGTCAACATCAAGCGTCATAATTGGCTCCGCCGAGGTAATAATAAGAGTCCGCGTCGTAGCTGCCGATGTGAGCTTGATTTAAACCAGCTGGCTCCTTTAGCTCCTTTGCTTTAGCTCCATTAGCATCCATTCAGCACGTAGCTTTTTTTTTTTGGTCGCGCAAATCTATCAAAAACAGTTGTCTATTAACTCATCTATTAAAATTCGGGTCGGTGAAAAATGCGATAGTTCGTAGACCCGGAGCTCGATAGCGCCCCCCAGAAGTAGGTCATGGTCAGACAAAAGTGGCCAAAATTGCGTTCTACGCTAGATTAATAATAAATAAATAAGTCGCAAATAGTTGTTTGCGATCTTAACCAAACTTGGTACTTCCATAAGCTCCGCCCACCCAGAAGTTGGACATTTTGGTAAAATGGCTAGCATTTGAACGAACTCGGCCGTGTCAAACTCGGAGCATACGTTCGAGACAAGTTAATGATTAAAAGTTGTCAAAAGATTTTTCAAACTTCGTACACTTGTTGCTCTCATGATTGCAAACAAATTTCTAATGTACTTCCATTAGCTCCACCCACCCAGAAATCGGCCATTTTGATAAAAAACAAAAATGGCTAATATACGCATTTGAACGTACTCGTCCTAGCATGTTTGAGCTAGCCGCGCCAAACTCGGAGCATGTGTTCCCGACAAGTTAATGAAGGATTTTTCAAACTTCGTACACTTGTTGCTCTCATGATCGCAAGTCTACGCACTTTGAACAAACTTGTGCTTGCACGTTTGAGCTAGCCGCGTCAAACTCGGAGCATGTGTTCTAGACAAGTTAAGTATTATAAGTTATCAAAGGATTTTTCAAACTTCGTACACTTGTTGCTCTCATGATTCCAAACATATTTCCAATGTACTTCCATTAGCTCCGCCCACCCAGAAGTCGGCCATTTTGGAAAAACAAAAAATGGCTCGTCAACACATTTGAACGAACTCATGCTAGCACGTTTGAGCTAGCCGCTTCAAACTCGGAGCATGTGTTCTCGACAAGTTGATGATTATAATTTGTCAAAGGATTTTATCTACGTCAAAAGACGTGTCCTCAGCGCGCCGACAAAGAACTACTACTTTTTGAAAGATTATACGTAAACAGAACGACGTCAATGTTCTCACAGTCGTCGGATCTGATGAGTCGTGACTGCGTGCGGTCCTCGTCGTAATTGTTAATCTTGAAAAGGAAGAACAGGCAGAAACGCAAACAAGGACACATTTTAGCTGCAGATAAACACACACACACACACACACACACACAGGTTTTTGAGTGTTTCCACACAGCAGTGGGACGGTGCAACTCAGTGGGATTAACACTAAAATAACTGTGGAGGTGAACACGCACGAGTAGAACTGTTATAGCTGGAGGCCGACGCCATGTCGATGTTGAGAGATTATGGCTCGGGTTAACGCTGGCAAAACTTTATTTAAAAAAAGAAACGCAGACAAAAAACAGATTTGAGTTCTGCAGGCAGTCACGGTCGAGTCATCAGAGGAGGGCTGCTCAGGTCTCTAACACACACACACACACACACACACACACACACACACACACACACACACACACACACACACACACACACACACACACACACACACACACACACACACACACACACACACACACACACACACACACACACACACACACACACACACACACACACACACACACACACATTCTTGTACTTGCTGCATACTGAGGACTGGGTTGATGACGAAGTGAGGACCAGCATCTCCACTTTATAAATCAACACAATTACAAATATCTACTTCATGAACGACATCTATATAGAACTACTGGTCGCAGTACCATAAAACTGCAGCAGGTAGAGCCCCAGAGCAAAAAGGGCTGGAAAACTTTTTAGATTTTTTTTAATTTTTGGTCCAAAATTTTACCAAAACATCATACCAAAATTTGAGCCAAAATTTTGGTCCAAAATTTGAAAAAAAAAAATTTGACCCAAAATTTTTGGTCCAAAATTTGAAAAAAAAAATTGACCCAAAATTGTTGCTCCAAAATTTGAAAAAAACATCATACCAACATTTGAGGCAAAATTTTTGGTCCAAAATTGGAAAAAAAAAATTGACCCAACATTTTTGGTCCAACATTTGAAAAAAAAAATTGACCCAAAATTGTTGGTCCAAAATTTGAAAAAAAAAGAGATTAGAGCCAAAATGTTTGGTCTGAAATTTGTGGAAAAAAAAATTTGACCCAAAAAAATTTTGGTCCAAAATTTGAAAAAAAAATTTGACCCATTTTTGGTCCAAAATTTGAAGAAAAAAATTTGAGCCAAAATTTTTTGCTCCAAAATTTGAAAAAAAAATTGGTCAAAAAAATTGTCAAAAACGTCATACTATGTCGTCCGAAATGTGAAACAATCTTTAACAACAAAATTTTGGTCCAAAATTTGACAAAAACGTCATACTATACTATGTCGTCCAAAATGTATAGTATAGCATGAGTATAGCATGTTATAGCAACCTAAGGAAGTGATTTCAATGATAACATAGTGAGGACCGGCCAAAATGTCCTCACTCCGTAAAAATGACCTCACTTTGTTGGTTAAAAACCCTCACTGGTCCTCAGTATGCTGCAAGTACAAGAACACACACACACACACACACACCCTCCTGCATTGCCTGGGCTGTGCACCCATGGGGGACAGCAGTGACTCACAACCAGTCATACACACACACACACTTGCCAAAATGCCAAAGAGTGGTAAAGTTTATTGCTCTGCTCTCCTCTGAGCTTCACGCCGAGCGTCGTTGTTGTTATTTTTAGGACGAGGGTCGAAAACTCGAGGCTGGAACAAATAACAAAAAAACACGTAAAAGGAAAAGTGACGGCGAAAAAATAAAAGTACAAAAGTCGAGTTGAAAATGAATCCATAACACAAACATCAGGCTTATCAGGAACGTATATTTAGCGACACGCTAACAATCCTCGGGTTGTTTGGATGGAGGATTAAGGATTATATAGCTGCGCTATTGTCGTCACGTCTGGGAAATTAATCCACATTAATCCTGAAGTGTTATTTAAAATCTCAAAGACAAACCTGCTTATCTTTATTTAGTTATTTATTTATTTATGGAGAAAATTAGATTAGAAGATTTCTCTCAACAAGTCATATGCATATATATATATATATATATATATATATATACACATATGTATGTGTAAATATATACGTACACATATATGCACACACACACACACACATACATATATGTATTTGTATGTATATATACATACACATATACATACATATAAACATATACACACATACGCATACACACACATACATATATGTATATACACACATATACGCACACACACATATTCACACACACACATACATATGTATATACATATATACATACACACATATACATACATATACACACACACTTACATTCATATATACACACACACACACACACACACACACACACACACACACACATACATATATGTATATATACACACATGTATACATATACACACATATACATACATATATAAATACAGATATACACACACACACACATAAATACATATACATACATATATACAATCACATATACATATATACACACACACACATATATACACACATATACATATACATATATACACAGACACACATACACACATATACACACACACATATATATAAATACATATACATATATACACAGACACACATACATATATACACACACACACACTCACATATACATATACACACACACACATCTATCTATATATAAAGCTAAAACTGTTTGACATCAGAGGCAATTGTTGTATAAATATAGTTTGTAAGTAAGAATTTGGCAGATTTTGTTTCCACCTCCTGCAGAAACATGAATCACAGACAATAATATGAAGTCGTCATCATCATCATCATCATCATCATCATCATCATCATCATCATCAGGGATTTGACTGCTTGTAAAAATAAACCTTTAAAAGCCTGTTAAGCGTTTGGCAGAGTGTGCTCACGTTATTCTGACTCTAAAACAACTCTTTCTGTTCATGTGTCGTCTTAAACGTGTCCTCTGTGATGAGAGAGAAGAGGAGGAAGAGGAGGAAGAGGAGGAAGTGAGGGAAGACGTCTGAACGCTGACGGACGAGGAACGTTCATGTTCTCCATGAAGACGAGGACGTGAGCGGGAGAGTGAGAATAAAAGAGAGAAAAAAAGCCCGGGAAGAGACAGATGGATGGATGTAACACTGAGATGGTGAAGGTGAAGGAGGGCGGTGGAGCTGGCAACACGCTACACAGCTAATGTATGCGTCACTGAAGCTATTCCAAGACACACACACACACACACACACGCACACACACTTTTAAAAAGGCTTCGACTGTTTCCTTGACAACCGTGTAGTATTTTCAGAGATCAGAGGTCCACATGGACATGTGAGCTGATTGATCCGAGTCTGTACTGGACATAAACACTGAAGGTTGGGTGTTGGGGTTAGGATTAGGATTAGGATTAGGCCAGTAGTGATTATGGTTTAAGTTAGACTAAGTCTACAGAAAATGAATGCAAGTCAACACAATGTCCCATCAAGTCATGTAAAACGAACATATGTGTGTGTGTGTGTGTGTGTGTGTCCAGGTATTCCTTATGTTGTGGGGACCTTAACTTGTTTACACAGTCACATTATGGGGACTTAAAGCAAGTCCCCATAACGTAAAGTACTACATTTTAAGGTGAATCTATGTTTTAAGGTTGGGGTTAGGATTGGGATTAGGATTAGGCCAGTAGTAAATTACGGTCAAGGTTTGAGTAAGTCTCCATGAAATGAATGCAAGTCAACGCAATGTCCCCTCAAGTCATGTAAACTGAATGTGTGTGTGTGTGTGTCCAGGTATTCCTTATGTTGTGGGGACCTAAACCTGTTTACACAGTCACATTGTGGGGACTTGTCGTCCTTGTGGGGACAAAAAGCAAGTCCCCATATTGTAAATTACTGCATTTTCATGTTAGGATTAGGATTAGGATTAAGCCAGTAGTGATTATGGCTAAGGTTAGACTAAGTCTCCAGGAAATGAATGCAAGTCAACGCAATGTCCCTTCAAGTCATGTAAGCCAAACGTGTGTGTGTGTATGTCCAGGTATTCCTTATGTTGTGGGGACAAAATCTGTTTACACAGTCACATTATGGGGACTTTTCGTCCTTATGGGGACAAAAAGCAAGTCCCCATATTGTAAATTACTGCATTTTCATGTTAGGGTTGGGATTAGGATTAGGATTAAGCCAGTCGTAATTCTGGTTAAAGTTAGACTAACTCTCCAGGAAATGAACGCAAGTCAATGCAATGTCCCCTCAAGTCATGTAAGCCAAACGTGTGTGTGTGTGTGTCCAGGTATTCCTTATGTTGTAGGGACCTAAACCTGTTTACACAGTCACATTATGGGGACTTTTCGTCCTTATGGGGACAAAAAGCAAGTCCCCATAACGTAAAGTACTACATTTTAAGGTTAGGTTTGGGGTTCGGATTAGGATTATGCCAGTCGTAATTCTGGTTAATGCAAGTCTAAATTATAATGTGTGTGTGTGTGTCCAGGTATTCCTTATGCTGTAGGGACATAAACCTGTTTACACAGTCACATTATGGGGACTTGTTGTCCTTGTGGGGACAAAAAGCAAGTCCCCATATTGTAAACTACTACATTTTAATGTTAGGATTGGGGTTAGGATTAGGATTAGGCCAGTAGTGATTATGGCTAAGGTTAGAGTAAGTCTCCAGGAAATAAATGCAAGTCAACGCAGTGTCCCCTCAAGTCATGTAAAACGAACATATGTGTGTGTGTGTTTGTTCAGGTATTCCTTATGTTGCGGGGACCTACATCGGTTTACACAGTCACATTATGGGGACTTTTCGTCCTTGTGGGGACAAAAAGCAGGTACCCATAACGTAAAGTACTACATTTTAAGGTGAAGATATGTTTTAAGGTTGGGATTAGGATTAGGATTAAGCCAGTAATAATTATGCGTTTAGGTTAGACTAAGTCTCCAGTAAATGAACGCAAGTCAACGCAATGTCCCCTCAAGTCATGTTAAACGAACGTGCGTGTGTGTGTGTGTGTGTGTCCAGGTATTCCTTATGTTGTGGGGACCTTAACCTGTTTACACAGTCACATTGTGGGGACTTATTTTCTTTATGGGGACAAAAAGCAAGTCCCCATAACGTAAAGTACTACATTTTAAGGTGAAGATATGTTTTAAGGTTGGGGTTGGGATTGGGATTAGGATTAGGCCAGTAGTGAATTATGGTTACGGTTAGAGTAAGTCTCCAGGAAATGAACATATAATGTGTGTGTGCGTGCGTGCGTGTGTGCGCGCGTGCTAACCACAGCAACCTGTTAAGTCAAACAGGGACATTCCAAATATGGTCATCTATTCTGATGAATTCAACACTGTCCTAAATACGTGAGAATCTCAGAGAAGAACACAGAGGATTTAATGGGCCTTAAAATAAAAAAAAATAAAAAATGAACCACCTCAGATGTTTTTTTTAATCCGTCAACAGAAATGTCAGGTGGCACTTCCTCTCTGCCGCTCGACGGCTCATTAGAGCGCCGTAATCTGCGGCTTCCTAACGACCTCGACTGCATCTTCAAGGAATCTCATCATCATTAAAGAGGAAGACGTTAAAAAACAAACCGGACGTCCTCGTTTTTTTTAAAGAAGAGACGACGCGTTCGACTGCTGCTGCTGATGGAGCCGCAGAGTATGTAAATTAAACGTAGGCACTTATATATAAATACACACACACACACACGCGCACATGCACACACACTAGAGGAAATCAAGCGTTTCCTGTTGCGTGCGGCACAGGAAGTGAGGTGAGTAAGTCGTCGTGTTTAAAGTGTCTTATGAATGAGAGCCACAGACGAACATCAGCGGGGATTAAGATTACGTGACATTCTCCACTCCCACGCGTTTGATGAATGACACTGTGTGTGTGTGTGTGTGTGTGTGTGTGTGTGTGTGAAAAAAAAAAGCAGAATTCACAAAACCTCAAACAGTAGCTATATCAGCAGTAGAGCTGCAACTGCAGATTATTTTTTAGAATCCGGTAATCTGTGGATTAGTAATCTTTAGTCCATAAAATGTAGGAAAAATTATGATCAGTGTTAGAAAATGTTTGCATTCCGAGATTAGAAAATGTTCAAATTACGAGATTAGAAAATGTTCACATTCACATTCTGAGATTAGAAAACATTCACATTATGAGATTAGAAAACATTCACATACCGAGATTAGAAAATATTCAAATTATGAGATTAGAAAATGTTCACATTCCGAGATTAGAAAATATTCACATTATGAGATTAGAAAATGTTCGCATTCCGAGATTAGAAAATGTTTGCTTTCCGAGATTAGAAAATATTCAAATTACGAGATTAGAAAATGTTCAAATTGTGAGATTAGAAAATGTTCACATTCCGAGATTAGAAAACATTCACATTCACATTCTGTGATTAGAAAATGTTCACATTATGAAATTAGAAACCCTTGCATTCTGAGATTAGAAAATGTTCGCATTCCGAGATTAGAAAATATTCAAATTATGAGATTAGAAAATGTTCACATTCAGAGATTAGAAAACGTTCACATTCACATTCTGAGATTAGAAATGGTTCACATTGCGAGATTAGAAAATGTTTGCATACCGAGATTAGAAAATATTCACATTCTGAGATTGAAAATATTCACATTCTGAGATTGAAAATATTCACATTCTCTCATCATCTGTGACCTACAGTGTTTAATCTCATCATTTCACCGTCTGTCACTTTGTCACTCACCGTATTCTGGATTTGTCTTGTTTCTAATCTCCAGTTTGATTAATCCCACTTCCTTCTCAATCCAGCTCCTCCAGACCCTCTGCCCTGTTCTTGTAGATTATTCTCTGCAGCTCACACACCTGGTTCAGATTAACCAGTCGTCAGCAGAGCAAACATCATTATTGTCCAGCAGATTACGAGCCACAGGTGGAAATAATCAGATTAAGCTTCTGCACGCTCTTCTATAATGTGTGTTTACTTCATAAGAGATTAAAGAGATTATAGAGATTATAGAGATTATACAACCACTCAGTCAATCCAGAGCGTCCAAATCACCTAATCCCCTAATCTGCATGTTTTTGGACTGCAGAGAACCTGAGAAAGCCCACACACACACACACACACACACACACACACACACACACACACACACACACACACACACACACACACACACACACACACACACACACACACACACACACACACACACACACACACACACAGGGAGAGAACATGCTAACTTTGGAAGTAGAACTAGATTTAGAAACTATAAGTAGATTTTACTTAAAGTAGATTTTGGGAGTAGATTTTGGAACGTTAAGTAGAATTTGGAACTTTAAGTAGATTTTGGAATTTTTAGTAGAATTTGGAATTTTTAGTAGAATTTGGAATTATAAGTAGATTTTACTTAAAGTAGATTTTGGAACTTTAATTAAATTTTGGAATTATGAGTAGATATTGAAAATTTAAGTAGATTTTGGAACTACAAGAAGTTTTTGAAAATGTAAATAGATTTTACTTTAAGTAGATTTTAGAAGTAGAATTTGGAACTTTAAGTAGAATTTGGAATTATAAGAAGTTTTTGAAAATTTAAGTAGATTCTACTTTAAGTATATTTTGGAAGTAGAATTTGGAACTTTAAGTAGAATTTGGAACTTTAAGTAGATTTTGGAACTTTTTGTAGATTTTGGAATTATAAGTATATTTTGGAAGTTTAAGTAGATTTTGGAACTTTATGCAAACTCATAAAATTCTTTCATTTCAAACCTCTAAAACGCCCACACAGGAAGTCGGCGCCTTGTTCAAATTTCCAATTTAACTCGCAAAATCTGGTGTTTGTGAGCGACTGGAGTCCTTTTTTTTTGTTAATTATAGATCGTTACCACACTATTTTAACACGCAGTAAAAAAAAAACTGTAAATAACTGACACATATTGATAATTAGATATAAAGATAATTCTGGAAAATTTAAATGTAAATTTCCTAGTCGTCACTATAAAGGTTATAAAGGGATTTACCAGGTCATCATTGGAAATCACATGTTTTCACCTCCACACGTGTGTGTGTGTGTGTGTGTGTGTACATACATGACAAGAACACTTTATCTCATTATTACCGTGCACACACACACACACACACACCTATATATATATAAATTCTGCCCCCGACGCCGTGGGGCAGAATTTTAAATCCACTGCTTGTGCCAAAGAGAAAAACAGCCCGGGGTGAAAGAGCATGCTCAGCAAAGCACACCTAATGTGTGTGTGTGTAAGTGTGTGTGTGTGTGTGTGTGTGTATACACACAGAGAAGGGGCTAATAAAAGCTGACACACACACACACACACACATTTTACAAACATAAAGGATGAGCACACACACAGGTCGATCTTCAGGGAGGAAAAACTTGCAGATCTTTCTTTAAACTGCCTGATGTTTGCGATCAAACCATCTGAGTGATCACTCACACACACGCGCGCACACACACACACACACACACACACACAGCCTTATTTCTGGGCACAAGGCTGCACCAGTAATACCAGACAGCTGGGAGGAGGAGGAGGAGGAGGAGGAGGAGGAGGAGGAGGAGGAGGAAGAAAAAAAAGCAAAAGTGCAGTTTAACCGTTTCACTGCCAGACAGAGTTGAGCCGTCTGTGGTCGCTGTCTGACTAAAACCTCTCTCTCTTTGTATATTAGTGGTTTCACTTCGAGCCGAGCGCTGATGAAAGTGTCGCCCGACCACGCCCGGGCCACGCCCAGGCCACGCCCACCCACGCCCAGGCCACGCCCGTCTGTCTCCACCGCGACGCGTTAGCGCTGCTTTGAATGCTGCACTATTAGCTGAGATGACAGCACCTGATACAACGGACAAAAACTGCTGAATGAAGCGCGCGCACGTGTGTGCGTGTGTGTGTGTGTGTGTGCGTGCGTGTGTGTGTTGCAGTACTATAAATGACTGTGCGATTTCCCCTGTTGTGTGAGTGTTTCCCCTGCGCTCTCATGGGAGCGTGAGGGGACTGAATATTATAGAAGGTGAAACTGTGAGAGAATAATGAACATGTTGGACGTTTACTGAGTAAAAAGAGATTATTTAAAAAAAAAAACTGAGTTTATCACAGAAAATATAAAATGACTGATTCACTTTAACACTTTGACACTTTAACACTTTAACACTGTGACCTGATGCAGCACATGGACACATGTAGTTTACTGCAATAGATAATAATAGATTAGATAATAGTCTATGAGAAATATAAGAAAATGTGCACTTTTAAGTCGATTTTGAAAATTTTAGTCGATTTTGAAAATTTAAGTCGATTTTGAAAATTTAAGTCATTTTTGAAACTTTAAGTAGATTTTGGAATTTTAAGTAGATTTTCAAACTATAACTAGATTTTAGAAGAATAAGTAGATTTTGGAAATTTAAATGGATTTTGTAATTCTAAGTAGATTTTGGAATTTTAAGTAGATTTCGGAACTTTAAGTAGATTTTGGAATTCTAAGTAGATTTAAGTAGATTTTGGAACTATAAGTAGATTTTTGAACTTTAAGTAGATTTTGGAAGTATAAGTAGATTTTGAAAATTAAAGTAGATTTTACTTTAAGTAGATTTTGGAAGTATAAGTAGATTTTGGAATTCTATGTAGATTTAAGTAGATTTTGGAACTATAACTAGATTTTGGAACTTTAAGTAGATTTTGGAACTTTAAGTAGATTTTGAAAATTAAAGTAGATTTTACTTTAAGTAGATTTTGGAAGTATAAGTAGAATGTGGAACTTTAAGTAGATTTTGAAGTAGATTTTGGAATTATAAGTAGATTTTGAAAATTTAAGTAGATTTTACTTTAAGTAGATTTTGGAAGTAGATTTTGGAATTCTAAGTATATTTTACTTTAAGTAGATTTTGAAAATTTAAGTAGATTTTACTTTAAGTAGATTTTGAAAATTTAAGTAGATTTTACTTTAAGTAGATTTTGGAAGTATAATTAGAATTAGGAACTTTAAGTAGATTTTGAAAATTTAAATACATTTTAGAAATTAAAGTAGGTTTTGGAAGTATAAGTTGATTTTGGAACTAAGTAGATTTTGGAATTTTAAGTAGATTTTGAAACTTTAAGTAGATTTTGGAATTTTAAGTAGATTTTGGAACTTTAAGTAGTTTTTACTGGTATATTGCACTTTGTCTCATTTGTTTTCTTCTTCACAGACAGATATTTAGTCTCTTTATTTTTCAAAGCAAATGAAACTTTAAGAGCTTCATCATCATCATCATCCTCACATTCTGTCACACACACTGAAGACTGAAGATCGTCATGTTTCATTTTCACTCTTCACACGATCGATCGACCACCGTGGAATCTACCAAACCTGCGACTGCTGCCCCTCAGACCTGGAGGTCGTAAGTCACGTGATGTGTGTGTGTGTGTGTGTGTGTGTGTCATGTGACTGGGCTGCTGTGGTTGACACAAATGAGTGTGATGTTTACAAAGAGGCTGTGGTTTAGTAGCATGAAGCTCTAAATGCGTGTAATCTGGTAAATAAACACATCGTCTCCCTGTGAGATCACACGTGATGACGCGTCGGACTGAACGTGATCTTCTGGGGGAGAGGGGGGGGCGGGGCGGGGTGAGGGGGAGAGGGGGAGAGGGGGGGAGCGACACTGCAGCGACATAAGAGTCATTCAAACGGCGTGAACATGACTTTTTCCCGCTTAGTTTCACAGTAAAACCCCAGAGTGACTGAGCATCAGTTCACTGCACACACACACACACACACACACACACACACACACACACACACACACACACACACACACACACACATACAGATGTCACCTTTGACCTTTGTGTGTGTGTGTGTGTGAAAGCCTCTTCTGGTAAACACAGAGTGAGCAGTGCTCTCTCTCTCTCTCTCTCTCTCTCTCTCTCTCAGGCTGAACACAGATGAAAGTTTTCAGGGCCTTAAATGACTAAACGGGAGATTAAGAGAGTGTGGATTATGACTCTGAAACCTCAAAGTCAATTATGAGATTAATATCGTGTGTGTGTGTGTGTGTGTGTGTGTGTGTGTGTGTGTGTGTGTGTGTGTGTGTGTGTGTGTGTGTGTGTGTGTGTGCTGACATATTACTATAGCACATATTCAACTAGATGAATGGACTGAGAACACAGAGATAGTCGACAAGGAGATTCTGGAAGTTTAAGATTTATGAATTCTAAGTAAATTTTGGAATTCTACGTAGATCTTAGAACTTTAAGTAGATTTTGGAATTTTAAGTAGATTTTGGAATTCTATGTTAATTTCAGAACTTTAAGTACATTTTTTAATTATAAGTAAATTTTGGAATTCTAAGTAGATTTTGAAACTTTGAGTAGATTTTGGAATTCAAAGTAAATTTTGGAATCTAAGTAGATTTTGGAATTTTAAGTAGATTTTGGAATTCTACGTAAATTTCAGAATTTTAAGTAAATTTTGGAATTCTAAGTAGATTTTGGAATTTTAAGTAGATTTTGGAATTCTACGTAAATTTCAGAACTTTAAGTAATTTTTTTAATTATAAGTAAATTTTGGAATTCTAAGTAGATTTTGAAACTTTGAGTAGATTTTAGAAGTATAAGTAAATTTTGGAATTCAAAGTAAATTTTGGAATTCTAAGTAGATTTTAGAACTTTAAGTAGATTTTGGAATTCTACGTAAATTTCAGAACTTTAAGTAGATTTTGGAATTCTAAGTAAATTAGATGTTGGATCTTTAAGTAGATTTTGGAAGTATAAGTACATTTTGGAACAAGAAGTAGATTTTGGAATTTGACGTAGATTTTGAAAGTATAAGTAGTTTTTGGTATATACAATATTTTTGGGAGTACAGACATATTGAACAGAATGAATGTCTTGAAAACTCCTCCACCACACACACACACACACACATGTTAACATAACCCTCTCATCACAGCAGCCGTGAAAGAGTCTTTGTTTAATTCTCATGGTTTCATGTCAGTCCACCTTCACTGTTCACTCTTATTCACATATGTCTCTGTCTCTCTCTCTCTCTGTGTCTCTCTGTTGCTCTCTCTCTCTCTCTCTCTCTCTCTCTCTCTCTCTCTCTCTCTCTCTCTCTCTCTCTCTCTCTCTCTCTCTCTCTCTGTCTGTCTCTGTATTTCCAGGAAGTGAAGTGAACGTCTTTAAAGTTGCTGAGAGTCAGCGATCGTCACAACGAGCTCCAGGCGCCCACACACACTTTCAGCTGAGATTAGACACAACTGTCCTTTCCCTGTATCTGCACACACACACACACACACACACACACACACACACACACACACAATGTTTCTCTGGTAAACATTTCCCATAAGGCAGATGCACTCGCAGTTGCGGGTAGGAATGCAGACACAACACACACGCACACGCACACACACACACACATTGACTTCCATTAATCTTAATAAGTTCATGCTAAACCTCGACCACAATTCACATTCTCCAAATTCAAAACTGAACCAGTTTCCCAGAAACCAGGTTCTGTCTCACGAGGACCAGGTTTAGGTCTCAGTCTGAGGACTGTACTGGTCCTGACAGTCAGTGTTTATGCCAGGAACTTACTTGGAACATTAAGTAGATTTTGGAATTCTATGTAGATTTTTAAACTTTAAGTAGATTTTGGAATAATAAATAGATTTTGAAACTTTAAGTAGATCTTGAAACTGTAAGTAGATTTTGGAACTTTAAGTAGATTTTGGAACTTTAAGTAGATTTTGGAATTTTAAGTAGATTTTGGAACTTTAAGTAGATTTTGGAATTTTAAGTAGATTTTGGAATTCTAAGTATATTTTGGAATCATAAGTAGATTTTGGAACTTTAAGTAGATTTTGGAATTTTAAGTAGATTTTGGAATTCTAAGTATATTTTGGAATCATAAGTAGATTTTGGAACTTTAAGTAGATTTTGGAATTTTAAGTAGATTTTGGAATTCTAAGTAGATTTTGGAATCATAAGTAGATTTTGGAACTTTAAGTAGAATTTGAAACTTTAAGTAGATTTTGGAACTTTAAGTAGATTTTGGAATTTTAAGTAGATTTTGGAACTTTAAGTAGATTTTGAAACTTTAAGTAGATTTTGGAATTTTAAGTAGATTTTGGAATTCTAAGTAGATTTTGAAACTTTAAATAGATCTGGAACTTTAAGTAGATTTTGAAACTATAAGAACATTTTGGAAATATAAGTAGATTTTGTAAATTTAAATAGATCTTGAAACTTTAAGTAGATTTTCGAATTATAAGTAGTTTTTGGAATTATAAGTTGATTTTGAAAATTTAAGTAGATTTTGGAAACTTTAAGTAGCCTTTGGGATTATAAGTAGTTTTTTGAAATATAAGTAGTTTTTGGAACTTTAAGTAGATTTTGGAACTTTAAGTAGATTTATGTGTACGAATCACTGACATCTGACGGAGAGATTGCAGATTGCAGACAAACGAAGGACTCGCGGGTTTCAAATCCCGGGACGGACCAATGGCTGGGAGTGCCCCTGAGCAAGGCACCTATAATCACAATCCCCGCCTCAGTTGTTACCGCTGCTCGTGCACTCGGTCAAAGTCACCGTCACTAAATGGTGAATTGGACTAAACTGTCACGTGACCATTACTGTGTTTAACCTGAAGATGGCGTCGTTTTGTGTTACCTTTGAAAGGTGGACGTCGCCACAGTGAGTCCATCACTGCAGAGGAAATGAAAACAGACCAAACCATCTACATCCCCCCCCCCCCCCACACACACTCACTTCTTCTATTCTCATAAAGAGGAACTCTTGACCAGAGTCAGACAGCAGGAGTGAAACGTCCTCCATGATCCACTCTGTTGTCGAATAATAATCCAGAGTAAACAGTGTATAAGTGTATAAGTATATAAGTGTATTTATAGAGCTGTGTGGGTTCTGTGACATGGTAACTTAGTCACTTACAGTAGATCAGCCCGCGTAGTTTCACAGTAAACAGGTGACGTTTGTCGTCTTACTCACTTTTACTATTCTACAATCTTAGATCAGAAGATCACTGCGCGCACACACGCACGCACACGCACACACACACACACACACACACACACACACGCACACGCACACGCACACGCACACACACACACACACACACACACACACACACACACACACACACACACACACACACACACACACAATTCTTCAAGTTCCACTTAATCACTGATTACAACATTCTGATCAACAACTGTAATGCAAGTAGATTTTCAAACTATAAATACATTTCGGAACTTTAAGTAGATTTACGGAATTATAAGTAGATTTTGGAATTATAAGTAGATTTTGGAATTATAAGTAGTTTTCGGAACTTGAAGTAGATTTCGGAACTTGAAGTAGATTTCGGAACTTTAAGTAGATTTTGGAATTATAAGTAGATTTCGGAACTTGAAGTAGATTTCAGAACTTTAAGTAGATTTCGGAACTTGAAGTAGATTTTGGAATTATAAGTAGATTTCGGAACTTTAAGTAGATTTTGGAATTATAAGTAGACTTCGGAATTTTAAGTAGATTTTGGAATTATAAGTAGATTTGGAATTATAAATAGATTTTGAAACCTTAAGTAGATTTTAGAAATGTAAGTATATTTTGGAATTCTAGGTAGATTTGTGGAAATGTAAGTAGATTTTTAAACTTTAAGTAGATTTTGCAACTTTAAGTAGATTTTGGAATTAAAAATAGATTTTGAAATTTTAAGTAGATTTTAGAAATTTAGGTAGATTTGTGGAAATTTAAGTAGATTTTTAAACTTTAAGTAGATTTTGCAACTTTAAGTAGATTTTGGAATTAAAAATAGATTTTGAAATTTTAAGTAGATTTTAGAAATTTAGGTAGATTTGTGGAAATTTTAGTAGATTTTGCAACTTTAAGTAGATTTTGGAATTAAAAATAGATTTTGAAATTTTAGAAATTTAGTAGATTTTGGAACTATGAGTACATTTTGTGGGTTGTCGTGTGTAAACCTAATAATAGGCGCTAAAACCTTTTAGTTTAATCCATATTTCTGATTTTTACGTCACTTCCAGCGCTACAAACGAGTCCGTGCCCTATTCCACTGTCGCAGTTTTCACCGACCCGACCGTCGCGCCAAATTTTCAAATTTCAGACTTATTATGCCCTAAAAAATGAGCGCGACGTCGGAGAAAAATAATAATCTCTACAGGAACTGATGAAAAATCCCTACTGCTACGATAACTTTGGACCTCGGCGTCTTCCACTGGATCAACACAAGGAAACCAAACGTCCACAAACGTCCTGACCTCGTGGTAAAAACTCATCAGCCCTTGGTTCAGTGACTGGACGACTGACGGAGGCTGAACAGAGATGTTAGGACAGCTCCATATGGACCGCGTCCGCCCAGCGGCGACAAACCCCCTGAGTCCGAGCGTCTTTTCCTGCCGCGCTCATTTGGCCTCAGCAATCGCGGTTTTCTCTCCGTCTTGTGCTAAAGGTCTCCCGTCGCCACGAGGCTCCTTCGGCGCTACAGCTACAGACCGGAGAAGAACATTAGCGCTCATTAAAGCGATTACGCGCACAAGGCGGTTCAATTTCACCACAGGCTGCCAAATAACGACGAAGGGGAGAAGAAGAAGAAAGAAGAAAGAAGACGAAAGGATAAAAAAGACTCTCGGTGGAGTGGAAGGAGAGTGAATGACGACTGTGAGGAGTGACGGTCGCGCTCGTCCTCTCAGGCACAGAAACACCTGACTCACCACACCTGCAGGCCACTTCCAGGTCAGCGGGCTTACAGCGGGGAAGACCTTGCCGAAGACGCAGGAGAAACGTTCACTTCTGCTTCATTTAACAACAGCCCGAGCGGCGTTTGGCTGCGATGGTGTTTGGTAAAGAAGGGAAGGGAAGAAGGAAAGGAAGCGAGGGAGGAAGGGAGGGAGGGAGGGAGGAGTTAAAGTCACGACGACGGCCAAATGAACATCAGTAGCTCTGGGGCGTGTTTTTGAGTTTTGTCCTTTTCCCGACTGAAGTTCAGCGCAGAGACGAGACCAAACTAGTGCTTAACTCGCGTTAACGCACGACGCGTTTCCATGACAACTGACCGGGAAAAAGACGCTGGTTATCGTACCGCTGCTCTCTTTTTCCGTTGAATAAACAGAGTTCAACTGTAGGCGCGCTAACAGCGCGATAAAGGAGCTAACACAGCTAAGTGGACTCCAATGCCACGACATCGTACGCTAATGTGCGCTTACTAGATCTGATTTGCGGTCTGTTTTTACGAGATTTTTTTTAATCGGGGTCTGTTTTACGAGATTTTATTCAGGGTCTGTTATTACGAGATTTTTTTCGCCGGGGTCTGTTTTTACACGACCACAAAACATGGTAATCAAAATAAAACTTTATTGAAATTGGACAATATTTTACCAGATAAATTTTTCGGGGTCTGTTTTTACGAGATTTTATTCGGGGTCCGTTTTTACGATGCTAGTTTCCAGGTCTATTTTTACGAGATTTTTTGTTTTTGAGTTTTTTGTCGGGGTCTGTTTTTACGATGTTTTTTTCCCGGGTCTGTTTTTCCAGGATTTTATTCGGGGTCTGTTTTTACGATATATTTTTAATCGGGGTCTGTTTTTACGAGATACATTTTTCAGGGTCTTTTTACGAGATTTTATTCGGGGTCTGTTTTTTTTACGAGATTTATTTTCCGGGGTCCGTTTTTACGATGCTAGTTTCCAGGTCTGTTTTTACGCGATTTTTTGTTTTTTAATTTTTTTGTCGGGGTCTGTTTTCACGAGATTTTTTTTGCCGGTGTCTGTTTTAACACAATATTTGGCCCGCCCTAAAAAGTGGTAATCAAAATAAAACTTTATTGAAATCGGTCAATATTGACAATGACAAAAATTGTTAAAAATATCATCTTTTTTTTTCCCCTAAAAGGTAAAACATTCACACATGACGTCATTTTAACACATACAGTGAACATTTGCTGACACTGTGATCGAGGAACTCATCGTTATTGAATTATTCTGTGAAATTCAAATTAAAAAGGAAGGTCGCGTGCGACGATGAAGTCCAAACGGCATGCAAATCGAGCAGAAAGCGGCCTTTTATCGGGGCTAAAATCAGTCGTGATAAGAGGTCACTGTCAAAGCGGTGACCTTTAGAAAGTGGATGAGGTCACTCGGAAACTGGAAGTGTCCTTCGGGTGATACCACTCTGCGTTTCCCTGAAACGACTTCTGCTTCTCTGACATTTATTTTTCTTCTGACTCTGACGCATCACGCCACCGTTTGAGAGGGAGGAGGAGCTTAAACACAAACTTGACCACTGCGTGACAACTGACCAAAACCTGCGACTCCCACACATCGAGGAAGTGAACAGGAAACACCCAGTGTTGCATTGTGATACTCAAATAATGATAAAAAAAATCAAGATTAAAGATTAGCCAGGGTTCAGAGGTCAAACTGGTCTTTGTCATATAAGGAGGGGAAAAACCCTAATAAGTTCAAACCATTCATCTCATGAATTACCACCGAACACATTATTGTTTTATCTAAGTCATAATCTGAGAAAATAACCCAGATTACGACATAATGACACATTTCGGTATCCGCCAAACCTCTAAAACCTCACAGATAACACTTGTTTACTTGTTTTTTAACTCGACTCGTTAAGTTTATTCGATTGCGGTGCTAATCCGGCGGAGCGGCCCATTTAAAGCTTGTCGTCGTTCGGCTCTAAAACCGTACAAAAATCCCATAATTACCTGACGACGAGCCACATTTTCCCCGTCTTCTCCGTGCGAAGTTTCCCTTCACGTTTCTCGCAGTCAAGTCGCTGAAACAAACAAAACACAAACGATAACGATAAGTTAAATTTGGACCTGTTTTTTTTAAGCTGCGCGGAGCAATTTTGTGATAATCCCATTAACTTTAATGGCCTGAAACAGCTTAAGCTGTTATTACCGATCACTTTAATTTCACAGCTGATATGCATGAGCCCTTAATGGGTTTTTTTCCCCCCATTTTAAGAGAGCGAGAGAGAGGCGTGGGTTAGCTAATGTCTTTACATTAACTCAGGAATGGTTAGAGTGCACTTTTACATTGATTAAGAATATACAGCTTATTGCGCTTCAGTAAATATGAATGGATAAGGTCGCACACCTTGACGTAGGTGGCGTGCACGCGCGGGGGGGTGCACGTGCGCCCTGCGGGGGAGTGACTCACGAAGAACGAGGACGTGTTTCTGTATCAAACAGCTGTTGAGTTGAGCTGCGAGGACATGTCTTCACTCCCAGAGTGAATATTTCAGAGGCTGCGTCATGTGTTTGCACTCCTGTAATCTCCATAATCTCAGCGCACACACAGGCAAAACCCAGACGACAGGAGTTAAAGTTGAAGACCTGAGTTATTGTGATTACGTTCACCGGCCAATTTATGAGGCGCACGCACTCAGGCACTTCCTATTAGCATCTTTTATTAAAAGCTGCTGGTATACGACAAACACCCTCAAAGGGTGCACAAATCGCCAACATGGACGGCAAAATTGCAAAAAGGTCCTGTTCAGTTGGTTCCCATTTACTTTTTTGTTCGTCTTGGCTTAAAACATCTTCCCACCAAATTTCGGAGAATTCGGTGACAAGTTTGTTCAAATATCATTGGCGCAAAAAACTTTTGCGGATCAAGTTTTGCTGAGTTGGCGATCAATCC
The DNA here is from genome assembly GCF_963457635.1 of Microchirus variegatus. Taxonomy (NCBI): domain Eukaryota; kingdom Metazoa; phylum Chordata; class Actinopteri; order Pleuronectiformes; family Soleidae; genus Microchirus; species Microchirus variegatus. The sequence goes on from NC_139820.1 coordinate 2,199,029, forward strand.
AAAATGGCGGCCTTCCTGAAGGATTCACGGGAAACTCGTCATTGACTTCTTTGTCCGTCCCGACCTAACGAACGCATGCACCAATTTTCGTTCACGTACGTCAAACCCCACGTCAGATGACCTAATAGAGTTTTTTTTGCGTCAGTTTTTAGCCCCTCCCACATCCAATTTTTGACTTCCTTTCGAGTTGAGGCCATGGCTCCCATTGACTTTCTTGTTCGTCTTGGCTTAAAACATCTTCCCACAAAATTTCAGAGAATTCGGTGACATGTTTGTTCAAATATCATTGGCGCAAAATGGCGGGAAAAACTTTTGCCGATCAATTTTTGCCGAGTTGGCGATCAATCCAAAATGGCGGCCTTCCTACAGGATTCACGGGAAAGTCGTCATTGACTTCTTTGTCCATCCCGACCTAACGAACGCATGCACCAAGTTTCGTTCACGTACGTCAAACCCGACGTCAGATGACCTAATAGAATTTTTTTGGCGTCAGTTCTTAGCCCCTCCCACATCCAATTGTTGACTTCCTGTTGAGTTAAGGCCATGGTCCCCATTGACTTTTTTTTTCGTCTTGGCATAAAACATCTTCCCGCCAAATTCCGGAGAATTCGGTGGAGCTCAATTTTGTCTCTGGTTTTCACCTTTAGGGGGAAGGCGCTATAAAGAGCCCTTGAGCAACAATATCGCATTTTCGCGATACCCACATTTAATGTCAACTTTGCAGAGTTTTAACCTCTGTAAATCCACGGAACAATAATAATAATAACTATAGGACAAGTTTGTTCAAATAACATTGGTGCAAAATGGCGGGAAAATCTTTTGCCGAGTTGGCGATCAATCCAAAATGGCGGTCGCAGGAAAGCCGTCATTTACTTTTTTGTCCGTGAAGTTTTGTTCACGTACGTCAAACCCGACGTCAGGTGACCTTATCATACTTCATTGTATTTTTTTTTGCGTCAGTTTTTTAGCCCCTCCCACATCAAATTTTTGACACGCATTACCCCAAACCGCTTTCAGATGTAACTTTTCTAGTGCTGGGCCTGTTAACGTTGACGCCGTTAACGCATGATGCCGTGGCACCGTTTACCAGTTAGCTCCGCTAGCTTTGTTAGCGCGCCTACCTCGGAACTGGAGCACTGTTTATTGGTTTTGTGTGCCTCTGTTTTTAAAGTTCAGCGCTACTTTAGAGACTCGTTTTAATTCATCGGGAGTCACGTAAAACACGGCGTCGCGCGCGCGTTTTTACGGTCAGTCGTCGTGCGTTAGCGTTGACGTGCCTAGCGCTGAAATTTTCACCAGGCGTGATGCGGTCGCAGAGGTTTTGGGGAGTACGTTCAGACCCTCAAAAATGCGATTAATTTAGCGGAAAAACAAAAATAATAATAATGAGAAGAAGCAGAACTCCTAATGAGAATCTGAAGGAAAACAAAAGGTTTCTCGCACAAATGTATGTATTACTTTTCTATTATTAGTATTATTTACTTTACGTCATTTGATTAGATCTCATATTAGAGTTTATGTTTGTAATGATAATTCCGACAGGGCACGTTTAAAGTATGAGAATATCTGGTATTCTTATCTGGAACTATGTGTGTGTGTGTGTGTGTGTGTGTGTGTGTGTGTGTACACATGAATAGTCCACATTGTTCCCTCTGATACCCCCGCGAGCGCATGTCCTCCCATTGCCAGACACCCATTATGCTTCATACATTTTTCTGAAGACATCACACCCAGGACTTAACACCACTCACCCATCCTCTCCCTGCCTGCAGGGCCGAGGAGGAGGAGGAGGAGGTGGAGGAGGAGGAGGCGCACTGTACTGTACTGCACTGCCGCCCTCCTCCTCCTCCTCCTCCTCCTCCTCCTCCTCCACCTCCTGCTCCTCCCTCACCAGTTCGAGTTGGATGCGCGCCAGGATGGGATTGGCTTCCCGCTCCTATCAGGGAGGAACTGGTGCGCCAGGATACCCAAATATGGACCTGCTGGTCCGCGCGTGAGTTTAGAGTTTGCGTGACTCAGCTCCGGAGTATATACAACAAACCGGTGGGATCGTTGTGTAGTGGAGAGGGAAGAAGAAGAAGAAGAAGAAAAACAAACTCTGACTTCTTCTAAAAAACACAGAGTGGACGTGAAACTGAAGGTTTTCCTCGCGTTCGCACCTGCGTGGAGTCAACTTTCCCCTCCCCACGCTGCGTGAATATAGGCCTCGTCTTGTTTACAAGTCCTTGTTCCTGGCAACAACGTCATCCAGTCGACGCGACGACATCCCGGAGGCGGGGAGGGGAGGAGTGGAGCAGGAGGAGGAGGAGGAGGAGGAGGCGGGGAGGAGTGGAGGGGACGAGCGCGGCCAATCAGCGCGCGGCGCGGCGCGCGTCTGGAGCCGCATGTTTATAAAGGGAGGTTTACGCACGGCGCAGCTCCACATTTACAGAGGAAACCGCGGCAGCTCCGACACAGAGAGAGCAGGAAAAAAGTGACCGAGGAGCGGACTGAAAAACACCCCATTTAGTCACTGCAGCTCGACCAAAAGGTACAAACCACTTCAACTGTTTTCGGAAGTCTTCATTATATATAAATAAGAGCGGGACTTTTGACATTTTGTCTTGGAGATTTGACGCCGTTATTCCGGGACACACCGGGGCAGAGTCTCCCCTCCTCCCCACTCTCTTTTTCTCTCTCTCCGTTGTGTTTTGTGTGATTTTGAAATAATGTCCACGCTTATGGAACAGCCTTTTTATGACGACTCGTTTCTCTCTGCTTATGGCCACGCAGGCTCCGCGCTGCCAGACTACAAGCTGCTAAAGCAGAACATGAACGTGAACTTCTCCGATTCTTATCGGCACGCGAACTTCAAGGCACATCAGCAGCAGCAGCATCAGCAGCATCAGCAGCAGCAGCAGCAGCAGCACCTGCGCGCCGACGGCGACTTCTACCCGGCGGCATCATCCTCGGGCTCCCTGAAGCTCGACTCTCCTGAGCTGGAGCGGCTGATCATCCAGAACAGCAACGGGCTCATCACGACCACGCCGACGCCGGGCCAGTTCCTCTACAGCCGCGGCATCACCGAGGAGCAGGAGGGCTTCGCCGAGGGCTTCGTGAAAGCGCTGGACGAAATGCACAAGATCAACCAGATGGCTCCCCCGAACGTGTCCATCGGCGCCGGCGGCGGCGGCGGCGGCGTGGCGTGCGCGGCTCCCGCGTCCGTGTTCGGCCCGTCCATGCAGCCGCTGGAGCCGCTGGAGTACACCACGCTGAGCAGCTGCCCGTCCAACCCCAGCCTGTCCTCCGCGGGCGGCTTCCCGTCCACCACCATCAGCTACCTGCCGCACCAGTACCACCACCACCACCACCACCACCACCACCCGCAGGCCGTTGCGCACGGGACCCACCACTTCCAGACCTCCCTGGTCGCCGCCAACATCCACTCGCGGGGCGGCTTCGGCCTGAAAGAGGAGCCGCAGACCGTGCCGGACATGCTGAGCAGCGACAACAGCTCGCCGCCCATGTCCCCCATAGACATGGAGAACCAGGAGCGCGTCAAGGCGGAGCGCAAGCGCCTGCGCAACCGGCTCGCGGCCTCCAAGTGTCGGCGGCGCAAGCTGGAGCGCATCTCGCGGCTCGAGGACAAGGTGAAGGTGCTGAAGACGGACAACGCGGGGCTCTCGAGCAAGGCGACGGTGCTGCGCGAGCAGGTGGCGCAGCTCAAACAGAAAGTCATGACGCACGTGACCAGCGGCTGCCAGCTCATGTTAGCGCCAAAAGTCAAGTCTTACTGAAAGAGGCGCAAAAAAGATGCACTTTAACAACACAACACTGGACACTCTGCACTGACAATTATGGACAAAGTCTGCAGCCCACACACACACACACACACACACACACACAGGAGTGTGTGAGAACTGGACCATGGTGTGGAGACTAAAACACTTTAATGAGTATTTTTTTTTTTTTTACATATACTTCCTGTTTACATTTGTATTTGACTGCATTTGTGATTCTTATGTAAGTTATTGGAGTTTGTCAGGTTGAGCCCGATGATCTTCCTCCTCTTTATTGTATTATTGTTGTTGTTGTTTTTTTTACTTGTACAGAATATTTAAGTAAAAATGAAATGATGAAACTGAACAACTTACGTGGTGCTGGTGTTATTTGTGTCTTATTTACAAGTTTACGGCAGTTCCTCGACGTAACCAGCGTAGGCTTGTTTCCCCCACCCTTTGACGTGACGCACGCACGTCGCTCCATATAAGGTCAAAGGAGCAGACGCGCACGTCACAGCTGCGAAAAGGTTTCCGGGAACTCCTTCCTCCCCCTCCCACACTGCCGGTCACACAAATGCTGCTCCACCTTCACGCCCCTTTTTTTTTCTTCTCGTGTGTGTGTGTGTGTGTGTGTGAGGGTTTGTCAATGAGTTGCTCATTCGAGTGAAAGGGGAATTTCCCCAATTCTGCTTTCAGTTTCCCAAAAACAAGCCGCGAGTGTGATCGCTCACTAGTGCAGGGAAAAAAACTGAAAAGTTGCGTAAAAAAAAAAGTTCCAGACAAACACGTCGAGAGGCTTCAGAGAAGCTTTGAGATTACAAGAAGTGAGGCGTCAAACAAACAACACAGATTATATCAGTCTGGATTATTATCGTTTCTAAATTTGGGTTTCTATAAATCACATCGGGCATGAATTGGGCGTTAAAAAATGATATTAAAACATCAGAATAACATAAAAATTGGAATAACTTTGAATCTCTAGCACCAAATCCCATAGAGAAAATCTGCGATTTTAAACATCACGGCAACACACGGGTTCACAGGAGTCATCGATCCGCTGTTGCCTCAATCAGAAAATTCAAATGGCTTATTTTGTAAAATTCGGCATTTAAAATACTTCATTTTGAGTCACCGCAGTGACACAAAGTGACCACACGAGGCAGCAGTAGACCAGCAGCTGCATGCTTCTCCCCCGCGAGCTAAAATCACTGATTTTCTCTATGGGGTTTGGTGTGGGAGAGTGAGTGTTTTCTTTACAAAACTTCAGTTTCCTGTTGGAAAAGTTCAACAGTGAATTAAATGTGTAAGATATTGTAGATTCATTATTTTATGAAGCATCTAAAGAACCAGTTTTTGTCGTAAAAATGGACTCTAAAAGCGAGACTTTCACTCGCAACCATCTCAGAATGTTCAGAAGAAGAGGAAAATTACCAAAAAAAACATAACAAATAAATCTAGTATATTAATTTCTTCTGTGAAAGGGTAAATTCTTTTAAAATTATGTCTAGTAGATCTTAAAAATCCAATATTTCGTCACACGACGAGTGAAAAACACAATAAAACTCCAATATTAACCAAGACTCCACAGCGTCATAACAGCCATGACATGTTTTATTTCAACGTCACTTCACGGGACCGACTCAGGAAGTCCAATGGCACCACCTAGTGGTTCACAAACGTAGTCAAACAAAGTCAAATGTTTTTTTTCCCCCTCACAGCTTTAATAACAGATGGTAACATGAATTATTCATAACAGCAAGGAAAGGAAAGGGGGGGGGAGAAAAGTAATACTTTTGTTTGATAAATGAACAAAAAGAACTACGACTTCAGTGCGTTAGACTAACGTGGTCGTCCTAACAACTGCAAAGTGGACGTATAAAGAGCTGCAACTGTGTGTGTGTGTGTGTGTGTGAGACGCCGTGAAGGCAAGTGCTACGAGTCAGCGAGGAAGACCTTCACCGTTTTCTTGTTTTTGTTTTTACTGCTTGGAGAAATACTCTTTGCTCTTCTCCACGTCGGGGACCATGGTGTCGCTGCCGGGTTTCCAGCCGGCGGGGCAGACTGTGAGACGGGGAAAAACAGGGACAACGTTAGGACACGGCGTTCAGGACACAGGTGGTTAGGACACACGGCGTTCAGGACACACGGCGGTGAGGACATGGGTGGTTAGGACACGGGCGGATAGGACACGGGACACACGGCGTTTAGGACACAGGACACACGGCGGTGAGGACGGGCGGTTAGGACACAGGGCGCTTAGGACACACAGGTGGTTAGGGCACAAGGCGTTGTAGGACATGCGTCGCTTAGGACACAGGCGGTTAGGACACAGGCCACGGGGCGTTTAGGACACACAGACGGCGTTAAGGACACAGCGTTTAGGACACGGCGTTTAGGACACGGCGTTTAGGACAAGGACACATCGATTAGGACACAGGACACACCGCGATTAGGACACGGGACACACAGCGATTAGGACGCGGGCGTTTAGGACACACACAGCGTTTAGGACACACACACGGCGTTAAGGACACAGCGTTTAGGACACAGGACACACAGCGATTAGGACACGGGACACACATCGATTAGGACGCGGGCGTTTAGGACACACACACAGCGTTTAGGACACACACACGGCGTTAAGGACACACGGCGTTTAGGACACAGGACACAGCGATTAGGACACAGGACACACAGCGATTAGGACACGGGACACACAGCGATTAGGACGCGGGCGTTTAGGACACACACGGCGTTTAGGACACACACACGGCGTTAAGGACACAGCGTTTAGGACACAGGACACAGGACACACAGCGATTAGGACACGGGACACACAGCGATTAGGACGCGGGCGTTTAGGACACACACACGGCGTTAAGGACACACGGCGTTTAGGACACAGGACACACAGCGATTAGGACACGGGACACACAGCGATTAGGACGCGGGCGTTTAGGACACACACGGCGTTTAGGACACACACACGGCGTTAAGGACACAGCTTTAAGGACACAGCGTTAGGCGTCGGCAGGTAAACGACGGCCGTGTTTGCAAAACCTCGGGGCACAAAGTACGCGTGTAAATAAAGCAGGGGGGTAGACAAACAACAGGAGGACATGGTTCTGTGGACTGAAGCCTTTAAAAAAAAGACCCAAAAAATAACTTTAACCCACTACAGCTTCACCCGATATTAATCGTCTATGGCAGGGGGGGTCTGCGACCTGCAGCTCTAGAGCCTCGTGTAGCTCTTCGGCCCCACTTTTCATGTTTTTCCACACTTTTTTTGGCATAAATAAAAGTGTTTTTGATATTTTTGTCCCCTGAATTAAAAGCCATTAAAGTAACGCGCACATGAAGAAGTTCACATTAGGAGTCGGGTCCATCTATTAGATCCGTGCACTTAGGCCAGGCAGATATTCTCAGACATAAAATGTTATTTCAAAGTCGTTTTTTCTACACTTTAGAGGTTTGGTATCAACTTGTGACAAAGTGTAGTTCTTTAAATATCGTATATATGTGTATAAAAACAACTTTACATGTGATTTATTTTAATTTTGCGACTCCAGATTAATTTTCTTTGGGCAAAGAGGGGACAAAAACGGCTCTTTTCATTCTAAAAGGTTGCAGAGCCCTGGCCTACGAGCTATACACAAGACTATATGTTGTTTTGGTTTGTATAAAAGGTACAGAACCACCAGGGGGCGACTCTCCAGGAAAGAGAAATAAACTACTGTGCATACGCGTGTATATTCTGCTTATTTGGTGCACAGTCGCTTCTTCGGCTAATCCCTTAGCGTTCAGGTAGCATGATTCATGCACTTGGTTAAAACATTTTTTTGCAGGAGATTAAATTAAAGACGTTTCTCACCCTCTCCGTGTTCGTCGGTGTGCTTGAAGGCCTGCACCAGGCGCAGCGTCTCATCCACGGAGCGACCCACGGGCAGGTCGTTGATGGTGATCTGCCTCAGGACACCCTTGTCGTCGATCACAAACAGACCCCTGAGGAGCACAGGATTGTCACGCGGGCGTCTTTGACAGGATTGCCAATGCACGGGTATGGGGCCCCAGTGGTTAGCGCTCTCGCCTTTGCAACAAGAAGACCCGAGTTCCTGGGGGTTCAAACCCCGGTTGGAACAAGGGCCTTTCTGCAAGGAGTTTGCATGTTCGAAAAAACATGCAATAAACGTATGTATGAATGATGGTGGTGGTGGTAGGAGGGGCTGTTTGGCGCACATTAGCAGCTTTGGCTACACATAGCTTAGCACCAGCAGTGAGAACGTGTTAATTAATAATGGGTAATTAGAAAAGCGCTCTAGAAACGTAGCGAATAATAACAATTTGAGGCTGACCTGAACGCGACGCCGTCGTCCTCCTTCAGCACGCCGTAGTCCATCGCGATAGACTTGGTGAGGTCTGCCACGAGGGGGATCTTCATGTTACCCAGACCTCCCTGCTTTCTGGGTGTGTTGATCCTGAAAAAGAAAAATATATATATATATATATACACACACATAAATAACTCGTACCATATACCACTTACAAGACAAAAGGGTGGGCGACGCAAGTCGCTAACTTTACCATTACCTCAGAACTTATCAAGACCGTGCAGAAGCCTAGAGATAAACCGTTAAAAAGCTAGGGCGGGAGCGAGTTCACGTGTGCCAGAAAGTTAAGAACGCTCACCACGCCAAGTGACTGAACTGCGAGTCCACGGAGCAGCCGATGACCTCGCACCCGATTTTGCGGAACTCCTCCGCCCGGTCGCTGAAGGCGATGATCTCAGTGGGGCACACGAACGTGAAGTCCAGAGGGTAGAAGAAGAAGATCACGTACTTTCCTGGAAGAGAGGGGGGGTAAAGTAAAAAGAAAAACAAAAACGAGGAAAGCGCGACGAAACGAGGACCTCGGTGAAACACACGAGACAAACCTTTGTAGTCCGACAGCTGAATGTCCTTAAACTGCCCGTCCACGACGGCCGTGGCCTTGAAATCGGGGGCAGGTTTGCCAATCTGAGCCTTTCCAGCAGACATGGTGGTGGTGATGGTGAATATCTACTGGTGACAGAGAGAGAGAGAGAGAGAACACATACAGTAACCAGAGCATTGGACCTGAACCTGGTGCTCAAAGATCAGTATAGATAAGTGCTACTGGGTGGAGCCTAGATAGCAAAAAAAAACCACCTTAAACCAACAAAAAGAGGGTGAAAAAAAGACTTTTAAACAAATACAACCCAAGTGCATGCTGTGTTTAAACGAATCCCCTGCATAACCTAAAGGCTTTTTTAAAATCACGTGCAAGTCACGTTGAAACCTGGCATAACCACGAGCAGGCAAACCGGACGGTGAGGTTTGTTTAACGTGTTTATTTTTAATTCAGGTTCTTGCACAAGCTGTGAATGCAAGTTAAAAAAACAAGAAAACCGGCTCCAAAACAAAGACTTCTGACTGGACAAAGGACAAGTTAACAGAAAGGACTCAATTAACAAACAATAGCAGACTCCTCCAATTGCTTCCTATTAAAATAATTATTATAATAATAGCTTGGGATAAGAATAGGCAGCGTGTGCATTCAAATTCAACCTCAATGCCACAAATAAAACACTTGAAATCACTGTTAAATGTGGAGCCTGACGCGCAGTAACAGACAAAACTCGGTCAAAGTTCAGCCTCCAAGTCATTGGTAAAACTGAGCCGAGGCAGCGACGAAAAAACAGGGTAAAAAAAAAAAAAAAAAGTGCAGCACCTTGACAAAGAAACTGCCAGAAACAGGCCCAAACACTCGAGGAGGAGGAGGAGGAGAGCGACGGACCCCTGCACTGCCAAGCTAACTCAAGCTAGCTTAAGCCGCTAACAAACCGCCTCTTTCAACTTGTTTTTCCGTTACTTTCTCCCGGTCGCCGGTACGTGTAGTGATAATAAAACCCGACAAAAAAAACAAAACGTAAAAAAAAATATCCCCTCACCTGTGTGTAGGTAAAGCCGCGGAGGAGAAGTCGAGCAGTGCAGAGATGAGCTGCTGCTTTCAGGAGGCGCGAGAGGAGGCGAAGGGGCTGGAGGTGAGCGACAAGTAGGCGGAGGCGGCCGCTGAACCCCGGAAGTGGAAATGAATCATTTCAGAGTAAAAGCATTGGACATTAAGGTTTGTCTCGTTTGAGAAACTGAAACTTAAACGTAGACGAAATATAAGCACATCTTCGATCCTATTAAGTTAGTTTTAGCAAAACACAGTTCAATTTCAGATACGTTTTATTTATTTAATTTTAAACTTATAAAGTTAAAGAATTATTTTATTTTTTTTCAATTTTAGTTTTCGTTATGTCGTATATGGATATGACATGGTCAAAAAATTTTTTTATTTGTGATAAATTTCAGATATGTTTTATTTATTTCATGTTTAAAAACATTTTAAACTCTAGTTTTTATTATTATAAAGTTAAAGAAAATGTTTTTTGTTTTGTTTTTTTTTCAATTTTATTTTTCGTTATTTCTTACGGAGCCCCGGATATGACATATATGACATGTCAAAAAATAATTTAAATTGTGGCCACAAAATACTATTTTGATATAAGTACAACGTGTGCACAAAATATAGTATAAGTATTTTGTGGTATAACTTAAATTATTTTTTGTCCATGTCATTTCCGGTTTTAACTTTATAATAATAAAAACTAGAGCTTAAAATGTTTTTTAAAATAATAATAAATAAAACATATCTGAAATTTATCAAAATTTAAAAAAAATGTTTTGACCATGTCATGCCCGGGGCTCCGTAATTTCGTTAGTTTTTGTTAACTATAACAACATTGGTTATTGGTCACCTTGGTGAGGGAGTATTATGTCCAAAATCCTTGCCTGCAAAATGATGTTATATATAATATCTTTATCTCCGGCTCTGTTTCCTGTTTAAAGCCACTTAATCCAACACTTTTATTTGTTTTATTTACTTTCTTTTTTCCCCCTAACACAAATAAATAATGTATTTTAAGATAGTCCACTAGGTGTCAGTGTAGTTCTGCTGGACTTCGCACCATCAGCTTGTCATATTATAGTGTTGTGGGTTTTTTTGTTGCTTTTAATATGAAAACACAGCAGCACCGGAAATGTGTGGAGCCGTACTTCCGCTAAGCTCGTCTTTGTGAAGCTGATGTTTTATTTTCAGACGGTCTGTGTAGCCTTTTAGATAAAATATACTTTTGCCGGTAAGTGTTCGCGTCAACGCCAGTTTCTCGTCGGCGGCGCAGTGTTTTGCGCTTGTTTGACGTTTCTTTCGAGAGGAAAATCTCAAACTACTACTGCTGCTAGCGAGTAGCTAACGTTAGCATGTTGTACGAGTGTCACAAAGGGAGAATGAGAGTTAGTCCACGTTAGCTGCTGCCGTGTCAGAAGTTTACCATAAATCACTGACTTTTTTCCTCTAAAGAGGTTATTTTTGTTGAATTATGCACACAAAAATAAACAAGTTAACATCATTTAAAAAACTTAGGAGCTGCAGATGTGTAGATGATGCATAACGAGCTGTTGTTGTTGTTGTTGTGTCAGAACAACAGGTTTGTTATTTTTGTTGGGTTATACTATTATATACACCTCTGTCTATCATATATTATAACCGTGCTGATGCAGTTGTTGTTGTCAACAATAATAATAATGATTTTCTCCTTATTTTTTTAACTGTACTGAACGCAGGGGGTCGACGAGAAGTCAGTTTTCTCATCCTTTAAAAAACATAGTTTCTCAACATGTCAACAAGCACTGATGCACAAGGTAAGAGACACACACCTATACTCGTCATACTATTGTGTTTCACGTCACAACCGAGACTTGAATGACTGCATCTGTTCGTCAGTGTCATCGCCATCATTAGAGCTCACTCCTAGCATCACAACAGGATTATTACTACTCGTTATATTCGGGTGTTTTTACGAAACAAAACACATTTGTCACAGTTGTCCATTTCACGATAAGCATTTCATCGTTCATATCGCTTCTCAAACTTGACATGTATATCCATGTATGTCCAGAATATAAACCAATTTGTTCCTTAGAGGCATCGCATGTCATTTTTCTGACATAAACTCCAGGTAATATACCCGTTTACACGTATAGATTTGGGTTCCAGATACAGTCTCTGGAGTTTTGCCGTTCACGTGTGACGAAATGCAGCGAAACATGAGCCGACCGGAAGTCCCAGCGTTGTTAAATGGGATGATTCCGGCCTGTGGGATACGTGAAATTTGCGCCGTAGCTCGTCCGTGACGTCGAGGCGCGAGTGGCTGAACATTTTGTGTCACCGTTTGAATAAGTTGACACCAAAACAGCTGCTGCTGCTGCTGACCGTTAACAAAAATGTCTACTTTTGGATTTGTTTGATGAGCACCACATTTGGAGGAGCTTACGAATTGGGATGATGCATTTTCACCCCCTTCTGCCGCTCCCAAATTCAGCCAACAAAGGCCCCGGATCAGTCACAGCAGCAGGGAGAACCTCTGGAGAATTCAGGGGAGTGTGGCCGTGGATTCTCCTGTTGTGTTCTCGAGCACGAGCGCGCTCCGACATAACCGGAGATTACATTAGGGAGAGAATCGCAGGAGAATCTCTGGGAAATACAAAAAAAAAAAAACCCTCTGCGGACATTTGCACTCACATATACAGACAGTCCCTCCGCAAAACAATCAGCGGTCGTGTGATAACTTTAAATCTAGGACAACTGATATCTGTTGACTATGGACTACACACTCTGTGGTGACAGACTCCCATCTGAACTTCCCCCACAGCGACAACGCAGCCAGTCATATGTGAAGTGTGCGGCACGTACTTTGAGACGCGACGGGGGCTGTCAAGTCACGCCCGCCTCCACCTGCGGCAGCTGGGTGTGACATTGTCAGAGAGCAGCGGCGCTCCCATAGAGCTTCTCTACCAGCTCATCCAGGAGCGAGATGGCTCCTACCCAGAGTTCAAAGCAGACTCGTCCGCAGCCGAGCCGCCCCTTGTCCCCTCCCAGCTGGAGTCCAGGACTCTCTCGGCACCGGGGGACAAGAGCTCCTCCTACAATGCAGCGGTTAGAGTCATGTCATCTCCGCATAAAATGGATCACGAAGGATCTCCAGTTAGGTCCCCGCTTAGAGTTAAAGCACCGACACCTCCTGGTCTTAAGTATGCCGAAGGTGGCGGCTCGTCATCGTCAGTGCGCCAAACTGCAACCAAACCACTGTGGGCACCACTGGAAACTGACGCCCCTGTTAGATTAGGTATGGCTGAATTCCGTAGCAAATGTTTTAAGTAGCGAAGGTGAGTAGATGTTTGTGGACGATGGAGCCGTGCGGCTGTGACATTTCCGTTTTTAACGTCTCAGCTCCTGACCGTTCTTTTCTTTATTTTTCAAGACACCCATAACGAGGTCCACGTGTGCCAGCTCTGTGGCTGCTGGTACGAGACACGCAAGGGCCTGTCCAGTCACGCTCGGGCCCACCTGCGCCAGATTGGAGTCCCCGACAGCGAGATTAAGGGCAGCCCCATCGATTTTCTCTACCAGTTGATGGAGGACGAGGACCTCAAGCCCGTCGCCAGTGGACACCAGGAGCCGCTCACCTCAAACACTCCCCTTAAATCCCCTTCCAAACGTTCCTCGGACCTGTCCTCTCCGCGCTCGCCTCCCGCCGGTAAGCGGCCTAAAGCGGCGGAGGACCGCATCTGTATTCTGTGCGGGGAAGAGTTTGAGAATCGCAAAGGCTTGGCCTGCCACGCTCGCTGCCACCTGCGTCAGATCGGGGTGACCGACTTGATGGGGAAAAGCTCCGCGATCGAAACCGTCCAGGAGCTGATCAACAGCGGCATGTTGAAAGCCATGCATCCGCCCAAAAAACCCGCAGTGGCGTCAGCGGCGCGAGCCAACTCTCTTTCCCCGGCCTCGGGCCAATCCCAGAGCCCGTCGAAAGGCGCGCAGTCGTCTCCAGCTCCCGTCAACAAGGCCCCGAAGGCTAAGAAAGGCTTTCGGTTTGCAGTGGACCCCCTCCATAGAAAGCCCAAGCCTGAGCCTGTGGAAATGGAGGTGTCCGGTCAACCAGAGGCGTCCAATAGGATCTCACCCATAAAAGGGTCGCCCAGTGCTCTTGGTCTTTCAAAGCCTTCCAGTGCAGGTAAAAGTAAGCAACACTTCTCTTGTGTAGTAGCCTTTGTTCAATTTTTTTTCTCAAAATTCCAATTTTTTTTCTCAAAATTCCAATTTTTTTTCTCAAAATTTCAATTTTTTTTCTCAAAATTTCAATTTTTTTTCTCAAAATTCCAATTTTTTTTCTCAAAATTAATTTTTTTTTTTCAAAATTAATTTTTTTCCCCTCAAAATTAAATGTTTTTCCTCAAAATTAAATGTTTTTCCTCCAAAAAAATTTTTTTCCTCAAAATTAAATATATTTTTCCTCAAAATTATAAAAATACATTTCTCCCAAAAATTTTTTTTTCCTCAAAATTATTTTTTTTCCTCAAAATTATAATTTTTTTTGTAGTGTGATGGATGTAGCCTTAAATTCACGGATGTCTCCCTTCAGTGTCCTCCACAGATGCAGACACCCCACCGACAGTCCTCTGTGACTTTTGTGGCCAGCTCTTTGACACCCGCAAAGCCCTGTCGTGCCACGCCCGCGCCCACCTGCGCCAGCTCGGCCTCACCTGGTCGATCAAAACGTCGCCGATCGACCTCCTCAGAGAAGTCATGCTGCAGAGCGAGGAGGGCGGGAAAGGGTTCGCGGCGTCGGGCAAAGCCACAGCCACGGCCACGCGGAGCCCACAAGGCTCCAAAAGGCCTCTTGACAGCTCTCAGGCGAGGGAACCGGCCTCCAACAACAACTGCAACACACCTCTGGATTATTCCATGAAAGAGAAACCCGCGTCTGGCAAGAGTGGGCCCTCGCTCCCTGGTAAGACATTCAAGTGTTTCCTTGCATCGTGGTGGATTCGCCTTCAAGGAACGAACCATGTTGTTAGACGTGTTGAATCAATCTCGCATACGTCTGTCCTGGTGCCATAAATACGTTAAGTACGTGTGAAGTGAAGTGGGGGGAAAAGTAAAGTGCCAGGACTCCCCTTATCCATATGAGGCGCACATGTCTGCGTTACTAAATCATTAAACACTCAATTATCGACGTTTTCACAAAATAAAAGGGATATTTCGATTATCCTTCGACGTTTCCCAACAGCGATTTAAACTTCAAACGCACGTTTTATTTGGTGTCTTGTTATTCTGACTGTTAGTCTTCCAGCACAACTAAACGTTAATGAACATTTTCAAACACTTAGATATACGTGTTCTTGTTTAGCAATAAAAAATAATAACTACAAACAAACACTAGACTCTGACGTAGTGGGAGAAGTGCTATGCAAATAAAAGAACAGAAACGATATAACAAACGGGGCTCAGGCAAGCAATACTATCAGACCTGACTGAGTGGGAGTGTTGGTTTGTATACAGCTGCAGTGCAGGGGGCGGGTGGAGGCAAGAAATTTCATTTATTTACCCCATGAAACCACTGGATGACCAGTGTGTTTTCAGCCGTACTCCAACCTGTTTGCAGCTGTGCCTCGCTTTACTAGCGCAATGTAGCTGTTTTTTCAAACAAAGGTCCACATCAAGTGTACTTCCTCAAAATGTAATTTTTTTCCCCTCAAAATTTAAATTTTCTTTCCTCAAAATTGATTTTTTTTCCCCTCAAAATTGAATTTGTTTCCTCAAAATGTTTTATTTCTCAAATTTTTCGTCCTCAAAATTTAAATTTTTCTCTCAAAATGTGTTATAATAATTGAAAAAGGTGATTTTCCCTCAACAATGATGACATTTTTTCTCAAAATTTAATTTTTTCCCTCAAATTTTTTTTTTTCATCAAAATGTCATTTTTTTTTCCTCAAAATGACATTTTCTTTCTCAAAATTGTAAAAAAGTGCTTTTCTTTCAAAAATGAGGACGTTTAATATTTTTTTTTTTTCAAGTTTACATTTATTTTCCTCAAAATTATTGTTTTTTCCTCAAAATTATTGTTTTTCCTCAAAATTTAATATTTATCCTCAAAATAATTTTTTTCTCTCAAATTTTTTATTTATTTCTCAAAAAAAGACTTTTGTGGCCAGCTCTCAACTAGAGATGTGTGTAGATTGGATGATAGAGCGGTAGAAGATGGAAAGTATGACCCTGGGGCTGCTGAGTGCAACAGATAAGACATTAAGAAAACACCAGCCAACTTCTTTTGTAACAGACTCGTTTTTTTGTTTTTTCCCAAAAAAACCACACACTGTAATCATTACTCGGCCATTTTGTGTAATTGTCTCTTGCTGTTTTTCTACGGCTGTGCAACAAAACGCAGATACCCGTTGCGGGGCATTGGCTCGGAGACGGACTCATTAGAGGCAGTGGGAGAATAGATTGGTATTATACCGTTGTTGTCATGCAGCTCCAGCGCTGCAGAAAATGAAAAAAAAAAATGATCTCACTCGACTGGTAATAACGCCATGACTAATGCTCATCCTAAAGAACTCATCCAAAAAGTGTCTCATCCCCTTTGTGTCAGACACATCCTGTGAGCTTTGTGGCTTTAATTTCGAAAACCGCAAGGCCCTCGCCAGTCACGCACGGGCCCACCTCCGACAGCTGGGAATCATCGAGTGGAAGGCAGACGGGGCCAGTTCGCCAATCGAGCTCCTCGGCGAGCTGATCCGGAAAGACCCGGTCAAAGTGGCGGCGATAACGCGACGCTACCGTACGGGAGACCTTTATATCAAGAAGGTGGGCTGACCTCTACAAGACGAGTTAACAGTGGTGTTATTTTTATTATTATTGTTATTTCAAACTTATTCGTGCACCCATTCTTTCTTTTAGTCGCAGAAAAGTGCAGGTTCGCCCTCGCTGTCCACAGACTCTGACTCTGTGCTGGGCGGCAGCTGGAGGCCCGAGCACAAGGCGAGCAGGGAGGACTTTGGCGTCGCGGCGGGCTCGTCCAGGCAATCGCAGGGTCACGCTCGGACGGCGGCGGCGGCCCACAGCAACCCCGGCGTGCGCTCTCCAAGGGGTGAGGAACGACGGGGAGTTAAAACTGTAGAGCTGCGACTGACCATTCTTTTCCTAATCGATCTTATCGTTTGGTCCATAAAACGCTAAGATCTGGAAATGACGATGTTGTCGAATGTCTTCGTTTTTGCCCGCAAAACCAAAACGATTCAGTTTGAAGGATTTCTTTGTTATGTGGAGCAAAGAAACGAAGAAAATATTCACATTTAAGAAGCTAAAACAATCTTGTTTTAATCATGAAAAAAGCATAGTGCTAACGTTCAACGCTAACGCACGCTAATGCACGTTAACGCACGGTAACGCATGACACGTTTACATGACGACTGACGGGAAAAAAGACGCACGCACACATACGCAGAGCGTAGTGCTGCTCTTTACGTTTAATAAACAGACCGCTCCAGTTCCACTGTAGGCGCGCTAACCGGCGCTAAAGGAGCTAATGCGGCTAACGGAGCTAACCGGTAAGCGGTGCCTGGACTCCGGTGTCGCGGCGCGTAAACATGGCGTCGCGCGCGTCTTTTTCCCGTCAGTCGGCACGGAAACGTGTCATGCGTTAACGTGCGTTAAGCTAGTACCCTGCGCTAAAAAAGCTTCAAAACGACTATTGATTATCAAAATCGTTTCAGCTCTGATCTACTGTAATGATTCTTGTGCATACTAATATGTATATATATATATATATGTATATATATATATTTGTGTATATGTATATATATGTGTATATATGTGTATATATGTGTGTATATATATATATGTGTATATATATATATATATGTGTATATATGTATATATATATGTGTATATATATATATGTATATGTATATATATATGTGTATATGTATATACATATATGTATATATATGTGTATATGTGTGTGTATATATGTATATAAGTATATATATGTATGTATATATATATATATGTGTATATATACATATGTATGTATATATATATATATATATAAATGTATATACACGTATATATGTATATATATATACATATATACATATATATATATATATATATATAATATAGCGCATCCTCTCTGTGACGCTGCAGGTGTCCATCCACCGAAACGCAAAGGAGGGGTGGAAAACCAGCAGCCGCCGCGCTCCGGTGGCATCCCAGCGATGCTGCCCAAGCCTCCGCTAACGCCGCTGGTGAAGCTGGTGGGCAAAGTCTACTCGCTCAAGTGCAGGTCAGTCAACGTTCCCAGCGAGCCCTCGACATTTAAGAGCGCGACTTTGACGCCGCCGCTCACCTTTTTTTTTTCCCCTCACTGTTGTCAAAAGAGCTCGTCTGATTGCAGACGGCCTCCCGCCGTGTCTGTCATATGTTAACGGTGAACCCTGGAAAGCGTCCAGACTCTGGATATATTACTGAAATCCTACTGGGGTTTGGGATAGGGTTGAGAATGATTCACTAACAGGGCACAGAGTGTGAGTTTCAGCAGTTTGATTTGTCTGGAATGTGGCATATATATATGTATATATTTATGCATATGTATGTATATATGTGTATGTAGATATGTATATATATATATATATGTGTGTGTGTATATATGTGTATGTATATATGTGTTTGTGTATATTTATGTATATATGTATGTATGTATATATATATGTGTGTATATACATGTATATATGTATGTGTGTATGTGTATGTAGATATGTGTATATATATATATATATATATATACGTGTGTATATATGTGTATGTATATATGTGTTTGTGTATATTTATGTATGTATGTATATTGTTCGTACATATATACATACACATATATGTATGTAAATATATATACATACATACATGTACACATATATACGTATACATAAATATATATATTATATACACACACACACACACATACACATAATGTGTATGTATATATGTATATAAACATGTATGGATATAATATATATGTATATATACATATATACACGCATATATATACATACATATATACACACATACACATATGTGTATGTATATATATGTACATACATATAATGTACACATACGTATACATATACACACACATGTATACATACACATAATGTGTGTGTATGTATATATATATATGTATAATATATGTATATATAATATATATATATATATATATATATATACATACATATATACATACACATATACACACATATACATATACATACATATATTCACACATACACGTATATATATACATACATATCTTCATTCACATATATATACACATATATACATACACATAGACACGCATATACATATACATACATATATTCACACATACACATATATACATACATATCTACATACACATATATATACACATATACATCAATATATATATATGTATAGTATATATTTTAAATACGTGTACAGAGGAGGTTCATACCGCAGTGTGCCAAGCTCAGCTCTTGGGGGAAAATGTGCATTAGATTATCGCAAATACGTTTTAATATAAAAGCTGTCATTTTAGGTTTGAATATTTCAATTTAATGGGGAAACGTTAAAGTTGGCGAACGACCTTGAAGAAAACACACAGAGCGTATATCATGGAGTCAGACTGCGGTATTAAAGGATTTTTTTTTATATACATATATTTTTTTTAACGGGCCGTCGACGCTTGCCTAAAGCAACACAGTAACTTTTGTTGGACGCGTTGTCAACGTAGCGAACGCGCGATGATTAAAGTGGATTTTTAATGACTTATGTCGCTTTTGCACAACGGGTGAAAAATACTGTGCGTGTGTGTGTGAGTAAAAGCCAGCAGTCGACTCCTTTAACCGACTTTCCATTTTTCTGCACAAACCATGTCGGCGGTTGCCAAAAAAGAACCCAATGTAGTGAAAGCAGGTCATACAAGGGACCCAGCATAAAGTCAGATTATACTTCTTTTTTTTTTTTTTTTATTGCCGTTACTTTGTGCAATCAGCTTAAACACCCTAATGACAAGTTTAAGCCAGAAAGTTGTCAATTTCGGCTGGAAGTTACGCACTTTCCCTGCACTCGCTCGCCAAACTTTACAGAGAGCGAGGACAGAAGTTCAAGCTCCAGCGTGGGAGCACAGTGATAAGTCAGCGAGCAACAGGAATCATTCCGAAGCTGTTATTTAAAGATAATTTAAACGATTTTACAGTACAATATATCAGGTAGAGCTGCAGCTAACTGCTACTAATGATTTCCTTGTTTTATGGAGCAAAGAAACAAAGAAAATGTTCACATTTAAGAAGCTAAAACTGTCAGAAATCTGGTTTTAATCACGAAGAAAAGCTTCAAACCGATGAATCGATTGTCAAAATAGTTGACAATTCATTTAGTAATCGATTAATAATCGATTCATCAAGTCATTTTTTCAGATCTAATGTCAGGAAACAAGTATTAGTCATGTAGATATGTAGTAGAGTCGAGATTAGAGAAAGTCAGAATTCTGAGATTAAAGTTGTGTTGAGTTTAATTCTGAGGTTAAAGTCAGAATTCTCAGAAAAAAGTCAGGATGATCAGAATTGTGAGATTAAAGAAAGTCAGAATTGTGAGATTAAAGTTCAGTTGAGTTTAATTCTGAGATTAAAGTCAGAATTCTGAGATTAAAGTTGAGTTGCGTTTAAATCTGAGTTTAAAGTCAGAATTCTGAGAAAAAAGTCAGAATGATCAGAATTGTGAGATTAAAGAAAGTCAGAATTCTGAGATTAAAGTTGTTTTGAGTTTAATTCTGAGATTAAAGTCAGAATTCTCAGAAAAAAGTCAGAATGATCGGAATTGTGAGATTAAAGTCAGAATTGTGATATTAAAGTTGAATTGAGTTTAATTCTGAGGTTAAAGTCAGAATTGTGAGATTCAAGAAAGTCAGAATTCTGAGATTAAAGTCAGAATTCTGGGATTATTTATCAATTAGTGAACGAATAATCAACTATTTTCATAAACTAATGAATAGATTTGAGTGTTTTTCAGTTTTTTCAGTGTCTTAAATGAATGAAAATGCATACTTTCAGATTTCTTTGCTCCACGACAAAACGTCATAACTTCCAAGTTTGGTGAACAATGATCGACATATTTCAACATTTTCTGACATTTTAGGCACCAAAAATGCGAAGGAAACTAATGGTTATTGCAGGTTGCTGCAGCGCGTATGTTATTTATTATTATACGGCGTACAAATGGGGTCGTTCACCACGTCGTGATTTGTCATTCTAATCATTTTAGAGCGGGGAACTGTGCACCACCGAGACACTGAAGCAGAACCGCTTCCATGTTCTGATTGTGGCCCTCGGCAGACGGAACAATAAATGAGTAACAGGAGAAAAGCGATATGGTAAAATCATCAGCGCATCCCCAGAAATTCACAAATCTGTGACGAGTTAGCGCAAATAAAGTCATCGCGCAGCCCTAACGACAAACCCAGCGTTTCTGACGAGACCGTTCATGACCTGTTAACATCGTGTTTTTGAGTGTAAACCAGGTTTCGAGCTTCCGCTTCGACAAAGTGGAAACACATGCTGTGGAAACACGGCGGCCTCGTAAAAAGAAACACACAAAACACCAGCGCAAGCAACCATAACAAAGGGCTAGTTTGTGCCAATTAGGCCTCCATAAACGTCGCATACGGGATTTTTTAAGAAAGAAATTGATTGTGTTGAACATAGCGCTGGGCACTAGGTTAACGCACGTTTACGCACGCCGCGTTTCCATGACGACTGACCGGAAAAAGACACGCGTAACGTCATGTGCCGCGACACCGGAGTCCAGGAACCGTTAACCAGTTAGCTCCGTTAGCTGCATTAGCTCGTTTAGCGCCGGTTAGCGCGCCTACAGTGGAATTGGAGCAGTCCGTTTATTAAAGGAAAAGAGCAGCGCTACAAATAGCTAGCGTACCTGTGTAACTGCGTATGTGTGCCTTTGTTTTTAAAGTTTAGCGTTACTTTAGAGACTCGTTTTAACAATCAGTGGTCACGTAAACAAGACGTCATGTGCGTCTTTTTTCGGTCAGTCGTCATGGAAACGCTTCATGCGTTAACGTGCGCTAACGACGATGCCATTAACCGCCACTATCGCGTCAACGCGCCTAGCACAACTGTAGTTATGACTGATTATAGACACGACGTCACAGGTGTCTTTTACCGGCCAGTCGTCATGGAAGCGATTCATGCGTTAACGTTCGCTAACGGCGACCCCGTTAACCGCCGCTAACAACGGGGTAGTTTGTGCCAATTAAGCCTCCATAAATGTCGTTCACGGGTCTTTTTAAGAAACGTAATGTAACGTAACGTCATGTTTACGTGCCGCGACACCGGAGTCAAGGCACCGTTTACCAGTTAGCTCCGTTAGCTGCATTAGCTCCTTTAGCGCCTTTACCTGGCCTGGACTCCAGACTCCGGTGTCGCGGCAACATACGCAGCGCGTCTTTTTCCGGTCAGTCGTCATGGAAAACGATTCATGCGTTAACTTGCGCTAACGTTGACGCCGTTAGCCGCTGCTAACAACGGGGCAGTTTGTGCCAATTAAGCCTCCGTTAAATGTCACTCACGGGTCTTTTTAAGAAAGAAAATGATGGTGTTGAACATGAAATGTCGTTTCATTATGACTAGTGCTGGTAAGTAGGTCAACGCGCGTTAGCGCACAACGCGCTTCCATGACAACTGACCAGAAAAAGACGCGCGTAAGCGCTGTTACCTCGCCTACTTAATTACTACTTTATTCATGGAAAAGAGCAGCGCTACAAATAACCAAAGTTTAGCGTTACTTTAGAGACTCATTTTAACAATCGGGAGTCGCGTAAACATGACGTCCCGCGTGTCTTTTTCCGGTCAGTCGTCATGGAAACACTTCATGCGTTAACGTGCGTTAACGTGCGCTAACGTTGCAGTTAGCTGCATTAGCTCGTTTAGCGCCGTTAGCGCGCCTACAGTGGAACTGGAGCGGTCTGTTTATTAAAGGAAAAGAGCAGCGCTACAAATAACTAGCGTACCTGTGTAACTGCGTATGTGTGCCTCTGTTTTTAAAGTTTAGCGTTACTTTAGAGACTCATTTTAATTAATCGGGAGTCACGTAAACATGACGTTGACGCCATTAACCGCGCCCAGCACTAATTCTGACTTATTTTCACGTCCTCTGTCCTGCTCAGGTTCTGTGACGAGGTGTTTCACGGCCCGCTGTCGGTTCAGGAGCGGTGGATCACTCACCTGCAGAAACACATCCTGTCGCTGGGCTACAAAGGCAAAGCGTCGCCGCCTCCTGCTGCTACTGCTACTGCTGCTGCTGCTGCTGCGGCTGCTGCTGCGGCTGCTGCTGCGGCTGCTGCTGCTGCTGCTGCTCAGGTGGCAGCTCCAGCACTCATTCATCCAGTGGCTGTCTAGACTTTTTCATCACCCTCATCCTCATCGTCGTCGTGGTATGTTTACCTTCAGGTAACGCCATTGTTCCCGTTCTCGTACGTGAAATGTGAAACAAAGACGGAGCCGTCGTATGACGCGGGAGAACGTCGCCCACTCAGGTAAAATCCACCAACATAACAACAGGTCACACGATGAATTCCCACAGTCTTCACCAAAGTGGATTTATCACTGGCTATAATTTATACGCCTTTATCAACTGAGCCTTGTTGCTTTTTTTAACGTGTAGTTTTTACTTTTTTACGTTTCTTTTTAAATGAACAGAAAGCATATAAGAATAATATTAATAATGATAATTATTAACAACAACAACACACTCTTGATCATGTCTTCTTCAGGTATCACTGCTGGTCATTAACTGATCTTTTTAATGTAATGTCAATTAAAGTGTGTCTTGTATGTGAACATCAGTCGGTGAAACACGCCTCTTATTTTACTAATGCTACATGCTAACAGTCATCGGATTAATCTGGACATTATTTTCACGATTAATCGAGTAATCGTTTGATCAGTGTTAATCAAAACTGGGATTTTTTTTGTCCACAAACCGAATTCTGACATTTTTGAGAAATTCTCAGACTCAACTTTAATCTCAGAATTCTGATTTTTTTTTTTCATCCCAGAATTCGTACTTTCTTTAACCTCAGAATTCTGATCATTCTGACTTTTTTCTGAGAATTCTGATTTTTTTTTCTCAGAATTCAAATCAACTTTAATCTCAGAATTCTGACTTTATTTAATCTCAGAAGTCTGACTTTCTTTAACTCCAGAATTCTGACTTTATTTAATCTCAGAATTCTGACTTTCTTTAATCCCAGAATTCTGCCTTTCTGTAATCTCAAAATTTCGGACTCTCTGTAATCTCAAAATTCGGACTTTCTTTAATCTCAGAATTCTGACTTTCTTCTGAGAATTCTGACTTGTTTTAATCTCAGAATTCTGACTTTCTTTAATCCCAGAATTCGGACTTTCTGTAATCTCAAAATTTGGACTCTCTGTAATCTCAAAATTCAGACTTTCTGTAATCTCAGAATTCTGACTTTCTTTAATCCCAGAATTCTGACTTTCTTTAATCCCAGAATTCTGACTTTCTTTAATCTCAGAATTCTGACTTTCTTTAATCCCAGAATTCTGACTTTCTTTAATCTCAGAATTCTGACTTTCTGTAATCTCAAAATTCTGACTTTCTTTTTTCTTTTATCTGCTTCACACACAGATTTGGCCTCGTCTTAATTAAGCCAACGTTCATTTACTTAATTTAGCTCTTCTTTTTTTTTTACTTTCAGAGCTGAAACTAATGGATTATTCCCATAACCACTCCATGAAATGTTTCCCAAACCCGGAAAATTCTAATGTTCTCAAAATGTCTTGTCCAGTTTAAATGATTTCTTTGTTGTCGGATGCAAAAAAAAAACCTCATTAATCCACGATCGTCTTTCATGGGGACGACGATGAGGCAAAAATGACTCTTTTTTTCAATCTTAATTAACAAAAACTCACATAAACTCAGATTAAGAGCTGCTGTTTCAGGTTCATGAAAACCTGTTAAATCAAACAAGTCGCTGTGAGAGTTCACACTGTTTTCTGTTGCGTCCTCAGTGATGTTGACGTGTGTTTAACCTTTTTTAAAGTTTCACACTCGAGCCAAACCAGGATTTAAAGCCTCCTTCTTCTTCTTCTTCTTCTTCTTCTTCTTCTTTTTGAAAGAATGTGAAAACAGCACATGTGTTAAATCACTTTGCACTAAATCCCCTGCATGTATTTCTTTAAAGTCTTCACAGCAGCTCTTTGCTGCTTTTCTTGTGGTGTGTGTGTGTGTGTGTGTTTTTGTGTGTGTAGTTATTTTCTTTGTTTACAGATTCCTCGAATAATAGACTCTAATGTTTGGTAATTAGAGCGTTTCCTCTGTTGTTGTGCAAACCGACCAAATCTCCAGCTCTCGGGGCGTAGATAGCATTTCGGCGTCTCGGAGCCTCTTTTGTCTTCAAAATGTGGAAATAGTAATGAAAAATTCGGGGCTTTCACCGACACAAATGTGTACGTTTCTGCTCCCTGGGGACGATTTGGCGGCTCGTCGCTGTCGCCTCGACGACAGCGAGCGAAGGCCTTAACAAGCCAGCGCGTTAGCTTTGTTGTTTTATTTCTGTCCTCCGCTGCAGACCTGTCCTCCCTCGTGGCCGATGATGAGCAGAGTGCGGCTCCTGATTGGATTTCCTCCTCCCTCTTTCCTCCCTTTTACCAGAGCCGCAGTCGTCGCTCATTAATCAAACGGCTTCTTACGTCCATCCTTTATCACTCCTCTGTGGACGGAGAGAGCTGCTCTGGTTTTTCGAGAGAGGTAACGAACGGCGTGTAAAATGCGATGTTTTCTTTCGGCGATGTAGGTTTTTAACGTACGCACTTTGACCTCGTCTGAACTGAAAAGAGAGAAGGAAAACCTTTCGCTTCAGCGGTTGTTGAACGACTCGTCTTCCAAACGATACAGAGAATACATTTCCCCCCCCCCGACAGAGGAAGTCTGTGCAGGAACCTCAGTAAACGCTTCCTGTGTCTGCTTGTGTCCACAGTAGTTCACCCTCTTTAAAAAAAAAAAAGAAAATGGTCTCTTCCGTCACTGTGAGACGTTAAGATCCTCGGTATCTCATACTCGGTGACGTGCGATAAAGCGCATGCACTTTTTTTTTTATCTCATAATTCTGATAATTCTGACTTTAATTCTCAGAATTAAACTCATTTCAACTTTAATCTCAGAATTCTGACTTTCTTTAATCCCAAAATACAGATTTTTTTCCAAATCTCAGAAATCTGACTTTCTTTAATCTCACAATTCTGACTTTCTTCCGGAAATCTCAGAATTCGGACTTTCTTTAATCTCAGAATTCTGAGTTTTTTAATCTCAGAATTCGGACTTTCTTTAATCCCAGAATTCTGATCATGCTGATTTTTTTCTTTGAATTCTGACTTTCTATAATCCCAGAATTATGTCTTTCTTTATTCTCAGAATTCTGGCTTTCTTTAATCCAAGAATTATTACTTTTTTGACTTTCTTTAATCCCAGAATTCTAACTTTCTTTAATCTCAGAATTCTGACTTTCTTTAATCCCAGAATTATGACTTTCTTTATTCTCAGAATTCTGACTTTCTTTATTCTCAGAATTCTGGCTTTCTTTAATCCCAGAATTATTACTTTTTTGACTTTCTTTAATCCCAGAATTCTAACTTTCTTTAATCTCAGAATTCTGACTTTCTTTAATCTCAGAATTCTGACTTTCTTTAATCCCAGAATTATGACTTTCTTTAATCCCAGAATTATGACTTTTTTTTTTAACTTTCTTTATTCTCAGAATTCTGACCTTTTTTAATCTCAGAACTCGGATCATTCTGATTTTTGTCTTTGAATTCTGACTTTTTTTTAATCTCAGAATTCTGACTTTCTTTAATCCCAGAATTCTGACTTTTTTCAAATCTCACAATTCTGACTTTTTTTAATCTCACAATTCTGATCATTCTGACTTTCTTCTGAGAATTCTGACTTTAAATCTCAGAATTAAACTCAACTCCACTTTAATCCCAGCAGAATTCTCACAAAAGTCAGAATTCTGACGGAATTCTTTTTTTTTGGCCCTAAAACTCTTCCGTAGGCTGTCACCTTGAGAGGTCAGGCCACCAGAGGGAGGAGGCCACCTCCACCTCCACCTCCATGGATGAGTGGACGGATGCACGAACGCTGGTATGCTCGGGCGCTTACGGAGCGAATGAGTTACACCACCTGACGAAATCAGAGCAGGCTGTTGCTCACAGCTATCAACACCTTGTGGTTCAAACACACAAGTTTGGTGGAGGGGGGAAATGGGAGGGAGGGGGGGGGGGGGCAATTTCAAAGCAGTCATTGAAGTGAGAGCCAGAATTAGGAGGCACATCTGTCTTGCAGCGCTGTGGGATTTGCAGGATCTGGCATAATTCTGTGTTTCTGGCTGCACTTCCATGGGCTTTTAAAACCTTCAGGCCTTTTATTACAGCTCCATTTGTGCAGAGAAGTCTCAGCGTCGTCCAAGTCTCGCAGTCGAGTACAATTCGCTTATTAAGCCGCTCTTGACGTGACTCGCAGGCATGATAACGGGAAGGAAATGACCCCAAAAGACCGGGATGTGACGACCTTAAAATACCCCCCCAGTTTTTGAATGAATCGGTGATGATATCGGGGCTTTTTTTGACAAACAAATAAAGAATACGTTGTTTTTTTTTTGTTTTTTTTAGCAGCAGCTATTTTGACTCGCATCACAAGACAGGAAGTGGATCTTTGAGGATCTATTCTGGTGCATCCGTTTCCCCCTCCGGCAGAAAAAACATTCTCATTCTCTCAGCTTTTGCGTGTCCACTGTGGCCCCCTGGTGGTGAGGGGGTGGTGGTGGGGTCACAGAGATAAAAACAGGTGGGTCATCGCACATAAAAATCTCCCGTTTCCAGCTTTGTAATTGAGCTGTGTGACCTTTTTATTGGCCGTGTAGTAAAACAGGTGTCACCGGATGTATTGTCCCCCCCCCCCCTCACAGCACACGGGAACACATGTGGTTGATTGGTGGGGGACTGTATTTGACGGAACACTCATGTGTTTCACCTCAGAGCCACAGTGAGGAAAATCTGGAGAGAGAAGAAGTGAAAGAACATACGAGATTAAACACAAACCTCATGAATGATAGTGGTTTGGGTGGAAAGTAATGAATTATATTTACTTGTGTTACTGTGATTGAGTACGTTTTTTGTGTACTTGTCATTTTTAAAAGTTGTCATTTTGCTTTAACTTAAGTATGTTTTTTTTTAGGTTTTTGAGGACAGGTGAACGAAGATGACAGGTGAACGATGAGGACAGGTGAACAATGAAGACAGACAGGTGAACAATGAGGAAAGACAGGTGAACGATGACAGACTGGTGAACAATGAGGACAGACGGGTGAATGAAGAGGACAGACAGGTGAACCACGAGGACAGGTGTACGATGAGGACAGACAGGTGAACAAAAGAGGTGAACGATAAGGACAGGTGGATAATTAGGACAGTTGAATGATGAGGACAGGTGAACGATAAGCACAGGTAAACGATGAGGACAGGTGAATAATTAGGACAGTTGAATGATGAGGACAGGTGAACGATAAGGACAGGTGAACAAAAGAGGTGAACGATAAGGACAGGTGAATGATGAGGACAGACAGGTGAACGATGAGAAGTGAATAATTAGGATAGTTGAATGATGAGGACAGGTGAATGATGAGGACAGGTGGACGATGAGGACAGGTGAACAATGAGGACAGGTGAACGATACGAGGTGAATGATGAGGACAGGTGAACGATGAGGACAGGTGAACGATACGAGGTGAATGATGAGGACAGGTGAACGATACGAGGTGAACGATGAGGACAGGTGAACGATACGAGGTGAATGATGAGGACAGGTGAACGATACGAGGTGAACGATACGAGGTGAACGATGAGGACAGGTGAACGATACGAGGTAAACGATGAGGACAGGTGAACGATACGAGGTGAATGATGAGGACAGGTGAACGATACGAGGTGAACGATGAGGACAGATGAACGATACGAGGTGAACGATGAGGACAGGTGAACGATACGAGGTGAATGATGAGGACGTCACGGCGACGGCGTGAACCGACTGCGGCGTAAACCGACTGCGTCGCGAACGCCGAAAAAACCCCGAGGCTCGACTTTAAAAAAAAACATCGTCGTAAATCACGTCGCAATTGTGACGTCTGTCAGAAGTTGATCCTCTTCCCGAATCACTCGCGGCCCAGCGTTTATGCGACTAATCCATCACTTCTTCACGCTCATTTGAAACACATGCGCTTCCTTCAGCTCGTAACACGGTGACTGACCTTCTTCAGATGTTCTCCTCACACACACACACACACACACACACACACACACACACACAGTGAGTGACGCTGAAAACCTTCATTAAAGAGCGACTTCTTCACTTCAGGCCGAGGTTAAAATCCATTATTGTGTTGTGATTTTAGGGAGGAAGCAAAAAGACGAGGGGATGAAAAGAGGATAAGACCTTCTCCTCCTTCTCCTTCTTCTCCTTCTCCTTCTCCTTCTCCTTCTTCTCCTTCTTCTCCTTCTCCTTCTCCCACATTATGTCTCTGACTCATGTGTCTGGAAGTGGCTGCTTCCAGCCTCTTCTGTATGATTGATGCTATGTTTTGAGGCTTTGGCAGCAGATGCAGTTTTTATCACATAACTCTCAGCTTCACAATCATCGCTCAGAGCGGACGAATCCCCAACGCTGTGGGAAAAACCTGGCGTTTTCCACGCTTCGGTTTCTGCTCGTTTTTTTGCGCCGTTGTTTCCTCGCTTTGTTTCTCGTGTGTTTGAACACTTTCAGAGACTTTACGACACGGATATATTCATTAATTAAAGACCAGGAGGTTTGTTCTGTCTGCTTTGTAGAGCAGGAGTGAAAGTGAATTCTGACTTTCTTTAATCTCAGAATTCTGACTTTATTTCTCAGAATTAAACTCAACTCAACCTTAATCTCAGAATTCGTACTTTAATCTCAGCATTCTGACTTTTTTAATCCCAGAATTCTGACTTCCTTTAATCTCAGAATTCTGACTTTCTTTAAGCTCAGAATTCTGACTTTCTTTAACCTCTGACTTCAGATTTTATTTAACCCCAGAATTCTGGCTTTTTTAATCTCAGAATTCTGACTTTTTTAATCTCAGAGTTGTGACTTTCTTTAATCCCAGAATTCTTACTTTCGCTAACCTTTTGTTAAAATTTTGAGATTAAAAAAAGTCAGAATTCTGACCTTATTTAATCTCAAGATTCTGACTTCCTTTAATCTCAGAATTCTGACTTTCCTTAATCTCAGAATTCTGATCATTCTGACTTTATTTCTCAGAATTAAACTCAACACAACTTTAATCTCAGAATTCTGACTTTTTTTAAAATCTCAAAATTCTGACTTTCTTTAACCTCAGAATTCTGATCATTCTGACTTTTTTCTTAGAATTTCTTTAACCTCAGAATTTTGACTTTCTTTCATCTCAGAATTCTGACTTTCTTTAACCTCAGAATTCTGATCCTGAGGTTTCTTCCTGATCCTGAGCGATCACAGTCTTGATTCATGTCAGGTTATCATTAGCTGCAACACGTCTGAATACAAGACACAGGAGACGGAACCAGAGGACGTGCTGCTGACGGTGACTGCACACACACACACACACACACACACACACACACACACACACACACACACACACACACACACACACATACACACACACACACTGTAGTCAAACAGAATCTGAAACCCATTTGCCACGAGCAGCTAATCACGCCGCTGATTTACAGTGGAACAAATACACGGCTGCACTGAGCTCCTGTGCCAAGATGACTTTTTGGAAAGACTCAGACCAGAACCAGACCAGGACCAGGACCAGGACTCATGCATGTGTGTGTATTACAAGTGAACTTCCCCCCCCCCACCCCTGAAAATTAATGAGCAAAAGCTGTGTGAGAGAGAGGCTGTGATTAAACAGATGCAGCAGATGTGTGTGTGTGTGTGTGAGACACCGGACACTTTATTTGACCAGAGCAGGACAACGTGGCGATATAATCTCACTATTTTCATACATAGAAACAATCTATTATCATAAAAAAAGCTTATTACGTCCCAGTTACACACAGGACTTGTTCATTACAGTGTCTATGCTCACACATATTGACACTGTGATAATGATTGATTCGATATATATGTGTATATTTGTATATGTATATTGTTTCTATATATATATATATATATATATATATATATATATATATATATATATATATAAATAAATATGCATGCTAGCATCGGGGAATTTGGTAACTGCCCTGCATGCTAGCAACATGCTAGCATCAGGGAATTTTCTTAACTGCCCTGCATGCTAGTAACATGCTAGAATCAGGAAATTTGGTAAATTCCCTGAATGCTAGCAACATGCTAGCATCAGGGAATTTGGTAACTGCCCTGAATGCTAGCAACATGCTAGCATCAGGGAATTTGGTAACTGCCCTGCATACTAGCAACATGCTAGCATCAGGGAATTTGGCAACTGCCCTGCATGCTAGCAACATGCTAGCATCAGGGAATTTGGCAACTACCCTGCATGCTAGCAACATGCTAGCATCAGGGAATTTGGCAACTACCCTGCCCTATATATGACTATGTATATTGTTTCTATATATATGTATATATATATTTACGTATGTATGTATATATACATATATGTATATATGTATGTATGTGTATATATACATGTATTTATGTATGTAGATATACATGTATGCATATATATGCATATAAATATACATACGTATGTATGTATATAGACATATATGTATATATACACATTTTTATATATATATATGTATATATTACCAAACTGCTGTCACACTTTATCACGATCATCATCAGCGTGGGTGGAGTTCAAGACTCATGTTTTTGCTCTGTATGTACAGGTGTTTGTGTGTGTGTGTGTGTGTACAGTAGCCTGTGTGTGTGTGTGTGTGCGTGCGTGCTAAACAAATACATCACGAGGCAGAGCGTCAACATAAATCACAGTCGGCTGCAGGGGGAAGTGCGATCTTGCAACTCTGAACGCCCGCTATCGTCCTCCGCTGCACAGCTGGAGGCGGCGAGGAAACGTGTGAGCTGGGAGACATAAGTCAGGCTTTATTTATTCTTATTTCTTATTCTTTATCTATTATAACAACAGTGTGTGACGGCCTCCACCGTGAAAGCTGTGAGAGAGTGTGTAACTTTGGTGTTGTGAAGCAGAAACACAAACTACTGTTTACAAAGACGGCCACAGTGCTGCGTCAGTAAAAGGGGGCGTGGCTACAGTAGAGCACCCTGTGCTCTTCTTTTACCGATATCTTTTGCGTTACTTGCGCAAACAACGTCAAACTTGGCACCGCGATTGCTCGCGCCCGTAGCTAGACGGGCGTCGAGTTTGAAACCAATCGGTTCAGTCCGTACGATCGCGACTTCCTGGTTTGCTTGCTAACGCGCGTGCGATCCGCATAAATGTGACGTTTTATCGTTTTCTGCTGTATTTCCATTCCCCAAAATATTAGACGCAAGCGTCGCCGATGTATCGTGATAATCAGGCTTTAGTTTGGCTGTAGAAATGTCCAAAAAAAAAAAAAAAAAAATACAAGATAATCTGGCAGATTCAATCTCGTCCGTGATTGGACGCGTTTACTGCGGAAGTTCTGAAGTCCCACGCGGTCTACAGCACTGTGTGAACTCATTTGATAATAATTTGACTGAAACGGCCGTTTGTTAATGTTTACAAGTCACACAATAACAGCTTTTTAATCCTCCCGAACGCCCGAAGACAAAAAAGAGGGGAAAAAAAGGAATGAAATCTGTATAATCTGATAAATTATGTGACTTAATAATGTCTAAATAATGTCTGTTTTTCGGTCGAACACAACAAACGATAGCGTGAAGCAGTGCGACGTTTGTGACGAGGTGAAAGAGCATAGATTTGTTTTTTAAAGACAGAGTCAAAGTCCCAAATGTCTGTGGTTTTCAGGCCCCCAAAGATTGTTGAAAACCGACGGAGGTCCACACCCACGATTTGTACATTAACAAGAATGTAGCTCGACGATAAAGTCTGAGACGCTCTGTGTCGACTTTAAACGCCACGTATACGTCAGTAATATGTGAATATTTCAACCTCGGTTCATTATTATGATTATTATTAGTTATTTTTGAGCTTGGCCTGTGACTGACACCTTGTCTCAGAGTCTGTGTGTGATCTCAGCGTCCGGAGAAAACCACAGGAAGAACCAGAGGCTGTGCAGAGAGGACGCTATCGCTAAAGGTTCATTTAAGTTCATTTTTTTAATAAAGGAACCTCTTTGTTTTCAGGATCAGGCCATTTGGCAACTGTCCTGCATGCTAGCAACATGCTAACCCTGCATGCTAGCATCAGGGAATTTGGAAACTGCCCTGCATTCTAGCAAAATGCTAACCCTGCATGCTAGCATCAAGTAATTTGGAAACTGCCTTGCATGCTCTCAGCATGCTAGCCCTGTTGAGTTTCCCTGTTGGCAACTGCTCTGCATACTAGCAACATATTAGGCCTGCATGCTAGCATCAGGGAAAAGGCTAGCCCTGCATGCTAGCAACATGATAGCCCTGCATGCTAGCATCAAGGGAATTTGACAACTGCCCTGCATGCTAGCATCATGATAGCCCTGCATGCTAGCATCAAGGGAATTTGACAACTGCCCTGCATGCTAGCATCAGGGAATTTGGCAACTGCTCTCCCTGCTAGCAACATGCTAGCCCTGCATGCTAGCATTAAGGGAATTTGACAACTGCCCTCAGGGAATTTGACAACTGCCCTGCATGCTAGCATCAGGGAATTTGGCAACTGCTCTGCCTGCTAGAAACATGCTAGGCCTGCATGCTAGCAAGGGAATTTGACAACTGCCCTCAGGAAATTTGGCAACTGCTCTGCATGCTAGCAACATGCTAGCCCTGCATGCTAGCATCAGGGAATTTGGCAACTGACCAGCATGCTAGCATCAGGGAATTTGGCAACTGCCCTGCATGCTAGCAACAGAAGTTACGTTTCACATAAAGCCAGTTCTGCAAGGACCAAACCAAGAGTTTGAGCGATGGAAACTAGAAGATTAGCGATGTAAAGTCGTCTTTGTCGTCGAGGCTTTAAAATTAAACCTACGAGACGCCTTTTCCTTCTTGCGTGTAAACGTGGTCCACAAACCACCTTGTGTCGGAGACACTGAAGATTAAAACGACTTTACACAGAAAAAACCTACTTAATTGCCCCGTCCTTGTGCAGCCTGTAAAGCCACGCCCACAATCATCAGCTGATTCCACTCACCTGCTCCACCTCAGGATTAAGACTCCACACTTTGTTCCTGACGACTTCACCTCAACCTCCTCTGACCCTGAGAGCTGCAGTCGCGTGAGTGTTTGCAATCCAAGGAACTCTTACGAGAGACATCTGTTGTGTACTGTTGTGTACTGTTGTGTACTGTTGTGTACTGTTGTGTTGTAGCCGCATCTGGGTCCAACTCTCACCTTCTCACATGTTGTATTTATATCCTGTCGAGCCGTTATGATAGCACAAATTGGCATTGCGTTTCATTCTAAGTGGTAGTAAAACATCCAACATTTTAGAAAATATAGAGTGGAAATTCCCCCCGAAAACACATGTTCCAGGGTGAAGGACGGACGGACGCAGGTTTGGGCGATTGTTGTCGCTTTGTGTGGCCCTGGTTTCACAGCGGGTCATTCGATCCGCGATTTATAAAAACCTGGATGGATCCCGTACCTTTGCGAGTCTGAGGAACTCGGGACTGTTAAAGACATCAGCGGAGTTTCCAGTAGTTTCCCCTTACGTTTCTTTATATTTATTTTTTTCTGTCGCTGAAATTCAATCGTGAAACTTTTTTTTTTGCTTTACAGTAAATCCCTTTCACATCATTTGGCAGCGGACGCCCCCGGATCGTAAAATAGCCGCAGTGTCCTCAAAAGCAGTCGGGTTTGTTACAGTAGAGCGAGGAAGTGTCGTGATCCAGCTGAAAAACGACCCCGTCCACACACACACACACACACACACACACATTCTTGTACTTGCTGCATACTGAAGACTGGGTTGCTGACAGAGTGAGGACCAGCATTTCCACTTTATAAATCAACACAATTACAAATATCTACTTCATGAACGACATCTACAAAGAACTACTGGTTGCAGTACAATTTTTTTTTTTTATAATTTTTTGGTCCAAAATTTGACAAAAACATCATACTATACTATGTCGTCCAAAATTTGAAAAAAAATTTTGACCCAAAATTTTTCGTTCAAAATTTGACAAAAATGTCATACTATACTGTCATCCAAAATTTGAAAAAAAAAATTGACCAAAAAATTTCTTCCAAAATTTGACCAAAAAATTTCGTCCAAAATTTTACCAAACAATTTCCGTCCAAAATGTGAACAAATTTTTTTCATCCAAAATTTGAACAAAAATGTTTCGTCCAAAATTTGACCAAACATTTTTCTTATAAAATTTGACAAAAAAAAATTGGTCCAAAATTGTATAAAAACGTCATACTATACTATGTCGTCCAAAATTCGAAAAAAAAAAATGTGACCCAAAATTTTTCGGCCAAAATTTGACAAAAACGTCATACTATACTGTGTCGTCCAAAAGTTGAAAACAAATTTGAAAAAAAAAATTTGGTCCAAAATTTGACAAAAAAGTCATACATCGTCCAAAATTATTATTTTTTTTTTTGACAAATTGAGTATAGCATGTTATAGCAGCTTAAGGAAGTGATTTCAATGAAAACAAAGTATGGACTGTCCAATATGTCCTCACTCCATAAAAATGACCTCACTTTGTTGGTTAAAAACCCTCACTGGTCCTCAGTATGCTGCAAGTACAAGAACGCACACACACACACACACACACACACCAGTGCCAAATGAGAACAAATCAAGCCGAGCATTTAAAACGTCTTCTTTTCCAGTCGTTCTTTTTTTTCCTCTTCTTCCCTGAGCTAACAGCTTTCAGCTGAGCCGAGACACTTAACCGCTGCAGCTCATCAAACCCCTGGGCATCGGCACCGAGTCGTTACATATCTCGATGATTCACCGCAACTATTTTCATCGGTAATTAGGAAAATGAGCAGCAGATAAACGCTGCTCTTTCACTGCGAGGCTCCGATTGATGCACTTTTCTAAATATTGGCCCCTAACTCCACTCTTTCTTCTTCTTCTCTGAGCTCATTATCTTATCGCAGAACGCAGTGTTTTCATCACCGGGTCAATTTAAATCCACGCTCGCACAGATGAATTATCTCAAAAGTGCAGCTCCGAGTTCTTTTTTCGCTGCGTTTGATTTGTATCGACCGAGGTCCAATAAGTCTTTGAGGAGGAATTTAACCCTTTTTTTTGTGTGATTTGTGAACACGGCTGACCCTCGGGGAGCTCAGCGCCGTCCACTTCTGTGGCCCTTCAGGCTAGCATGTTTTTTTATTGATTGATTGATTGTGAAAGCAATCTTTTCCTTTGTCGTGTCCCACCCTCAATTTGCAGCTGGGGCAGTCGTGAGAGGAAAAGGTTTCATGCACAACAACAAAAAGACAGAGTGAAGATCGTGGGAACAAGCGTTCTTTGGAAAAAACGGAGCCATTAAAATCACCTATAGTTCGATTGCTTTGGTCTGCACCAGTCAGAAAAATGAAGAAATGTAGCAAACAGACGTGGGTACGGTTAGCTTTCACGTACGCGGAGTTCTAAACGAACCAAAATAGACCGCGAAGACCAGCCTCACCGCCGTGGAACGTCAGGGAATTTGGTAACTGCCCTGCATGCTAGCATCGGGGATTTTGGTAACTGCCCTGCATGCTAGCATCATGGAATTTGGTAACTGCCCTGCATGCTACTATCGGGGAATTTGGCAACTGCCCTGCATGCTAGCATCGGGGAATTTGGTAACTGCCCTGCATGCTAGCATCGGGGAATTTGACAAACTGCCCTGCATGCTAGCATCGGGGAATTTGGTAACTGCCCTGCATGCTAGCATCTGGGAATTTGGCAACTGCCCTGCATGCTAGCATCAGGGAATTTGCATCTAGCATCAGGGAATTTGGAAACTGCCCTGCATGCTAGCATCATGGAATTAGGTAACTGCCCTGCATGCTACTATCGGGGAATTTGTCAACTGCCCTGCATGCTAGCATCGGGGAATTTGGCAACTGCCCTGCATGCTAGCATCAAGGGAATTTGGCAACTGCCCTGCATGCTAGCATCGGGGAATTTGGTAACTGCACTGCATGCTAGCATCGGGGAATTCGGTAACTGCCATGGTAGAAACTTGATACGCGCGTTCATTAGGTCGGGACGGTCAAAAAAGTTGACCACGACTTTCTCGTGAATCCTACAGGAAGGCCGCCATTTTGGATTGAACGCTTACTCGGAGACCAATGGTAGTTGAACAAACTTGTCGTCCTAGGTATTATTACTGTTTTGTGGATTTACGGTAATTTTTTAGGAGCTAACTGGTAAACGTTGCCTGGAATCCGGTGCCGCGGCTCGTAAACATGACGTCTTTTTCCCGTCAGTGTTTTAGCAAACGTGCTAACTCATGTGAGTCAATACAGTGACAGACGAGTGTTTGCGTGGCCGTGGTAACGGAGACGCCGGAGTTAGCATGGCTTCATAAAGAGCACGTTACAGTGTTGTTGTTGTTGTTTTGAAAATGCCCCGCTACTACTACTACTGCTACTGCTAATGATAATGCTAATGCTAATGCTCGGTTTACGTCCTTGGCACGCACCACTGCAGACTCAACAATGAAGAGCAAGAGCGAGCGACCTTTGGGATCGGGGCCACGTTTTTCAAGTCTGCAAAGACAGAAACGGACATTCGGAAAAGATGACGCAGCGCTGCACTCAAGCCACGCACTGTTAACACTTAGTGTCAGTAACAATTCCACCTCATCAGTGGTCTAGTAAAAAAAAAAACAGAAAAAGAAAGACTTCCACCATCACTGCTCCTCGTTTTTTTATTCCGCCAGGCGACACGCGCCGGAGCGCGGGAACGCTCTTAGCACGATACCAACTTAGCGCTGCTAACTAAAGCCCAACTTTGGGAGACGTTTACGTCCAGTTGGTAAAACCAAAGACAAACACATGGACAGAATCAGCTCAGGTCATAAATTTGAGCTTAAAAAGTCAACTCATTTGTTCTTAGTAGGGATTTCAGCGACGTTGAAGCTCTTCGCTCCTCTGTGGTTTAGTTTCTGTGCTTTACTGTTTCCTCTTTCTTATTCTCCTTTGTTTCAACGAGGATTAACAGCGGCGTTGAAGGCGTCCTCGTACTCGGCCTGGACTTTAATGTCATGTTGTGTCCCCCTCGTTTCTCTGCTTTTGTCCAATTAAAGCTGAATGAAGACAGATGATGGTGAACTCTCTTCCCAGGACAGAACATGGCAGTTGGGAGCTCAGCTCCATTCTTTGCATGCGTTGGCTCCACAACTTTGGACCCGAGAGAAAAAAAAAAAAAACGTAATTATTTCAAGACGTTCAGTATAAGCGATTAAGAGGAAATGCATAAAAGAATAATAATAACGGTTAAAAAACAAACAAAGCAATAAAACGATGAATGTGCAACATAGAAAACTGGGTCACAGCGATGAAGGCCAATGGTTTAGTTTAGGAGCGAGTAAACAAGGAGGATTATGGGGATTATTGTCCTGTTTTTGGAAGTCATTTTTTCTGCTTTTCGTGGAAATTTTTTTCAGTATTTCAGAGATTTTTTCCCCCGTTTTTTGTGGTAATTCTTTTCTGTTTTTCATGGTAATTTTTTTCAGCTTTTCTGAAATTCTGAGCAATTTTTTTCTGGTTTTCGTGATATTTTTTTCAGTTTTTTCGTGGTAATTTTTTTCCCTGTTTTTCAGAGTATTTCTTCAGATTTTCGTGATTTTTTTCAGTATTTCGGAGTAATTTTTTCCCCCGTTTTTCGTTGTTTTTAAAAATGTTTCTCAGAGTATTTTTTTCTGTTTTTCGTGGGAATTTTTTTCCTGTTTTCCATGATTTTTTCAGTATTTCGGAGTAAAAAATGTTCCTGTTTTTTGTCGTTTTTTAAAATGGTTCTCAGCGTATATTTTTTTTGTTTTTCGTGGGAATTGTTTTCCTGTTTTTCTGATAATTTTTTTTCAGTTTTTCGCAGAATTTTTTTTCCTGTTTTTTGGAGTAATTTTTCCTTTTTTCGTGGTCATTTTTTTCAGTTTTTCTGAGTAGTTTTTTCTGTTTTTTGTGGTATTTTTTAAAAATATCTTTGGGAGCATTTTTATCAGTTTTAAGTGTTAATTATTTCCCCGTTTTTCTGATTAATTTTCTTCTGTTTTTTGTTATATCTTTTTATGTTTTTGGGAGCAATTTTTTCCAGTTTTACGTGTTAATTTATTCCCCGTTTTTCTGATAAATTTTTTACTGTTTTTCGTAGTAATTTTTTTTTTTTACTGTTTTTCGTGGTAATCCTCCCCCTTAAACATTTCCTGTCCATCTGGACCGCATTGATGTGACACTTTTACGACGCAGAGACAACAGTAAATAACAAACGTGGAGGCCTTTTTCCCTCCACTAATAAACATCAACACTCTGTGATTCACGCTCGTATTCGTTCGCGGGTGAATCTATAGAGAGGGGGCGTTTCAGACTCTCAGGATATAGGTGCTTGGCAGGAAACGGCGGCCGTCATTTCTCTTAATAACTGATGTAAGTGTGAACTCTATGAACATGTGCTGCATGTTGAATCCTGACACAATAAATATCCTCCGTGGCGTTTTCCAGGCCCTTCTGTGTCGAGCTCCAAATCACCGAGAATTTATCCGTGGATTTCCTGCCATAACAGCACGACTCCACATGAACCACAGCACAGTGTGAATGGGCCCGCAGAGAGAGAGAGAGAGAGAGAGAGAGAGAGAGACTCTCACATGAATGAGCGTCTGAAGAAGGCAAATCATCAAAGTCACCGACTTTTCCACCAATTACCAGTAGTTGAATGAAGAAGCCGCGGCTTCCTCCCCCAACGACGTCTAACCTTACACGAAGGGTTTGTGACGCGCCGTGGATCGTGTGACAGGACGCAGGCCGACGACTGCAGCTCGGCTCATTACTGAGACGCTCGCTGAGCCAAGAAGCTCCAGACCTCTGTGGCTCCTGTAACGTGGACCCACGCCACTATATTA
This sequence comes from Microchirus variegatus, assembly GCF_963457635.1. NCBI lineage: Eukaryota > Metazoa > Chordata > Actinopteri > Pleuronectiformes > Soleidae > Microchirus > Microchirus variegatus. The sequence goes on from NC_139820.1 coordinate 2,239,041, forward strand.
TATTATGGTAGATATTCTTCCACTTCCACTGTGGACTGTCAGGGAAGATTAGCTGCAGCGTTTTTTGTTGACTCTGGCGCTCGCATCACGCTGCATGTGTCATGACACGCACACACGCACACACACACGCACGCATGCACCCGTGTATTTATTTAACTCTTTTCTTTAGACATTAAACTTTCAATATGAAGAGAAATACTCAAGTTTTCCTTCATTAGTGCGTCAGTAGTTATTGTGTAAGATCATTTTCAGTTGCCAGAAATTGAAGTTATATATTTATATGTATATGTGTGTGTATATATATATATACATATAAATAAATAAAAATTAAATTTATGGTAATTTTTTTCTTTTTTTCGTGGTCATTTTTCTTTCTATTTTTCGGGCAATTTTTCCTGTTTTTTTCAGGGTAACTTTTTTTCTGTTTTTGTGCAAAACATTTTTTATGGTTTTCGGGCAAATTATTTGTTTTACGTTTTTGGGCTAACTTTTTTTCCTTTTTTCTGGCTATTTTTCTCAGTTTTTTCTGGCATTTTTTGCAGTTTTTTCGGACAATTTTTTTTCTGTTTTTTTGGCACTTTTTTTGTTTTTGGGGCTATTTTTTCTGGTTTTTTCGGGGTAACTTTTTTCTGTTTTTCGGGCAAATATCTTTTTTTTTACGGTTTTAGGGTAATTTTTTCTTACGTTTTACGGCAAATTATTTGATTTTCGGGCTAACTTTTTATTACGTTTTTCGGGCAATTTTTTTCTGTTTTTCAGGCATTTTTTTCTGTTTTTTCAGGCAATTTTATTTTCTGTTTTTCGTATATAATTTTTTTGCTCCCTGAGTAATTTTTTTTTTTTGAATTATCAAGACACTTCGAACTCTCGCGAGAACCTCCGACATATACGTGACTCCCATGCCTAAACACGCCGTCCATGTTAGCATTAAATCGATATATGTAACATAAAGAATATGAAGTTATAGATAAGATGACACTTTCATAATCATGCACATGTGTAGAAATGAACTTTTTCAACACTTTTATATATAAAAGATAGATGATGGGAAGACATAAAGGTTAAAATCTCCCCTCAGCTCAATTATTATGAGATAATGTAGTAAAACTAGTTTATAATGTCCATCATTTCCCTCATAAATGCACGTCTTTTAACACCGTATAACAAAGCAGCACAGATATCGCCGTCCAAAGTTCCTACTTCTTCTAAGTAAACCACTGTTTTGAACTTAAAAGAGGAAAAAAGTCCAAATTGAGTCAACGGGGGGAAACTGCTTAAAAAAGCACTGTCAGCACAAATTACAGATAGAGCATATGAAATTCATTTAGTCCATTAAACTGTATTTACCCATGTTATACAAGTGGGTTTTTCTGTAACCTCAAACTGAAATAATGAGACTTTCTGGGTTCAAAAACACGTTCATTAGGAACTCTCTGGGCAAAAACACTCTCGCTCTGTTCGCTGCTGCAGAACGTCCCCGAAAAACATAACGTCAAGGTCGAGTCGAGTCATATTTATTTCTATAGAGCGACGAGAGGTGAGCCAGAGTGCTTCAGGGATTAGACGATGCAAAGATAAGACGACAGCAAAGCACAAAGTGAGACACTTAGAAACACCGGAGTACAATCAGACTGCATCCAGATTAAAGATTAAGATTAAGAGAATGAGAGACTCACAGCAGCTCCTGAGAGGATGACGTCAAGGTGATCTATAGGATGCTGAGCGCAGCACAAATGTGTTGAGTGAAGTGGAATTCTGCCTTTTTTAATTGTATTTAACCTTCATTTTAAGAGACATAGACAAAGGTCTATGTCTCTTAAAATGTATTCATTATTTTATTATTATTACAGCAGGGTTCTTGTCCTGTTTTCTGTGGTAAATTTTTGTTTCTGTTTTTCGGGGAAATTTTTTTGTCCGTTTTTCGAGTTATTTTTTCTCTGCTTTTCGGCAATAAATTTTGTTAAATCTTTTTGGGCAAATTTTTTTTTTCGGGCAAAATTTTTTTTCTGTTTTCCGGGCTAATTTTTGTTTCTGTTTTTTGGGCGTTTTTTTCGGGCACATTTTTTTCCTGTTTTTCGGGGAGACATAGACGTAGGTATCCAATGCGACTGTTTCACAATGCTTCAGTAAGTTCAGTGGGTGGGTTTAAGCGGCCTCTGGTGGTGAAGTCATGTATTGAAAACGTACAAGAATATTTTTTGCATCCCGTTTTTTTCGGGGTAATTTTTGTTTTCTATTTTTCGTGGTAATTTTTTCTCTGTTTTTCAGGTAATTTTTTTCTTCTGTTTTTCAGGCAAAAAAAATTGTCTCTGTTTTTTGTCAAAAAAAAAATTCTGTTCTTCGGGCAAATTTTTTTTTCTTTTTTTCGGGCTAATACCTACGAGATAGAGGTAGGTATCCAGTGCGACTGTTTCACAACGCTTCAGAAGGTTCAGTGGGGGGGGTTTTAGCGGCCTCTGCTGGTGAAGTCATGTATTGTAAAAACGTACAAGAACGTGGAGATGCTTGAGTTCCAGTCTCACGGACACTGGAGCTTCGTGGTCTCGTTGGTTCATGGCAAGCAAACCTGATTGAGCTATTGTTCTACCTGTAGCATGTGTAGTCGCTAGCTTTAGTCCGCCCTGTGGCCGGAGGACAATATTGTGTAACGTACCGCATGTGACTCCCATGCCAGCGTAAAGTCGACAAACTCATGGTAATACCAACTTTTTTTTCTCTCTGTTTTTAGGCCAATTTTTTTTTTTCTTTTTTTTGGGCAATTTTTTTTTTTACGTTTATTAGAGCAAATTTATTTTTACGTTTTTCGGGCCAATATTGTTTTTTTTTCTGTTTTTCGGGGTAATTTTCTTTCTGTTTTTCGTATATAATTTTCGAGTCATTTTTTTCCGGAATTATCGAGACACTTCGAACTCTCTCTCTCTCTCGAGAACCTCCGACCTGTCCGTCCATGTTGTTAGCATTAAATCAACATATAACATAAAGAAGAAAAAGAGGCGCGCAACGTCGTGTTTACGTGCCGCGACACCGCCGTCCAGGCACCGTTTACCAGTTAGCTCCGTTAGCATCATTAGCTCGTTTAGCTCCGTAAGCGCATCTACAGTTGAACTGGAGGGGTTTGTTTATTAAACGAAAAGAGCAGCGCTAACAAATAACTAGCATACCTGTGTACTGCGTATGTGCGCCTCTGTTTTTAAACTTTAGCGTTACTTTGGAGACTCATTTTAACAATCCAGAGTCACGTAAACATGATTCCACGCACGTCTTTTTCCGGTCAGACGTCATGGAAACGAATTTGCGCCGGCTACAAATCTGCCGCGGCTAATTTGTAGCCGAGTGCTAAGGGACCGTCTTCTAGCACACCAGCGCTAGAAGTTCTGAAGATCGTGGTACGGGAACAATAGTCATTGTTCGCGCGAGTTAGCCTTCGCTCACCTGATCCAAAGTCTGTAGGACAAAGAACCCTGTGGTGGATTCTGTGCAGGAGAACCCACACGTTCTAATGATTTACGATCTCCACGATACTCCACGATAAGATGTAACATTCATTTTAATAACAAGCCGCCCTGACAGCGTTGACGTCGACGACCCCGAAATTGAAGCAGGTGAAGTGGAATTTAAGCCGTGGTTTATTCACTGTTTTACAGCAGGGTTCTCGTCCTGCTGTGATATATGAAACATGTCCTCTGTACGTTCACTGTACGATACATCAACGCTCATGTTGTTTTTCCAGGTGTTTTTCATGCTGCTGCAAGTCCTCGTGTGTGTGTGTGTGTGTTTAGTCACGATATCAGTGTGGACACACAGCGTGATGCTCTCGGCCTATTTATACTCTGCAGATTAAAATCCTCAGCGCTGTGTTAGAGTCTCTCTCCGAACTCTAACGCTCTGACTCAACAGAGTCCGGGAAAGTCGCCGAGAACAGGACGTTAGATGACGATCAACAAAAACAATTTAGAAAAAGTACGATGAACGCAGAGCTACTCATGAGACTTTTCTTCAAATTTACGTCTCGTCGAGCAGCAGAAGTGAAAGCGTAAACATGCGGGAGTTTCTAAGCATCCAGTGACGACTCACTGTGTCAAATAAACATATGACTCATCCACGGTTCAGTGACGCTCCACAGCAGACCTGAATATGGAGCCAATGAATATTGGGACGCGACCAAAAACGTCTCAAAGAAATCTGTCTGTGTGGTTTTATTATTTTTGAGTTGTTCTGTTTTTCGGGGTAATTTTTTTTCTGTTTTTCGGGATATTTTTTTTTCTATTTTTTGTGTATAATTTTTTTGCCCCCCGTTTTACAGGGTAATTATTTTCCGTTTTTCCGGGCTATTTTTTTTTCTGTTTTTCGGGGTAATTTTTTTTCTGTTTTTCAGGATAATTTTTTTTCTGTTTTTCGGGATATTTTTTTTTCTATTTTTTGTGTATAATTTTTTTGCCCCCCGTTTTACAGGGTAATTATTTTCCGTTTTTCCGGGCTATTTTTTTTTCTGTTTTTCGGGGTAATTTTCTTTCTATTTTTCGTATATAATTTTTTTGCCCCCCGTTTTTCGGGGTAATTTTTAAAAATAATTTCGGGCAAATTTTCTTTTCTGTTTTCCAGGCTTATTTGTTTTCTTCTGATTTTCGGGCAAAAAAAAAAATTCTGTTTTTTTGGGAAAATCTGTTTTTCAGGCAAAACATTTTTTCTGCTTTTTGGACAAATTTTTTTCTGCGTTTCGGGCAAACTTTTATTCTGCTTTTCGTATATAATTTTTCTGCCCCCTGTTTTTTTCTGAATTATCTAGACATTTCGAACTCTCGCGAGAACCTCCGACTTGCACGTGATTCCCATGAATGAGCCAATGAATATTGGGACGCGACCAAAAACGTCTAAAAGAAATCCGTCTGTGTGGTTTTATTATTTTTGCGTTGTTTGTGCTGAATCCAGCGCGGGATGAAGTCCTCAAACGCCTCATCCCATCGAGCATCGAGTTTGGCTACTGAACAGTGAGGTTGACTCATGCTGTTTCAACACACTCTGAACTCTCTCCTCTTCTGCTTTATCTCACCGTGTTCCTCTTAAAGTCTCTGTGGATCAGGATTTCTTCAAAAAATAAAACAGCCTGCGAGACGTAGTTTGATCCCAGGAACAATAAATTGTTTGGGGTTTCAACCAAGAACAGTGATTCATCTTTGTTGAAGGTTTAAAGAGATGAAAAACGTGTCTTTAAGGGTGGTCGCCTCTGGCTGGAACACATTCAGGCTAAGAAATTAACTTTAAAACGTGTTTCGGGGCATTTTGTATAATTGAATGTTGGGAAAAACCATACTTCTTCTTCTTTGCCTTAAATTAAAGGCTATTTTCCACTATAAACCCTGGCTGGAGGTAACGTAACTGCTCTATATCATCGCCGACAAACATCACTGTCCGGGAAAAGTAGATGTGCAATGCGATGCAAAATCAATTAAAAGATTTGGCTAATGTACAGTTTATGGAAATTGCAGTAAAATGCCATGATCATAAAAACAAAAAGAGAGGCTAATCGCAAGCCAAAGTGCACCTGTGACGGTAAAGTGGATCTTCTTCTTCTAACAACCTGGAAATCTCTGACTGCCAACATTGATGCTAGTCACAATATGCAAAACAGTCGGTGATTGGAGGATCGGCTGCTCTGTCTCTGAAATACTGAAATAATCAGAATACAAAGGACACTGGAGAAGATGTAGATGTAACAGTGAATGGATGAATGGCACAACTGCAGTGTAAAGGTTAGGGTAAGGGTTAGGTGTTATGGTCAGGGTAAGAGGTTAGGGAATGCGTTATATCTGAGATGTGTCCTCAGTAACATAAACTGAGTGTTTTTTGCCTCTTTAGGACCTTCTTTTCTGGCATAAACACCGACCTTGCCAGGACCGGTAGTCCTCATGGAGACCAAAACCTGGTCCTACTGAGGCAGAACCTCATTTCTGAGGAATTAGCCAATTGGGTTAGGGTTAGGGTTAGGCATTTAGTTAGGGTAAGGGTTTGTGTAAACACTGATCTTGTCAGGACCAGGAGTCCTCTTGAAGACCAAAACCTGGTCCTACTGAGGCAGAACCTAATTCCTGAAGAATTAGCCAATTAGGTTAGGGTTAGGGTTAGGCATTTAGTTAGGGTTAGGGTTTGTGTGTGTGTTTGTTACCGCTTTACGAACCTTTTCTGGCATAAACACCGACCTTGTCAGGACCAGGAGGTCTCATGGAGACCGAATGAGGCAGAACCTCAATTTCTGAGGAACCGGGGTAAGTTTAGGGCTAAGCTAAGCATTGTATCGTGGTTTAGATTAGGGTTAGCTTACGCTTATAAACACATCCAAATGAATGGATGTGTCCTGAGAAGAATAGCAGCGCCAACGTCCAACGACCAAATCGACCCCTTCACTTACCGAGCCCAGCCAGTGACGTCAATTATTCTCCAAAAACAGGTTAGCCGATACCGGTCTGGTGTTAGGAAGTAAACAAGATTCATAATGAAAAGGTCAATGTGTGTGTGTGTGTGTGTGTGTGTGTGTGTGTGATCTCAGAGGGCTTTAAAAATAGATTTCCCCTGCATTAAGACTCAGGTTTGATAGCGTTCGGTCACAGATGCTAACACCACCGTCCTCTCTACGACACTGTCATTACTGTGTTCATGTCCTACGTCAACAAACGCTTGCTTGAACTTGAGAAAGTAGGGTTACGCGTCGTTAGCCTCTCGTTAGCAATAGAAATCCTGCCTCATACGTTTGACCTTTGCTGTTTCTCGTTTGCAGGAGAAACTACGCAACTAAAGTCTTTAAAATGCTGTTATGGGGAATTATTCCAGACATCAATACTACTTACCTTATCCTAATCTTAGTTCTTATGCTTAAAACGTGCCTGTTTTGCTGCATTTCCCTCCGCAGCAATGCATCATGTCTATGTAATAGACTGTGTGTGTGTATATATATATATATATATATATATATATATATATATGTATACACAGTCTGTCTTGTTTCTGCAAACAATGGAGTCGCCCCCTAGCGGCTTTATACTTCTTCTGCCTTACTTCCAAGAGCAATTTCAACTAGGTCCACTCGACTCGAGAAGTAGTTTTCCCGCCATTTTTTTAACGGCAACTTTGTCGGAGCGCCGAGGCCACGCCCCCTTTTGACGTAGAGAAAATCCAAATCGACAACTTTTAACTTCATAAACTTGTCCGGAACACGTGTACCCGGAGTTTGACGCGGCTAGCTCAAACGTGCTAGGACGAGTTCGTTCAAATGCGTAGACTAGCCATTTTTTGTTTGTTTGTTTGTTTCCCCCCCCAAAATGGCCGACTTCTGGGTGGGCGGAGCTTATGGAAGCACGTGAGAAATTTGCGCGGAATCACGAGAGCGACGAGTTTGGTTGAAATCGGAACAACTAGATAGACGGGGGAAAGAAATCCGAAATTTCGCATTTAACGCAATTTTGGTCATTTTTTCTCTCGTCAAAAATTCCCCCCAAAAATTTCGGAGTAAGTCGAATTCACTTAGCAAAATTTTGACTGACTATGAAAAACAATTATGTCAAGAAGTTTTCAGTAATTGACATAATTGTGTTTAAATGACCTCGTTTTGTGTTGACTTTTTATATGAACGTTACCAAAAAATGAAGATATTTATTAATTCGTTGACTTTTCAAGCCAGAGAACTGTGTCGTTCTCATGGTTCTGATTGTTCTAGGTGTTCTTCAGCCTCTGTTTTGACTGTTTTTCTGATGGAAAACTCAAAGTCCTCACTTTAAGGCCATGTGTGTGAATAATAATGCTGGTGTATCCTGTAAATTGTGTCAGCGAAACTTCCCATAAATCCCGAACATTTCAGGACACGCTGCACCTCCCGAACGGGGGAGAAAAACATGAGCCGAGATTGCGATATTGACCGATCTCCAGTGGATACGTTTGGAGCCGTAGCGAGAGTGCAGCCAAAGACGAACGTTGTCTCGTAACACTCGTGAAACCCGATTTTCTGCTTCACACCCTTTGGATGGAGCTCTCTGTGTGCGTTTGATCAGGCCTCGCTCGCTCGCTCTCTCCCGCTTTCATCTGCTCTTCTGGGATCGGCCGGTTCGTTTGGTTTTCGAGCGTTTCAGAAGCAAAGCAGAGTTTCTCCGAGAATATAGACGTAGCACGGTTTGAAATCTTAATTTTGCCGATTTGGGCCTCGTTTGAGGTCAAACTCCACGCTGAGGCACTTTCAGCATGTCGTTAATGTCGCTGAGCAAATACCAAACTAGTCATTTATCTTAAAGATCACAACTTAGGTTCGTGGCGTGAAGACGGAACGCTTTCGAGGCAGGGCATTGTGGGTAAACCCGTAGGAGCGTATACGTGTCGTATGTTTTCCTTAAAACAACATAAAAAAAAAAAAAACAGATAAGACTGATCCCGTCCTGCGTCGTTAGCGCGATAGACAAGCGAGATTTCGTCTTCTATCTTCCCCTTTGGTAATTCTCGACGCAGCGCCGCCCCCTCAGGCGAGGAGGGGAATATACGTTATTCGAAAGGACAAAACGCTAACCCTACATTTTTGCCCTAACCCTACATTTTGCGCGTTCACGTGTGTGGGGGGGGGGCTCTGTTGCGAGCTTAAAAAGAAGTGGAAGATGAATTTACCCATGATGCTTTGCTTTGTGCACTGCGAAACAGCCTTCCTCAAAAAAAGCTGGCCACAGAGTTGGAAGCATATATTAGTCCATGATGTCTTGGTACGCCAACGCGTGAAGATTGTTCTTCATTGGAGATCAAGGGGCCTGATTCAAACGCCGTTTTTAAGTTCTATACTTAAAAAAGGTATAGAACTTAACTGGCCGTAAAATCCTCCTAATGTGTCACAGAGACTCAGGAATAATGTTCATATAACAAACTGAACTCACCAACAACAACAGTACGGCCAAAATATTTGCATTAAAAAAATATATTTTGCAGACTGCAAATCACGTTTATGTTTTGAAATCATGTTTTGGCGTCAGGTGGCGCCACCTACCGCCGTCTGCCAGTCATTGCAGTCGGTAGAGTCTCAGCTGCCAAGCAACCACAGGTTGCCAGTTAGGAAACGAAACCTAAAAGACCCTGGTTTTTTTAATTTAAATGTAGTAACCGTTTTTGGCCACATTCTTACATATGGCGCCTTTAAAAATTGTGTTTTTAAACCATCATCGTTCCTCTTTAATCTTTTTCCTGATTGTTCGTGCAAAATTCTCTAGAAGCATTTTTTGATCAATCCAAAAACCCACATACTTAAAGGCGCCATATGTAAGAATGTGGCCAAAAACGGTTACTACATTCAAATTCAAAATACCGAGGTCTTTTAGGTTTAGTTTTCTGACGTAACTGGCAACCCGTGGTTGCTCGGCAGCTGAGACTCTACTGACTGCAATGATTGGTAGACGGCGGTAGGTGGCGCCACATGACGCCAAAACAACTGATTTCAAAACAAAAACGTGATTTGCAGTCTGCAAAATATTTATTTTAATGCAAATATATTGTCTGTACTGTTGTTGTTGGTGAGTTCAGTTTGTTATATGAACATTATTCCTGAGTCTCTGTGACATATTAGGAGGATTTTATGATTTATTACATAATGCACCTTTAATCCACGGTGACATCTTCCTCAGTGATGTTCTTTTGCAGCGTTCTGGGTGGTTCCGTCCCCCAAAGGTTCGGCGATACGGAGCCAGAAACCTCCACAGAATCGCGGCGACGATTTGACTCGTTCTCGTTTCGACAGTAATTCCTGAGACAAAACTCAACCACAGCAGCCGCACATCCTCGGACAAGAGGACTCTGGATATCTGGAGTCCCGTGTGGTGAGCTGGTTAATTGCGCCTGCACCTGTATTCCGATCTGTCCGGTGTCTGAGCTCAGTCTAAACACAGCTTTAAACCATTGCTCCGACCGCGGCCGCCGTTTCGACGTACGTATAAATTCGGAGCTTTTGACAGATCTGGTTGCATTTCCTGTGTTATGATTATATAACCGCTTTCTCCGAGCCCGGGGGGGAGTTATGATGAACAGCGATCGCACTGGAAGATGTCTGAGATAGTGATGTGCACTCGCTGTCTGTTATGGCCATCAGCTTCTTCTTCTTCTTCTTCTCCAGTCTCTAAGGTAGCAGTCAACACAGTCCCAAGAGCTGGAAAATAAGCGACAATTACCACAAATCCACGGGGATTTGTGCATCTGATAGGCTCATCATGTAAAAAAAAAAAAAAAAATCCAATGGATTTTCAAGGAGCTGCTGCAATCAAACTGGATCGCCCCGGCGAACGCGGAGCGGCTTGAGTTTCAACGGTAAAAATCCAACAGTCGAGTTCATTCATCTCTCTTAGCGTTAGCGTCATTTGGATTCCAGATTTTTTTTTTTTTTTAAATAAAAGCAGCCTGGCACGGGAACACAGAGTTAAAAAAAACCCGGCAGACTTTATTAGCTGAACAGGACGTGTCCTGCTGCTGCCTTCCCGAGCATGTGATCGCGTTTTGTTTCCACACCGTTTTTTAAATTAACGCACGAGATAAAGACGGATTCTAGCTGCACGTGCACGCCACGCAGCTGCGTCTGAACGCGGCAAAGGCAAGGTTTGCTATTAACTCATGAGGTCATTCGTTGTTATAGTAGTACTCGTATATATATATATATATAGTAGCGTACCTAGCCGTCAGTCATGGCCGCCTCGCTCCATATTCACTCGACCGTCGACGCCAACACGTCGTTCGTTCAGCGGGAACTCGAGCAGACTCTGGTGCGATTGCGTCAGACATAATAAGTCGATACTCGGGATTGGCGCCGACATCACACAAAGGACTTTTACTACCCGTCGTCCAAAGTACATTAAACGGCAAAGGTGTTCAAACGGCTCGGTGGATATACGGTAACGCCTGAGAGCGAGCCAACGCTTTGGCTCCAGTGTGAAGGGAACCAAACCCTTTTTCTTTCTTTTTTTTTAATGCTCTGCCCATTTTTTTAAAAAATGAATAAATGAATTTTCCATCATGGAATAATGGAGAATTGTTCTGCTGTGAGTCGTGCACCTATACCAGGTTAGGGGAGGGTTTGCCCATGAGCCAAAGAACCTGACTGAAGACTGAGACTGAGAATAAAAAAGGACCAGAGCCACTGTGCGAAATACAGAGGGGTCGGGGGGGGGGGGGTGCTTAGGCCCCCCTGATTAACACTCAAGACCCCCTGAAAGCCTCAAAGGCAAAATTTGAGGGGGTTCTAAACATGGGCTGGACGATTAGTTTAATTTTTTTTTTTCATGAGGATCCTAAAAATATTATAATCAATGAAAAACGATTAATGCGCCGCATGGCACGGCGTGTATGTAAATTCCTATGCTCGAAAAACACCTTGAATGCACCCGTGTTACGTACAGCTGCAGCAAGCGTGTGACATGTGCGGAAATTTTTTTTTTTTCAAAAAAATGTTTTCACATATTTTGGAATCTCGAGTTACCAAAAAATCTTTTTTTTGAAAAAAAAAAAAAAATCATATTTTTTTGGAAACTCCAGATCTCGAATTTCCAAAAAATGATGAATTTTTTTTTTTCAAAAATTCTTTTTTTCTGATTTTTTTAGAAAGTCAAGCTCTCGAGTTTCCAAAAAATAATGCCTTTTTTTTTTTCCCAAAAAATTTTTTTTCAAATTTTTTTGGAAACTCGAGATCTCAACTTTGAAGGTTGAGATTTCTCCCCCCAAAAAATATCACTAAATGTCACTTCGGGGGCTCCGTAATTTCTGACCAGGGCCGTAAAACTCTATAGTGTTCTACAATAATGTTTAAAGCGAGCACATTCAAAGGTGGATTGGAAAAAAACGGGTAAAATCGAGATGCAGGGCCTAGAACAGGAAGTCAGATCCAGAAGATAAGAGCTCGGACGTGAGCAGAGAACAGAACGCCGCCGTCCAAACTGAGAGCAGACGATCGCGGAGAAAGTGAAACGAGAGAAAACACAGACGGAGTGAACAGGAAACCGAGACTCAGACGAAGGAAACCCGCAGAAAACGTGCAGGAAATCGGAAATATCTGAAAAACCACCAACGGCAACAATAGAAATATAAATCACACATGGAATCGAGAAAACCTCAGCTTCCTGTTTGTTTGGGATTCAAACTCCAATCTTTACAGTAACCCGTGTTTAATATTCACACGTGATCTTTATCTGAAGACCTTTTGTTTGTGATGAGTCCTGGGGGAAACTTAAAGATAATAACATGCTTTAGCGTTAAAACGACACGAGTAACGTTATATAGTGTGCTTTGCGTTAGCCAAAGGGGGCCCGCGCGGCGGGGTAAGTGGCTAGCGATGTTGCCTTAACTGCAACAAGACCCCGGGGTTCACGGCCGGGTCCGACCCCACCCCCACCCCCGTGAGTTCTTTGGTTTCCTCCCCGCGGTCCACGACCACGCAGAGGTTAAGTGGACGCCGCGGCGCGAACGTGAGCGTGGATGCTTTATTGTGTGGGTTTTGTTACTCGCGATATCGCAACTACGAGACAACAATTCCCAGGATTCCACGCTGCCTCGCGACTTTGCCAAACTGTACGTCTTCTGTTCGTGTTTTGATTGAGAGAGCGCCAGCAGAAGAAATTACATACTGTGCATTTAGGCTGGTTTTTTTTTCGCCCCATTACTATGTTAAAATGTACAGTAGATACAGAGGCTATAAGAGTAACACAACCTAGACAATCTGATAAAAAACTATGAAAACACACCTGGGTAAAAAGTACTCAAAATTTTTAAAAATCAGATTGAATTTGTGAAATTTCAAAAGTTCAATTGCCTGTTCTTATGAACAAAAAATTAAAGAAAAAGTGTTTTGATTTATTCATACTTCTGCACAATTTTTGTCTTGCTCATTTACTGAGGGTGCAAATCGCCAATGGTTGACTCCCTGTTGAGTTGAGGCCATAGTTACGGTCGACTTTTTTGTTCGTCTTGGTCTATAACATCTTCCCACCAAGTTTCGACAAATTCCGTGGAACTCAATGTGTGCCGAAGTCATAGTGCACTTCCTGTTTCGTGGGCGAATGGTTGAACTCGCCAAAATGCCAAGATTTGCTGTGGCCATGCCGTTTTGAATTCGCAAAACCTTTCGATAACACTTCACATTTGATGTGTCTTGTAGAAATTGCCGTGATTTTTCTATGTCGGTGCGACAATCGCGCTCGAATGCGTTCACTCATTTACGAAGGGTGCAAAATCGCCAAAATGGATTCCGAAAATTTAAAATGGCCGACTTCCTGTTGAGTTTAGGCCATGGTTACGTTCGACTTTTTTGTTCGGCTTCATCTATAACACCTTCCCACCAAGTTTCGGGAAATTCAGTGGAACTAAATTAGGGGGCGCTATAAAACCCCAGTTTTTATGCGCGTTAACCGCCTCAAAAATGACCGCAAAGCCACGGATATAAACAACATCCTGTCTCACCGTGTGTGATTGCCACTGTGATGGTGTAACACTGAAAGTGCACATGTGAACATGTCACCTGACACATAATTCATCGCCACGGAGTTGTGTGAATCGGGACATTTCAAAGCCAGAACTCTTCAAATGTTAGACCCCTGTGACCATCCATCATCCAATCCATTATATTATGCATTTATTTCCAACACTTTTTCAAAGCGTGCGTGAAATATGAAAAGAAAAAAAATCTCCGAATCTTTTCCCAGGTCCTGAAGAAACAACTTTTATTTGATCCAGATGTTTTTTTTTAGATTCATATAATCTACTCAGACAAAAACTGTGTTTCTGTGAGTTTCTGCTACTCCTGGATTCATCTCGAGTCGTGTGCTGCACAAACCCGTCTCCTAACCGCCTAAAATATGAGTCGCGCTAGCCTTACATGGATATAGCAGTTGTTGGCTCAGCCTCTGGTTGTGGTGAGAACATCGTGTGCCAAACATGTGGTTTGGGTTAAGTGGGAGAGGATGCGAGGGCACACTGACATGTTGTAACTCGGTGGTAACGTGCATATGCTTTTAAATGCCCTTCTGCAGCACTCCCGCTATATTCGATAGCTTCACCCCCGATGTTGTTGAGCGCGAGACGGAAGCGCAGACGTCGACGTTATGTCCTTGACTCGGATTAAACCGTCTCCCTCTTTTTTTCCCTTAATCTTTTAGCCGACATCGGATCCACATCTGGCGCTCGCACACAGCTGCTTTTCCTGTTAAAGCGAAGACGAGCACAGATATTTGTGCACGGCGCAGCGGCTGTGAATAAGCGCAATAGTGGATTTATTAGCTTTAAACGTCCCTCCCGAGTGCTGACTCTGCTGATAACGTGTCATCGGTTAGCTTAACTTAGCATAAAGGACGATTAAAATCAGCCGAGTTGGCGCCCGTATAGGATATCGTGTTTAGATTTAATACATGAGAAAATGGCGGCATAAAAAACACACGCTGTGGTTTTCTCTTTCTCAAGGGCACGGCATCACAAACCAGCCTTTGTTCCTCCAGCTTCTGTGAATCTGTGCAATCTCTCTTTCTGTCATCGGCGCTAAGAGACAGTTGTTTCCCTTTGGTTTGTTTTCCATGTTCTAAGAAACACAAAAAAAACCAGCAGCAGTTTAGGGATGATCCGCGCTGCCATTACAGACCATAGACACGGACAGGAAGCCAATGCGGAAGTGCCTGAGACCTGTATTTCCTTGACTGTCCATTAGGGCGCTGGCTGTAAGCTGCTTTTCAGGAAGTTATACTATAGTATGTTATCCAAAATTTGACAAAAAAAAGTCCAAAAAAGATTTTGTCTCGCTCGTACGTAGGGTGCAAAACACCAAAAATGGACGGGAAAATTCCAAAATGGCCGACTTCCTGTTGAGTTGACGCCATGGTTACGATTGACTTTTTTGTTCGTCTTGGTCTATAACATTTTCCCACCAAGTTTCGGTGAAATTCGTTGGAACGCAAAGTTCGCCGAAGTCATAGGGTACTTCCTCTTTCGTAGGGTGCAAATCGGCAAAAATGGACAACAAAATTCCAATATGGCCGACTTCCTGTTGAGTTGACGCCATGGTTACGGTTGACTTTTTTGTTCCTCTTGGCCTATAACATTTACTCACCAAGTTTCGGGGAAATTCGTTGGAACTCAACGTAAGCCGAAGTCATAAGGCACTTCCTGTTTTGCGGCGGATGATCGTAATTAGCCAAAATGTGGCCATGCCGTTTTCAATCCAAGCTGCAAACCATGTGGACTTTTTTTTTTTTTTTAACGTCAAACCATTACATTTAGCCGATAACGGCGTCTAAACAAAACATTAACATTAGGTAGTTGAATTAAAAACAATCGTTTCGCCCTTCGTTAGAGACACTGGATCTTTATATTCAATACGCAGGCGTGAGAGAACGATCGGTTCTCAGCAACAATTGCATTTTCCAAATTAATATATGGTTTTAATAAGACGCTAACTCTTATGTGACACACACAAATTCTGGTGTTTTTCCGTCCAGCCTCAGCCATTAAAAGATAAACAGTTGGTTTGGCAGTAGCGGGTTTTTCAGGCCACCTACACAGAACTGGCTCCATCAGACAAACGAGTGGAACAAATGTTCTTTTGAGCCACACCAAAGCGTGTGTAGCTGTATATATGTGTGTGTGTGTGTGAGAATGGATATATCAGGAGTGCACGAATATGTGTGTGCGTGTGCGTGCGTGTGTGTAGCCGCGCTCGCCAGACGCATATTTTATTACATATTTAGATTAATTAAAAAGAAGTCCGTGCTCCTTGTTTTATAAATAACCGCAGGGGCCTCGATGAATCTGGATTACAAGATCAGACATTGATATGCGTTTTGGCATCGGCCAGTCAACAGTGTGTGTGTGTGTGTGTGTGTGTGTGTGTGTGTGTGTGTGTGTGTGTGTGTGTGTGTGTGTGTGTGTGTGTGTGTCAGAATCACATTTATTACAAACACATTTAGTTCAATCTTAAAGAGTTCCTAACAATCAGTCCATCTCATCTCGCACTTTCACTTGCGTAAAGATTCATTTTTCCTACACTCTTAGAAATAAGGGTTCCAAAAGGGTTCTTCTACAAGGGCTGAGGTTCTACCTGGAACCATTTGCTTCCGAGGTTCTACCAAGGGTTCTTGGTAACACTAACGGTTCCAGTAAGAACCATTTTGATCCAGAGAACCCAGAGAGCCAAAAATGGTTCTCCTATGAGGACAAGCCGGAGAACCTTATATGGTTCTATTATCACTTTTATTTCTAAGAGTGTAGAAACCTTCCTACACTCTTAGAAATAAGGGTTTCAAAAGTGTTCTTCTACAAGGGCTGAGGTTCTATCTGGAACCATTTGTTTTTCAAGGGTTCTTGGGAACACTAAAGGTTCCAGTATGAACCATTTTGAGAACCCTTTTAAACCCCTTTCTTGAATAAAGGGGTTTAAAAGGGTTCTTCGTGGAACCCTCCAAAAGGGTTGCAGGTGGAACCTCTATAAAAAGGTTCTACCTGGAGCCAAAAAGTGTTCTGCAATGAGGACAAGCCGAAGAACCTTATATGGTTCTACTTCACGGTTTTATTTCTAAGAGTGTAGAAACATTCCTACACTCTTAGAAATAAGGGTTCCAAAAGGGCTCTTCTACCAGGGCTGGAACCATTTGCTTCTGGTAACACTAATGGTTCCAGTAAGAACAATTATAATCCAGAGAACCCTTTAAAACTCCTTTCCCGAATAAAGGGTTTAAAAAGGGTTCTTGGTGGAACCCTCCAAAAGGGTTCCAGGTGGAACCTTCATAAAAAGGTTCTTCCTACACTCTTAGAAATAAGGCTTCCAAAAGTGTTCTTCTACAAGGGCTGAGGTTCTAGAACCTTTATAAAAAGTTTCTACCTGGAGCCAAAAAGGGTTCTCCTATGAGGACAAGCCGAAGAACCTTATGTGGTTCTACTTAGCACTTTTATTTCGTAGAGTGTAGCGTTAGCAGCGTCGCTGACGTCTAAATTCATCTCAAAAAGTGAGTTACGACGCGTCGCTGTGAAATCCGTCTTAGAAACGTTCCACACAAACACCTGAGCTCTGGTTTCGTCGTCTCTTCACAAAGACGTTTCTCACACAGATTGCAGAACACGTGCTCAGCATGTTTTTTCCCCCCCTCACATCTGGATTAAAAAAAAAAAAAACACAACCCAGATTTTGTTCTCTCTGGTGAAGTTCAGCTCAGATCACACCTCGGACCATGTTTACCTCGGTTCTCCGCTGACTCCTCGGTGAACCGGAGACGCCGTCGCGTCACTTTGACGAGCCTTTGATCCGGAAAACAAAGCCTCCAACGATGACCGATCGCGCTCGTATCTCATCCAGGCTGAAGTCACTATCACTATCAAACGTGATAAATGAACCTCTCGGTGATTTCGTGTTACTTTAAAGCACAAAAGTTCTCGTTTCCCTTGAGTTTGGCGCCGGTTCAGTTCAGTGACGTAATGTCCTGCACATGATTTCCATTAAACTACAACTAGACCTTTAAGCCATGCCAGTATGACTGCAGTTTTCCTATTTACAGTAATGTGCGCTCATCAACGGCCACTTCATTGTTTTGTTTTTTTTAGTGTCCGTACGATAAACGCGCTAAGCCGAGTTCGTTCATCTACGAAGCGTGCAAAACTCCAAATTCAAAATGGCCGACATCGCGTTGGGTAGACGTGTTCGCGGTCGGTGTCTTGTGTCACGTATGAAGTTTCGAGGCGGTCGGTCAACGTGTGGCGAAGTTATAGGGCACTTCCTGTTTCGTGACGAATTCGCCAAACTTCCGATGTTGTTCGCGGCCACGCCCCTTTTGAATCTGCGAAACCTTTAAATAACATTTTGCCTTTGATCTATCCGGTCCAAATTGTCGCATTTTTTAAATGTCCGTACGATAAATGCACTCAGCCGAGTTCGTTCATTTAGGAAGCGAGCGAATCGCCAAGATGGACGCCAAATTCAAAATGGATGACATCGCATTGGGAAGACGTGTTCGCGGTCGTTGTCTCGTGTCACGTGTAAAGTTTCGAGGCAGTCGGTCAACGTGTTGGTGAAGTTATAGGGCACTTCCTGTTTCGTGACGAATTCGCCAAACTTCCGATGTTGTTCGCGGCCACGCCCCTTTTGAATCCGCGAAACCTTTAAATAACATTTTGTCTTTGATCTATCCGGTACAAATTGCCGCATTTTTTAAATGTCCGTACAATAAACGCGCTAGGCCGAGTTCGTTTATTTACGAAGCTAGCGGATCGCCAAGATGGACGCCAAATTCAAAATGGATGACATCGCATTGGGTAGACGTGGTGTTCGCGGTCGGTGTCTTGTGTCACGTATGAAGTTTCGAGGCGGTCGGTCAACGTGTTGGCGAAGTTATAGGGCACTTCCTGTTTCGTGACGAATTCGCCAAACTTCCGATGTTGTTCGCGGCCACGCCCCTTTTGAATCTGCAAAACCTTTAAATAACATTTTGCCTTTGATCTATCCGGTCCAAATTGTCGCATTTTTTAAATGTCCGTACGATAAACGCGCTCAGCCGAGTTCGTTCATTTAGGAAGCGAGCGAATCGCCAAGATGGACGCCAAATTCAAAATGGATGACATCGCATTGGGAAGACGTGTTCGCGGTCGTTGTCTCGTGTCACGTGTGAAGTTTCGAGGCGGTCGGTCAACGTGTGGCGAAGTTATAGGGCACTTCCTGTTTCGTGACGAATTCGCCAAACTTCCGATGTTGTTCGCGGCCACGCCCCTTTTGAATCTGCGAAACCTTTAAATAACATTTTGCCTTTGATCTATCCGGTCCAAATTGTCGCATTTTTTAAATGTCCGTACAATAAACGCACTCAGCCGAGTTCGTTCATTTAGGAAGCGAGCGAATCGCCAAGATGGACGCCAAATTCAAAATGGATGACATCGCATTGGGAAGACGTGTTCGCGGTCGTTGTCTCGTGTCACCTGTGAAGTTTCGAGGCGGTCGGTCAACGTGTTGGCGAAGTTATAGGGCACTTCCTGTTTCGTGACGAATTCGCCAAACTTCCGATGTTGTTCGCGGCCACGCCCCTTTTGAATCCGCGAAACCTTTAAATAACATTTTGTCTTTGATCTATCCGGTACAAATTGCCGCATTTTTTAAATGTCCGTACGATAAACGTGCTAGGCCGAGTTCGTTTATTTACGAAGCTAGCGGATCGCCAAGATGGACGCCAAATTTGAAAATGGCCGACATCGCGTCGGGTAGACGTGGTGTTCGCGGCCGGTGTCTTGTGTCACGTATGAAGTTTCGAGGTGATCGGCGAACATGTGGACGAAGTTACAGGTCACTTCCTGTATCTCGGCCAATGGAGAGTCGGAATTCCGATGTTTGCCGTGGCCACGCCCCTTTTGAATCCGCCAATTTTTTTCAATACAGAGTCTAATGGTTAAGATCCGCGGCTCAAACTGAGCATTAGAATATGGAAGAACGTTGATTTTGAGGGGGGGAAAAAAACGCTATGATCAAAAATAGAGAAAAATAACCGGTTGGAAGTTGAAATAAAGGCAACAGTAACTCAAATAAACGCTTGTTTGATGGTTTCTGAACGCAACCCAGACACAAGACTTCACTGATGCCGCTCCAGCTCCTCCATTAGGCGTCCAATAAGTATATATCAAGGTTGTTAAATAGCTGTCACTTGTGCGTGTGAAGCTGCGCGCAGTCTAATCTGCTGATCTGCGGTGTGGCACCTGCAGTTAGCGTGGAGCAAATCCATTAAAAACATACACTCACTGTAAAAGTGAAGATCGTAATTCTTCAACCACGAGAGTTTTTAGATTCGAGGACTTTGGTGTTTTGGCCCCGAGAGTCAGAGAGTTTAGTTCCGTTTATATTTTAGCGCTCGACAGAGAAGCTAGCTGTCACAAAAAAAGTTCAAATTTGTGAACTGGATAGCTGAATTTGAACAATTGAAAATTCCACATAAATATAATTAGAGAACTGTAAATTCCATGATTTTTTTTACCGCAATTATGAAGAAAAATGTAACCCTTGAACGTCTAAGCATCAAAATGTCCGTTATTGCCTATTTTAACCAAAACGGCGTCAGAAAATGTCCTCTGAACAAGTGTAAAATCTGGCATTATTATTATCATTTACAATTTACTGCATGTTAAAATAGAGTAGTCATGCTTTAAAATTAAGAAAACATTTTTTTATTTTTTTTCAAAATTGTGTATTAAATCCAGGCTTCCTGCAACGGCGCGAGTAAAATTTACCGTAATAACCGCGACGTTTTGCTTTGACGGTAAAATGCGCGTATAAAACTTGATACAATGTGTTTTTAACATTAAAGTAAGAGGAACTATGTCAGAAAATGAGTTGTTTTGAAAACATTTTCAATTCATTTGAACCAAACTGGGCACAAAAAACGGGAAATAATCCCAGAAAAACGAAGCAATAATGTCCAAATTATGCCGAATATTTAGACGTTTCTATGTTAACAGAAATAATAATATAAAATAAATATATATATATATATGTATGTACTAAAGAAAGAGGGCTATGTTTGACTGGTGCTGGATTATTCTCCCCTCTCTTCTGTCCCAGAGCGTCTGGAACACTCAGACCTTCACAAAGACAGACTTGTACTGAGGCTTAAAACACATTATTAGTCAGACATGGAGATACAATCCCTTTGAACAGAGCTGCCCCGCGGGTCTCCATCTCAACTTGATCTAATTTATATATATTTATAAGGATTTCTGGGTAACCGCTCCAACAACACTCCGGGTCTCTTTCCATTCCAAACATTTTGTGCCCTCTTTGGAAAGTGAAATAGCTCCGAGGAGAGTTTTAACGTCGTAGTAACGCACTTGACGGGAGGTCACGTCCTGACTCACACTCTTAACGTAACAACGGCGAGGTTTATTACAGCACGAGTTCAACAGGTGTCGCTGAGGTCAAAGGTCGATCTTCACAGGAGTGATCCTAGCTGGAGAAAAGACCCGGAGCATCGTGAGCCCCTCCACATTTATACCTGAGCAACTCCCCTTTTGCATTCTCTCCAATAGACAAAGGAGTCTGCCTTTCTAGGCGGTGTTTTCACACCTCTTTGTGTACTGTAGGTATCGGGGAGCCGACTCCCTGCAGATGTCTAATTACACAATATAGAATGGACAATACACAAAAGGTGATGGGCAGTTGCAGCTCTGAGACAGAAAAATTTAATTGAAAAAATCTATGTCCAATTTCCCCAAGTATAGTACCTTAAAGTGAAAGTTCGGAATTTTGGACATTAGACCTATTTTCCAACTCAGCCGGTGTGATGGAGACGTTTGGAGACGTTTTCAAGAAATTTCATTCACTTCTTCTAGTTGCCGAGTTTGCTGGTGCTATGGCTAGCGCAAGTCAATGGTACACCTTAGCATGGCATTAGAAACACTCATACTCATACATACGTGTTAGAAAACAACGTGAAAACTTGTTAGAAAATGACGTGAAAACTTGATAGAAAACGACGTGAAAACTTGTTAGAAAACGACGTGAAAACTTGTTTGAAAACGATGTGAAAACTTGTTGGAAAACGACGTGAAAACTTGTTCGAAAAACGACGTGAAAACTTGTCAGAAAACGACGTGAAAACTTGTTTGAAAACGATGTGAAAACTTGTGAGAAAACGACGTGAAAACTTGTTAGAAATCGACGTGAAAACTTGTTAGAAAACGACGTGAAAACTTGTTTGAAAACGATGTGAAAACTTGTTAGAAAACGACGTGAAAACTTGTTCGAAAAACGACGTGAAAACTTGTTAGAAAACGACGTGAAAACTTGTTCGAAAAACGACGTGAAAACTTGTTAGAAAACAACGTGAAAACTTGTTAGAAAACAACGTGAAAACTTGTTAGAAAACGACGTGAAAACTTGTTTGAAAACGATGTGAAAACTTGTTAGAAAACGACGTGAAAACTTGTTAGAAAACGACGTGAAAACTTGTTAGAAAACGACGTGAAAACTTGTTAGAAAACAACGTGAAAACTTGATAGAAAACGACGTGAAAACTTGTTCGAAAACGACGTGAAAACTTGTTAGAAAGCGACGTGAAAACTTGTTAGAAAACGACGTGAAAACTTGTTTGAAAACGACGTGAAAACTTGTTCGAAAACGACGTGAAAACTTGTTTGAAAACGACGTGAAAACTTGTTCGAAAACGACGTGAAAACTTGATAGAAAACGACGTGAAAACTTGTTAGAAAACGACGTGAAAACTTGTTTGAAAACGATGTGAAAACTTGTTAGAAAACGACGTGAAAACTTGTTCGAAAAACGACGTGAAAACTTGTTCGAAAACGACGTGAAAACTTGTTCGAAAAACGACGTGAAAACTTGTTAGAAAACTACGTGAAAACTTGTTAGAAAACTACGTGAAAACGTGTTAGAAAACGACGTGAAAACTTGTTAGAAAATGGCGTGAAAACTTGTTAGAAAACGACGTGAAAACTTGTTAGAAAGCGACGTGAAAACTTGTTAGAAAACGACGTGAAAACGTTTTAGAAAACGACGTGAAAACGTGTTAGAAAACGACGTGAAAACTTGTTAGAAAAGTACGTGAAAACTTGTTAGAAAACTACATGAAAACTTGTTAGAAAACGACATGAAAACTTGTTAGAAAACGACGTGAAAACTTGTTAGAAAACGACGTGAAAACTTGTTTGAAAACGATGTGAAAACTTGTTAGAAAACGACGTGAAAACTTGTTCGAAAAACGACGTGAAAACTTGTTCGAAAACGACGTGAAAACTTGTTAGAAAATGACGTGAAAACTTGTGAGAAAACGACGTGAAAACTTGTTAGAAAACGATGTGAAAACTTGTTAGAAAACGACGTGAAAACTTGTTAGAAAACTACGTGAAAACTTGTTAGAAAACTACGTGAAAACGTGTTAGAAAACGACGTGAAAACTTGTTAGAAAACGACGTGAAAACTTGGTAGAAAACGATGTGAAAACTTGTTAGAAAGCGACGTGAAAACTTGTTAGAAAACGACGTGAAAACGTGTTAGAAAATGACGTGAAAACTTAGAGGCGCGATTACTATCAGCGGCATCACTAAAACCGCTGATCTGGCTGTTTTTCGCTGTGTCGCCGTGGTACAGTTTGTACCCTGAGTGGAACTCTGCTGAGCAAAGTTGTGTGAAAACAGCAGAACATCCAAGGACAGCAGAGAGTGAGAGAGTGAGAGAGAGAGTGACTTATCTGTCTGCAGCCGGCGGCCGGCACTAAATCTGTCACACAGCTCCGCTTCGCTATCCTTCAAGACTGAAGACGAATGTGCGTAACGTGAGGAAAGTGTCTGGAAAAGCACACCGGACCATTTATTTACTTTGTCTATGAGGAAGGATTCTTTCAGCTGTTAGCGTTGCGACCTCTGCACCCCCTGTAAGCACACGTTGATTTACGACAGGGCGATACCACAATATCACCCGCAGACTCCGCGGTATCCCATTGATTTGGTGCCCTGAGCCGTAACCGCCTGACGTTTCATCACTGACGACGAGATGGTTTTACGGGAAGAAGTCGAGGAGACGGATGGCTCCCCCGAACTCCCCCGGCTAGCTACGAGCTATAGCCGCTCTGTTTTTGTGTTATATTGCTGGTGCAGTAAATCTTGTGCTGACGCGTACACTTTACTACTTTTACAGTAACCGTAACCCGTCAGAATATTTACAAACAAGGTCACCTTATCTGCCCACAAGGACAAGACCTCACAATCTGTCTAACTCGTGCTTAACGAGACACTTTTATTGGAGGTCTTGCCTCAAACTGGTCTTTTTTTTTTTTTTTTAAACGGCGATGGTTTGGCAGCTGAATTTGATTTGAGAAAACACTTCTGAATCTGAACCGAATCATCAACCGCGGGTGTTTTAGTCAGAAGTTCATTTTTTTGGTGCCCTCTCAGTTAGACTAGCATGTATTTTTTAAAGTAGGGTTTTAAGTTGACCCCCAGAGTGTGAGCATTCTATAGCCGCTAACGCTAACCTTAGCATCACAACGAAAAGCCCAAACCTAACCCTTACCTAAACCCTTACTTTTTCACTAACAGTAAACTGTAAATGGCGCTTTTCCACTACACGGTTCCAGCTCGACTCGACTCGCCTCGCCTCATGGATATTTTGCTTTTCCTTTAGCGATAGCACCTGGTGCCTGCTCAGGCGACACGCGAGCAGGACGTCCGACACGAGAATCAAACTGTAGATCAGTCAAAACTAGGTAAAAAAAAATCCTGAAAACACGTTTCCACTGTCGCTACTCGACTGGCCTCGCCTCGGCACGGTTATGCCGCTTTTCCATTAGGGGCAGTACCTGGCACCTGGTACTAAATTTAGTACTACATCCGACACTAGCAATGCAGAACTGTAGATCAATTAAAAGTATGTAAAACTAAACAAAAAATCTGTAAACATGTTTCCACTGTTGCTACTCGGCTTGCCTCACCTCAACCTGGTTATTTTGTTTTTCCATTATCGATAGTACCTTGTATACCTGGTCGTATTTTTAGTAGCACGAATCAAGCCGAACAATGCCGAACTGTAGCTCAATTAAAACGACGAAAAAAATTCTCAAAAAGTGTGCTAATCTCCAACATTTAGCACATAAAAATCTACTGAACAAATCTTTATAATGAGCTGATTCTAATGATTCAGTTACACTGAAAACAACAATCACTAGTTTGTCGTGCAATTAAATTTTTCATGCAGCCGCGCTTCGATGGGACTCTGCCCACGTTGAAGGAGGTGCTACTGTGTATTGTAATGGAAAACCAACGTAAACCGAGGCGAGTCGAGGCGGGACTGTGTAGTGGAAAAGCGCCCAAAATGTCCTCCCTTTAATACGGAAGTAAAAGTCACTATGACAGACGAATGTGTGTGCAAATATAAGACATTTTTAAGTATTTTGTCTGAATTTATTTACCGGTTTCTCCTCATTTAAAGGCACATTACACTCTGACAGTGACCTCGTATTCACAAGCTAGTTTCAAGCGTTCTCGCCGAGTAACATTAGCTGATGTCTCATTGTTTTTCTGAACAGCACTCACTCAGGCTTTGTTTTAAGATACGGGGAAAGAACTCTTAGTTCTCGAACTAAAGCTGATAAAGTGCACGGTATCTACGACGACCGCGCAGCTGATATCGGGCGAGAGGGAGTCGAGTCCAGTTAGCGTCGTCTTTGTGAACATTGAAAAAACAGCTTCAGGTGGATTTTTTTTTTAATGTCACATCTGCACAGAATTACCAAGCACAGCTGTTTTCCTGCAGCTCCAGGTCAAAGGTCGACGCTGATGAATGAATGAATGAATGTGGGACAGAATAATTGCCTGTTTGTTTGTGAGCCGTCTATTAATAACATCTCTG
Source organism: Microchirus variegatus (assembly GCF_963457635.1). Taxonomy (NCBI): domain Eukaryota; kingdom Metazoa; phylum Chordata; class Actinopteri; order Pleuronectiformes; family Soleidae; genus Microchirus; species Microchirus variegatus. The sequence continues at coordinate 2,264,404 of NC_139820.1, forward strand.
CTGACTGGATCCAGCTCTGTTAGCGCTGTTAGCTCTGTAGCACGTCCACTTTAATTACCGCCGCCTCTTTATTTATTTTATTCACACCGACAGGAACTGTCATTAATCACCGCGACACAAGCGAGGCCTTCGCTTTTATTAGCGCAGACGTCAGCATCAGAGCTAGGGTTAGCCCCCCTCCCCCCCTCCCCCCCCGCGCTCCGTGGCGTGGTGGTAGGTGCCATTGTCACGGATCACACTGACGACTGCGCTCAGCTATGTCGAGGCTCCCTGCAAAATGTCTGTCGTCCAGTGACTAACATTCAGGAGGTTTTATATCATTAGGCGCCGTAATAAACGCTTCCTGGTACGAATTTGTGGAAGGAACCAACTGTTAGCCATTCTATACGTGGATTTGCGATCATTTTTGAGCGGGTTACCGCGCATAAAAACACTTGAAACTTTGCAAAATTGCGATATTAGCATAGTTCCTAGACCTTTGCGTTGCTCAAGGGCTCTATAGCGCCCCCCCCCCCCCCCCAATGATGTGTAGCACGCCAACATTAAGTTGCACCGAATTTCACAAAACTTGCTAGGAAGATGTTTTAGCCCAAGACGAACGAAAAAGTCCATCGGGACCACGGCCTCAACTCAACAGGAAGTCGGCCATTTTGAATTTGGCGATTTTGCGCACTTTGCAAATGGACGAACTCGGCTGAGCGCGTTTATCGTACGGACGTTTAAAAAATGCGACAATTTGTACCAGACAGACAAAAGGCAAAATGTTATCGAAAAGGTTTTGCGGATTCAAAAAGGGGGCGTGGCCACGGCAACCATCGGAATTTCGACTCTCCATTCGCCACGACACAGGAAGTGCCCTGTAACTTCGCCACACGTTGACCGACCGCCACGAAACTTCATACGTGACCCAAGACACTGACCACTAGATGCATGAAAGGCAAAATGTTATTGAAAGGTTTTGCGGATTCAAAAAGGGGCGTCGCCACGGCAAACATCGGAAGTTTGGCGACCATTCATCGCGAAACAGGAAGTGCTCTGTAACTTCGCCACACGTTGACCGACCGCTACGAAACTTCATACGTGACACAAGACACCGACCATGAACACGTCGACTCAACGTGATGTCGGCCATTTTGAATTTAGCCACCTTATTGGCACAAAACTGACAGTGAGGTGACGTATCGTGACTGCGTGCAGTCCTTGTTTAACTTGTTCTGCGGCCTCCATGTGTGTCTAACTGGTGGTTTTTTTTAATGCACTTTCTCACAGAAACAAAAGAGAAACTGCCTCTAAAATTGTGTGTGAGCCCCACGTGTTTCAGTGTAAAACCGCTTTTTTTGTTGTTTTTGCAGCATTATGTACTTTAGGGGCAATTAGGGAAAATGATGGAAATCACATTTATAAAGTTGCACAACCGAAAAACGATGTGTCTCGAAGCAGAGGATTTATGTTTGCCGTTGCAGTTCTTGCGTTGAATTCCCTCTTCCTGCAGAATCAGTGTTGCGCGGCTCTTTCAGCCAACGCAGCTGCACCGAGCCGGTCGTCCTGATTCACTGTGATGCTGACCGAACACGGGTTTGGTTTGGCCCCGAAAGGCAGCGCAGGGAGAATTCGTTCTGTGTAGACCATTAAAACGCTGATACAGAAACCTGTCACTGACTCGAGATTTATGACAAGAAAGCAACAGAAATGTCACGGTTTTTTTCGCTGCCTGCAGGAAAGGAGGTTTTTTGAAAATGTCACTTCTCAGAACGTTCGGGTCGATCCCGGCGCGCCATGTATGTCTTGGCACGTGCTGTCGAAATTCACATCGTGACATTTAATTGCAGGTTAACTGAAGGAGTTAATGCAAAACTGTCCTTATACAAAAGGATTCAGTGTTCTTCCTGAGCTCACTGGGCTAATATAAAATATCACTAACTGTGAGTTTTTGAAAGGCTGATGTCAGAGCTTTTGCACCCAAGTGTGCTTTGCCTCCAAAGTTTTTTTATTTTTTTATTTTTTTTCACTTCTGGAAAACCAGTAGCACAAAGCTTTTGTTTCATTTAGTGCAAATGGAGCCGTCAAAGGCATATGTGGTGTTTGAGGACAGATCCTTTGTGACAGGAAATGTGAAAAGGGAAATTAAAAATTTGCTTGGAAAAGCAATAAAGACGCTGCCTTTGCTTGGCAAAACCACAGGTAAGGATTACTAACTGCTAAAACAGCACGAGTGCTTGGATAAGCAATAATGTGTGTTTTTCTCTCTCTTTTTTCTTCTTCTTCTTTGCTTCTATGAATTAGTTTCACTGTCCTAACTGCAGTTCTCTCTCCGTCTGTCTTCTCCTGTGCAGCGTACGTGATAAATTAAACTCACAAATAAACAAATAAATTAAACTCTGGTCACAAATCATGTATCTGACAGACAGTGTTGGCTTTGCCACTGTCCAGTTAATGTGATAAATATTTCTCCCTCCCAACATAGAAGAAAACATCAGCATGTTATTTATCCTGTGTATATATACACATATATATATATATATATATATATATATATAGCTGAGGTTTTTACAAACATCAGATATATGTGAGCTCACATTTTCTGAACCAAAAATGATCTTCGAGAAACCTTACATGGCTACAGACATTTAGATGAGATGGCTACGGTGGCCCTGAAGGTCAAAACACGACAACATCACAGAAAACATGACAACTTACAGAAAACGCAACATTTCAGAAAATGCGACATTTCAGAAAACGCGACATTTCAAAAAACACGATATTACAGATATTATAGAAAAAGCGTGATATTACAGAAAACGCGAAATATCAGAAAATGCGGTATTACAGAAAATGCGGCATACAGAAAACGCGAAATATCACTAAACGCCACATTACAGAAAACACGTCATTACAGAACGCGAAATATCAGAAAACGCAAAATATCAGAAAACAAGACATTTCAGAAAAACACGACATTACAGAAAATGCGACATTACAGAAAACGCGTCATTTCAGAAAACAAGACATTTCAGAAAAACACGACATTACAGAAAACGTGACATTACAGGAAACGCGAAATGTCAGAAAACAAGACATTTCAGAAAAACGCGACATTACAGGAAACGCGACATTACAGAAAACGCGATATTTCAGAAAACGCGACATTTCAGAAAACACAACATTATAGAAAACGCGACATTACAGACACGATATTACAGAAAACGCAACATTTCAGAAAACGCGTCATTACAGAAAACGCATCATTACATTACATTACATTATTGTGTTTTGACCTTCAGGGCCACTGTAGATGCAATGTTACCGGTAGCTTATTTTGGCCATATTGAGGGGCCGATGACAAGCATTTCCTGGTGATTTTCTGGTTTCTGGCTTAGAAAAGATCATAGTTATATATATATAGGGTCACGTTATATTAGCCTATTTTCCTCGGAGACTTGAGAAACTGTGAGGTTCGAACCTTGAGAACGTACAAATGCAACATTTCCCATGATTCTCTGTGAATGGAGACCAGTGCAGAGATGTAAATAAGCCATGAATAATGCATTTGTGAAACATCATTGTTTTGTCTTGTTTTTTTTGTTGTTGTTGCTTCAGGGTGTGATCGGCGGAGATATTTTGGCAGCCGTAGTGTCTGCGTCTGCGCCTTGTGTCTATCTCCGATGCAAATTGTGCGGTAATTTCATCCGAGGAAGTGAGAGACAAACCCCATGGTTGAACAAAGGTCACACACACACACACACTTTACAGATACATGTCTCTCCTGAAGGACATTCATTCATTCATTCATTAAAAAAAATAGACGTATTATATATCCATATAACCTCCACACAGCTGGCCAATGACGGCACGGACGATGACCTCTCCAGTCCGTTCCAGTCTGTCACATACACTCCGTGTTTGTGATGTTCCACTGAAACACGAACAACTCTGACACTCTGATGAGGCTAAACGGCGTAGAAAAACTTCCACATTTACCACAGGACCGTGTTTTTCTCTGGACGAATGCTGCACTTTCTCCTTTGGCGAACGCACCGACTGCAGCTGCTCTAACGCTGCGGGAGAAAAAAACATTTGGTCTGGACCAGAGCCTCGGAATAAATGCAAGGTAATCCACGGCCTTGGGCCTCGAACACGTCCATTTGTAACTTCACAGGGTTTTTTCTTGGTTCCTCTTACATTGTGTCAGACAGACGAGAGAACGTGAGGTTAAATAGTTCTTTCTGCTGCTCGTTCTTTTGTTTTCGTCTCACATTAGTTCCTCGCTACGTGAATCTGAAGCTCACGTAGCCCCATTTAAGCCGGCTAGCTTGCCACCGCCAACGCTAGCTAGCTAGCCGGCTTAAGTTGGGCTACTCTTTGCGATTTTGACGACACAAAACACTAAGCTGACGCATGACGCGTTTCCATGACGACTGACCGGAAAAAGACGCACGTGACGTCATGTTTACGTGACTCGCGATTTGTCAAAATGAGTCTTTAAAGTAACGCTAAACTTTAAAAACACAGGTACGCTGGGTATTTGTTAGCGCTGCTCTTTTTCGTTTACTAAACAGACCGCAACAACAATAAACAACAACAACAACAACAAACTTAGTTAGTACAGTATATACAACAACAACAAACTTAGTACAGTCTTTACAACAACAACAAACTTAGTACAGTATATACAACAACAAACTTAGTACAGTATATACAACAACAAACTTAGTACAGTATATACAACAACAACAACAACAAGTTTAATTAGTACAGTATATACAACAACAACAAATTTAGTTGAGTATATACAACAACAACAACAACAAACTTAGTTAGTACAGTATATACAACAACAACAACAAACTTAGTACAGTATGTACAACAACAACAAACTTAGTACAGTATATACTACAACAACAACAACAACAACAAACTTAGTACAGTATATACAACAACAACAAACTTAGTTAGTACAGTATATACAACAACAACAACAAACTAAGTACAGTATATACAACAACAAACTTAGTACAGTATATACAACAACAACAAACTTAGTACAGTATATACAACAACAACAACAAACTTAGTACAGTGTATACAACAACAACAAACTTAGTACAGTATATACTACAACAACAACAAACTTAGTTAGTACAGTATATACAACAACAACAAACTTAGTTAGTACAGTATATACAACAACAACAAACTTAGTACAGTATATACAACAACAAACTTAGTACAGTATATACAACAACAACAAACTTAGTACAGTATATACAACAACAACAACAACAACAAACTTAGTACAGTATATACAACAACAACAAACTTAGTACAGTATGTACAACAACAACAAACTTAGTACAGTTTATACAACAACAACAACAAAAACAAACTTAGTACAGTATGTACAACAACAACAAACTTAGTACAGTATATACAACAACAACAACAAAAACAAACTTAGTACAGTATATACAACAACAAACTTAGTTAGCACAGTATATACAACAACAACAACAAAAACAAACTTAGTACAGTATATACAACAACAAACTTAGTTAGCACAGTATATACAACAACAACAACACACTAAGTACAGTATATACAACAACAAACTTAGTTAGTACAGTATATACAACAACAACAATAACAAACTTAGTTAGTACAGTATATACAACAACAACAACAGTCCCGTTATCGCAGAGCCAGATATTTAACCGTTGGCGTATCAGCTCCAAGTCGTGATAATGAGGATTGTAAATAATCCAGAGTGAAGGACGACTGTGAGCGTTTGTGGACTTGACTGTATTATGATTTTGTTCTGTTTCTCTTGGCTCAGTGACACAGCCAACACTGCAGAGCTGGAGACAGTGGAGTACAGTAGAGCATGCAGAACAGTAACCGAATATTAGAAATGACCTCTGGTCTCGAGCCAGACAGCACTTTTTAAACAGTTTGCTCCCCAACGAGTGTGTGTTCAGAGGGAAAGTAGCTGAATTTGTTTCTGTTTGTCTCGTCTCTGATGAGTTTTCTCATGCGAGCATTCCGCTCTTTTTCACTTTCTCGAACAGTAGTTTTCTCCGGCGCCCAGACTGATAGTGTGTGGCTTTTTCCACTCGTAATAGCTCAGCATTTCCCTAAAATGACATTGAGGAACGCTTGAGTCCGTGACTCCGCGGTTACCCCCCCCCCCCCACCCCCACGCCACACTTAAAAAAGCATTCACGTGATGTCACATTTGTTTTATTGAAACTAGCACGTTGAAAAATGAACCTTTCTTTGGCTTGTCCTCATAGTAGAACCCTTTTTGGCTCCAGGTGGAACCTGTATAAAAAAAGGTTCTACCTTTTGGAGGGTTCCACCAAGAACCCTTGAAAAACAAACGGTTCCAGGTAGAACCTCAACCCCTGTAGAAGAACCCTTTTGGAACCCTTATTTCTAAGAGTGTAGGAAGGTTTCTACACTCTTAGTAATAAAAGTGCTAAGTAGAACCATATAAGGTTCATCGGCTTGTCCTCATAGGAGAACCCTTTTTGACTCAAGGTAGAACCTTTTTATAAAGGTTCCACCTGGAGCCCTTTTGGAGGGTTCCACCAAGAACCCTATTAAAACCCTTTATTCAGGAAAGGGGATTTAAAGGGTTCTCTGGATCAAAGTGGTTCTTACTGGAACCATTAGTGTTACTAAGAACCCTTGAAAAACAAAAGGTTCCAGGTAGAACCTCAACCCCTGTAGAAGAACACTTTTGGAACCCTTATTTCTAAGAGTGTAGGAAGGTTTCTACACTCTTAGAAATAAAAGTGCTAAGTAGAACCATATAAGGTTCTTCGGCTTGTCCTTATAGGAGAACCCTTTTTGGCTCCAGATAGAACCTTTTTATAAAGGTTCTATCTGGAGCCCTTTTGGAGGGTTCCACCAAGAACCCTTTTAAAACCCTTTATTCAGGAAAGGGGTTTTAAAGGGTTCTCTGGATCAAAATGGTTCTCACTGGAACCATTAGTGTTACCAAGAACCCTTGAAAAACAAACGGTTCCAGGTAGAACCTCAACCCTTGTAGAAGAACACTTTTGGAACCCTTATTTCTAAGAGTGTAGGAAGGTTTCTACACTCTTAGTAATAAAAGTGTTAAGTAGAACCATATAAGGTTCTTCGGCTTGTAAAAAGGTTCTACCTGGAGCCCTTTTGGAGGGTTCCACCAAGAACCCTTTTAAAACCCTTTATTCAGGAGAGTGGTTTTAAAGGGTTCTCTGGATCAAAATGGTTCTTACTGGAACCATTAGTGTTACCAAGAACCCTTGAAAAACAAATGGTTCCAGGTAGAACCTCAACCCCTGTAGAAGAACACTATTGGAACCCCTTTTTCTAAGAGTGTAGAAAGGTTTCTACACTCTTAGAAATAAAACTGCTAAGTTGAACCATATAAGGTTCTTCGGCTTGTCCTCATAGGAGAACCCTTTTTGGCTCCAGATAGAACCTTTTTATAAAGGTTCCACCTGGAGCCCTTTTGGAGGGTTCCACCAAGAACCCTTTTAAAACCCTTTATTCAGGAGAGTGGTTTTAAAGGGTTCTCTGGATCAAAATGGTTCTTACTGGAACCATTAGTGTCACCAAGAACCCTTGAAAACCCCTTTCTTCGGGGAAAGGGTTTTTCAGAAGCAAATGGTTCCAGATAGAACCTCAGCCCCTGTAGAAGAACCCTTTTGGAACCCTTATTTCTAAGAGTGTTGAATATCACTTAAGGCATAAGTGCATCGATGCTGAACTCGAATGCAAAGTGAGCTCCTGTCTGCTTGAAAGTTGAGGAACCCTCAATCTCTTTGACACACTCAGGCATGTGTTCTGCAGAGCAGCTCTGGCACAGCGTCGCCGTGGCAGCGCTTCAAGCCACGATGAAATACTCGCGTGCACATGCAACACAAAAGACCTCCCGAAGCCTCTTTTTCCCTCCTTCTCCTTCTTCATCTTCGTCGTCTTCCATCTCCACAGAAGACAGATATGTTACTGTAAACTTTTCCAGACTTGAAGGGCTCTTCCGTCTTCGCACATCGCTCCATCAGGTATGCACTTCTTTTTTCAACTCTGCGGTCCAGGGGAAAGGGGAAGGGGCGTAGAAGGAACCTCAAACCCCAGACTTGATATTGGAAAAGCCAGTGATCTGTGGAGGCCAAATGGCAGCCGCTCGTACCGAGCAATTGATTGAGGGGGGAAAACGGCGGCCAAAGGATTTCCTTTCAGAGCTGGAGGAACAACGCTCGCTCGGTGGCCAAGGAGCTTGATTGTTGCTCTGCGAGTCTGTGCGAGGATCAAGGAGGACGTGAATCAGACGTGGATTATTGGCTCTGCGGGTTCCAAGAGCAACAGAGGCCGAAACACGTCTAATCTAATGTGTTAATCACGTGTGTGTGTGTGTGTGTGTGCGTGTGTGCGTGTGTGTGTGTGTGTGTGTGTGTGCGTGTGTGTGTGTGTGGCTGAAGAAATACTGAGATGACAATGAGGAAACGTGAGTTATCCCAGGATGATCCAAAGCAAGTCGGATCCCTGAAGCTTATCCAGGTTTGATGTGAGGAGTGAAGACAGGAAGTGAGGGGAGGGGCTTCTGTCTGTTATTGTACTGTTTGTATGTTTGTTTGTTTGTATGTTTGTATGTTTGTAAAGATCATTTTGAGTTTAGTTTAGTTCGTACAAGTGTACGACTGCTTTAAAATAAGCCTCACGTGCATCGTATGATACCCCATACCTGATACTAGGGTTCCAAAAGGGTTCTTCTACAAGGGCTGAGGTTCTACCTGGAACCATTTGCTTCTGAAAAAACCCTTTCCACGAAGAAAGGGTTTTTCAAGGGTTCTTGGTAACACTAATGGTTCCAGTAAAGACCGTTTTGATCCAGAGAACCCTTTAAAACCCCTTTCCTGAATAAAGGGGTTTTAAACGGGTTCTTGGTGGAACCCTCCAAATGGTTTCCAGGTGGAACCGTTATAAAAAAAAGGTTCTACCTGGAGCCAAAAAGGGTTCTCCTATGAGGACAAGATGAAGAACCTTATATGGTTCTACTTAGCACTTTGTGTACCAGGATTTTCACACGATAGCGTGTCGATGCCAAAGGTCAGAGGAGAACGACCAGGCTGGTTGGAGACAGTACACTTTCAGAAATAAGGGTTCCAAAAGGGTTCTTCTACAAGGGCTGAGGTTCTACCTGGAACCATTTGCTTCTGAAAAACCCTTTCCTCGAAGAAAGGGTTTTTCAAGGGTTCTTGGTAACACTAATGGTTCCAATAAGAACCATGTTGATCCAGAGAACCCTTTAAAACCCTTTTCCTGAATAAAGGGCTCCAGGTGGAATCTTTATAAAAAGTTTCTATCTGGAGCCAAAAAGGGTTCTCCTATGAGGATAAGCTGAAGAACCTTATATGGTTCTACTCAGCACTTTTATTTCTAAGAGTGTAGAAACCTTCCTACACTCCTAGAAACAAGGGTTCTAAAGTATTCTTCGACAAGGGTTGAGGTTCTACCTGGAACCATTTGTTTTTCAAAGGGATCTTGGTAACACTAATGGTTCCAGTAAGAACCATTTGGATCCAGAGAACCCTTTAAAACCCCTTTCCTGAATAAATGGTTTTAAAAGGGTTCGTGGTGGAACCCTCCAAAATGGTTTCCAGGTGGAAACTTTATAAAAAAGGTTCTACCTGGAGCCAAAAAGGGTTCTCCTATGAGTGCAAGCCGAAGAACCTTACATGGTTCTACTCAGCACTTTTATTTCTAAGAGTTGCGGACGACTGTTTACTTTTGTGTCTTTACCGCGAACGTTCTTGACGTGTGTCGTCCGCGTCGAGTCAAACCCGACGTCCTGCCAAAGTTTATTAGAACCACGTCGTTCTAATGTGTCGCTCACGATAAACGTATATATTTCGAAAGTGACACACTCTCGTTTCTGTTGTATTACTTTATCACAGGGGCACGAGGCAGCAGCAGGGACACTCACATGAGCCTCGGCGGTGACACACTGCCCTCGGAGCATCTGTATGTTATGGTAATTGTGGGAACGTCAGTGCGCAGACGCCCCTGACCCCCCCCCCGAGCGTGGCCGCGGACTCGTGTTTGGTTTTTTTCTGTCCGTGTCTGCAGCAGCTGTGTTTTCACTCAGTAGTAGGTGAACCTCAGCTCACTGTCTGCCGCGGCCGAACGCTTCCACAGACATCGCCTCTTTGAACCGACAACAGACGCCCGCAGCAGTTTCACGTAATGAACGTTTCCCTAATAGATATTTCCGTTGTGATATCGCAGCGTTTGTCTGCAGCTTAAAAATATAAAAACCTTCCATCTTCCTAATTAAGCCCAATTTATACTCCTGCGTAAAGTGCTCTGCGTAGCTACGCAGAGTCCTCTGCGTCGACGCAGAACCTGTCGAAGAGCCTCTGCGTCGTCTCCGGGTGCACGGAATATTTTTTAAGTGTCCGTCACTCCGTCAAGGGACTACGGAGACGGCAAGAGCTGCGATTGGTCCTCAGGACAGGCCGAGCTAAGCTGCTCTGTGCCGGCTCTCAGTGAGCACCGAGCGTCCTGACAGAGGCAGAGCTGATCCCCGCCGATAACGCCGCTGCCGAACGATAAATACGTCATATCTTAACACACACAGCACATGTTTAGACCCTAAATGGCCAATTTCTCGCCTCAAATTATCTTAAAACTGCGTTCCGTGACACAGAAAAGTGAGAAACGGCCACTTTTTCAACAACAACAGTCTTTCTCTCTCTTTCTTTCTCGGACGCCATTGCTCACTGTAGCCAGAAGCACAACAACCTTGCGCAGCGACCCCTACTGATCGGGCGGGAAATTGCAGCGAGTGTCCGTCACCACGACGCAGAAGTATAAATGCTCGAGGCGTCTCCGTGGTGACGCAGACGGATAACGCATACGCAGTCGGAGAAGTATAATGTGGCCTTTATTCCAAAAACCAATTTGTGCGTCAGTGCCGATACGTCCACTCTCCCTTTCCCCGTGACCCGGCAGCCGATGTTGCCGTGTTGCTTCCCCCCCCCCCCCACCCCCCCGCTTCCAAAACCACAACTTGTGCAAGTATGTGTCCGCGCGCGGTTGCCAGGTCCTGTTAAAAAAAAATAAAGCAAACATGAACACCTGTCCCCAGTATGTGGCAAAAGAAGCAGAGAAATCAGAGGTACATTATGCCTCCTCATGGTTTTTCCCCCTTCAGACTGTCCATCAACACGAGGAGAAACTGACATGTTTTTCATAATTCAGCTGCAGAAAAAACCTCAGCACTAATATCAGAGTCCTTGGGAAACATCTGCATCTTTCATGAGGCCGAATCACTTCTCCAATAAACCCTCTGCGTTTGGATTCTTAAACGCGCAAAAAAAAACCAAAACAAAAACCTTTTAAGATAATTCGTCCGATCCAAGCGATTGAATCCCGCGGCTAAATGTGTGACCTTTGCGCGTTAAAGAGGCTTTGACAGCAGACTTCACTCACAGCGTCCTCCACTGGGGATCTGGGCAACTGATACCTGCAGGTTATTCTGAGCACGAGGCTAAAGCAGTAAAATAATCATAATAATCTTTGAATATAGATCCATGACTTCATTACAAAGCAGAGCAAAAGTCGTCTATAGACTCTTTAACTGTCAACGTTGTGCAGCAGTGAATGTTTAACAGAACACACCAGACTCCACCGTTAAATATGGACATTTAAGACATTTTATCTGCTAATTGTCATCACCAGCTCCAGGTGGAACCCTCCAAAAGATTGTAGAACCCTTTTAAAACCCTTTATTCAGGAAAGGGGTTTTAAAGGTTTCTCTGGATCAAAATGGTTCTTACTGGAACCATCACATCAGTGTTACCAAGAACCCTTGAAAAACCCTTTCTTCTGGAAAGTGTGTGTTTTTCAGAAGCAAATGGTTCCAGGTAGAACCTCAGCCCTTGTAGAAGAACCCTTTCGGAACCCTTATTTCTAAAAGTGTACCGTCTCCAACCGCCTCTGGTATCGACACATCATCGTTCCGGCCGCTTGTGAAAATCCTGGTACACTCTTAGAAATAAATGTGCTAAGTAGAACCATATAAGGTTCTTCGGCTTGTACACATAGGATAACCATTTTGGAGGGTTCCACCAAGAACCCCTTTTAAAACCCCTTTATTCAGGAAAGGGGTTTTAAAGGGTTCTCTGGATCAAAATGGTTCTTACTGGAACCATTAGTGTTACCAAGAACCCTTGAAAAACAAATGGTTCCAGGTAGAACCTTAGCCCTTGTAGAAGAACACTTTTGTAACCCTTATTTCTAAGAGTGTAGGAAGGTCTCTACACTCTTAGTAATGAGAGTGGTAAGTAAAACCATATAAGGTTCTTCCGCTTGTCCTCATAGGAGAACCCCTTTTGGTTCCAGGTAGGACCTTTTTATAAAGGTTCCACCTGGATCCCTTTTTGAGGGTTCTCTGGATCAAAATGGTTCTTACTGGAACTATTAGTGTGACCAAGAACCCTTGAAAAACCCTTTCTTCTGGGAAAGGGTTTTTCAGAAGCAAATGGTTCCAGGTAGAACCTCTGCGCTTGTAGAAGAACCCTTTCGGAACCCTTATTTCTAAGAGTGTTGAATATCACTTAAGCTCGCTTGGAACCTCGCCGTTCCGTGCCGAGGCGGCATAAGTGCGGTGACACTGAACTCGAACGCAAAAAAACGAAATACAATTTGCCGTAAAAACAGAGAACAGATGTGCAAATGTGCAATTTTCCACTGCAGAAATAAGAGCAAATCACTCAAGATAAACACGATTAAGTTTATCTAAATAAATCTAAAGATATCTCCGTTTCTTTTTGGTCGAGCAGCCGCCGGAGTTCACTTTATGCCGAAGGGCCAAAGTGCGGCCATATGGAAATGATGCAGACATTTGCATCCACTGCCAAAGAAAACAATACGGAGATGAAAAAGTAAAACGAGCTTCCAGATCTGCTGTTTTACTTCAGTGTCAGTCACAGATGAAGCTGATTCAATTAAAAACCTGCCGTTTATGTCGGTTTTTGGATGTGGGAGTGAGCGTCAATCAAAGACACAGATTATAGTCTCGTTTTTAAGTGGAAAATGATTCTGGTTCTTTCTTCTTGAATAAAATTCACAATTAGTTTAGCTTTTGAAAGTGACATCAAACACTTTAATGTTAACCCTTTAAGGTGCGACTCAACCGTTTGGTCGAGCACACTTTAAGTCACTCTATGTCATTGAAAAGTGCATCAAACTGAACTCACTGACACTTAATCAATGTGTCTTGTTCTGAATGTTGTACTTTATGAATTATGCAAACCAGGTTTATTATGAACAGACGTCTCAACCGTTTGGTAGAGGCCTGTATCTGAAATACTGTAGGGTCTAATTAAAAATATATATATATATATATATGTATATTGTTATCATAAGTAAATAGAATAAGAAATTATTTTTCCTTTGCTTTTTTCTTGGTGCTTACCAGTGTTTTGCCAATTCCGATCCTCAGGGAACTCTGCCCTGCCATGTTTTAGATGTTGCCCTGCTCCAAAAACACCTGATTCAGATGAAACATTACATTTTTGAAAAAAAACAAAAAATTCTGTAGAAACTAAGACAAATTGAAACATTATTTTTTTTTATTTTTTTTTTTTTTTGAAAAAAAAATCGACTTGTCAAATTTTTTTTTCCAAAAATGTAATTTCAACTTTTGTCAAAAAAAAAAAAAAACTTTCAACTTTTGGGATTTTTTTTTTTTTTTTTTTTCAAAAATGTAATGTTTCATCTGAATCAGGTGTTTTTGGAGCAGGGCAACATCTATAACCTGGCAGGGCAGAGTTCCCTGAGGATCAGGGTTGGGAAAACACTGCCTTAAAAAGGTTAATAAATAATGTGAAATACTGTACTTTTGTAAGAACTTTTATCGCGTAATATTGTGTCAATTGCACTTATTTTCCCCCAGAAATGGCAGGTTGTCTCATCATTTCAATTCAAATTCAATTTAAAACAAAACAAATGTGGACTTTGATGCTTTATGTGATTTTTTTTTTTTTTTTACTGGTTGTGTAATCCACAGATACACACACACACACACACACACACACACACAAAAACCCAGGCTTTATTTGAGATAATTTCTTGGAAACGAAGGTGACGCGTAAAAGACGCGTAAAAGTGAGTAAAAGGACAGTGACGTGTGGATGTAAACAGGAGGAGGAGGACGCGCGCATGGAGGAGGACGCGCGCATGGAGGAGCGGTGCGCACAGGAGGAGGACGCGCGCATGGAGCAGCGGTGCGCGCAGTGGGAGCGGTGCGGTGCGCACGGGAGGAGCAGAGACGCCCTCGCACACTGAAGGCGGACACACGCGCTATATAAAAAAAAAAAAAAAAAAAGGAAAACCCCGCAGTCTGTGTTTGAGCGTCAGTGGTGGATCCTTCAGTCCTGCACAGCAGCAGCAGCAGCAGCAGCAGCAGCAGCAGCGCGCACTCGTGTGCCATGCATGGAAATACGTCGATCAGGACAAGCGACGACGACCTCGACGACGCGCTGCGCTTTTCTCAGCAGGATGATTCTTTTGGAGACGTTTTCTCTGCCGCTCGTCGTGGACTTTTGTCTCTGCTGAAGCTCTGTGGATTATCGTCACTATCATCAGTGTCTGCACATCAGCACGTCGGAGCTCTCTTATGCAGTGGTGAGGACATCTTTTATATATATAAAAAAAAAAGTCACTTTTAACCAAGACTTAAAGTAACTTAATTGAAAAAAATGTAATAAAAACATTCAGCATATATGTAAACAATCACAGTCACTTTTTCTTTATGCTTTTATTCTCTTAAACACAGCTAAAACAGCTGTTTTCTTCATTATTGTCATGATATCACCTTAAATTCAGGCTCTCCAGGAAACACCTCTTCATATCACATGTGACTCACTTACACACTGGATTTTTCCCCAATATTCTGCTTTAATATACTGCTTTTATGTATATATATATATATATACATATATATATGTGTGTGTGTGTGTTTGACCTGCAGCCAAACACCAGCAGACCTCAGCACGATGACAGCTGCTGTTCTTCACGTCTTCATTTGTCTTCAGTTTTCTCATTTTCCTCTCTGCTTTTATTTTGAAGGCTCGCTCTCTTCTGTTTCTGCAACTGTTAGAAAACTTGGAAAACTTAAGACACACAACGACACGAGCCTCGTTTAACTCACAGAGCAGATTCTTCCCTGAAGATTTGGACTTATTTGGTGTTTTGACGACTGGGCTCTGAGTCACTCACTCGTCTACGGAATAACGAGCGTCTTTGCTTCATGGACAGCGTCTCCACAGGGTCACAATCTGTCATGGGTGTTTATTTTAGGTGAAATCCAGCGACTGCTATGATATTATGGAGTCTCCAAATTGGACTGTTTTATTGTTTGCAGGAACGTTCTGACGTACGGAAGAGGATTAGGGACAAAACAATATTTGAATTTTGACTTTAAAACTCTGAATTCTGACTTTTTTCTCAGAAGTCTGACTTTAAAACCTATAATTCTGACTTTGAACTCAGAAGTCTGACTTTGTTCTCAGAAGTTTGACTTTAAACTCTGAAGTCTGACTTAAATCTGACTTTATTCTCGGAATTCTGGCTTTAAATCTCACAATTCTGACTTTAAATCTCAGAATTCTGACTTTAAAACTCAGAAGTCTGACTTTAAATCTCACAATTCTGACTTTATTCTTAGAATTCTGACTTTATTCTCAGAATTCTGACTTTAAAACTCAGAAGTCTGATTTATTCTCACAATTCTGACTTTAAATCTCACAATTCTGACTTTAAATCTCATAATTCTGACTTTAAATCTCATAATTCTGACTTTAAAACTCAGAAGTCTGACTTTAAATCTCATAATTCTGACTTTAAAACTCAGAAGTCTGACTTTAAATCTCACAATTCTGACTTTATTCTTAGAATTCTGACTATTCTCAGAAGTCTGACTTTAAATCTCAGAAGTCTGACTTTAAATCTCAGAAGTCTGACTTTAAATCTCACAATTCTGACTTTATTCTCAGAATTCTGACTTTAAAACTCAGAAGTCTGACTGTAAATCTTACAATTCTGACTTGATTCTCAGAAGTCTGACTTTACTCTCAGAAATCTGACTTTATTCTCAGAAGTCTGATTTATTCTCACAATTCTGACTTTAAATCTCACAATTCTGACTTTAAAACTCAGAAGTCTGACTTTATTCCCACAATTCTGACTTTAAATCTCACAATTCTGACTTTAAATCCCACAATTCTGACTTTACTCTCAGAAGTCTGATGTTATTCTCAGAATTCTGACTTTAAAACCCATAATTCTGACTTCTAAAATCCATGTTTTTAATCCTATATCTGTGTAAAAGTCTGAATTAGTTGAACCCTAACTCAGTATGAGTTCTACGTTGATCCGCTGCTTTGGTCTGACCTGAACTGCTCTCTCTTCTCCCGCAGCCTCCCCTTGACTATGGCCGTGGTGACCTTCAGGCTTCAGTGATGTTAGCTCTGAGTCGCTACAACTCCACCGCCTCGCCGCTGCTGCTCCCCCGCCCGTCCAACGACAGCGACAGCGGGGGGAAAGCGGAGGCCCGCGTGGCCGCGGGGGGGCTGCTGTCGGGGGAACAGCAGCAGCAGCTGCAGGGCAACTTCACGCTGGTGCAGCCCACCACCAGCGGCATCATCGTGGTCATCCTGCCCATGACGCTGGGCATCATCTCCAACATCGTGGCCCTCTTCATCCTGGCCAACGCCTACTGCCTGCAGCGCCGGCGCTCCAAAGCCACGTTCCTGCTCTTCGCCACGTCGCTCGTGGTCACCGACTTCGTCGGCCACGTGATCCCCGGCGCCCTGGTGCTGCGCCTCTACCTGCACGGCGGCGTCCGCCCCGAGGACTTTTACACCTCCGACGGCATGTGCCAGTTCCTGGGCGGCAGCATGGTGTTCTTCGGCCTGTGCCCGCTCTTCATGGGCTGCGCCATGGCCGCCGAGCGCTGCCTGGGCGTCACCCGGCCGCTGCTGCACTCGTCGCTGGTCACCAAAACGCGCACGAAGATCTGCCTGTCGGTCATCTGGCTGGCGGCTCTGGGCGTGGCCGTGCTGCCCTGCTTCCAGCTGGGCTCCTACGCCTACCAGGACCCGGGCACCTGGTGCTTCATCAAGGTGCTCAGCGACACCGAGGAGGTGGACGTGGCCTTCGTGGTGCTCTTCTCCGGCCTCGGCCTGAGCTCGCTGGCCGTGGCGCTCGTGTGCAACACCATCAGCGGCCTGACGCTGGTGCTGGCGCGGCTCAGGAGGAGGAAGCCCGGCTCGCACCGCTCCGCCCGCTCCCACGACATAGAGATGGTGGTGCAGCTGGTGGGCATCATGGTCACCTCCTGCATCTGCTGGAGCCCTCTGCTGGTGAGTGTCTGCAAGTGAGGCAAATCGCACGCTCTTAAGAAACAAGGGTCCTTCTACAAGGGCTGAGGTTCTACCTGGAACCATTTGCTTCTTTTCAGGGGTTCTTGGTAACACTAATGGTTCCAGTAAGAACCGTTTTTTTTTTAAAAACGCCTTCCCTGAATAAAGGGTTTTAAAAGGGTTCTTGGTGGAACCCTCCAAAAGGGTTCCAGGTTCTACCTGGAGCCAAAAAGGGTTCTCCTATGAGGACAATAGGAGCTGTAGTCAGACTTCTGACTTTATTCTCAGAAATCTTACTTTATTCTTAGAAGTCTGACAAACTCAGAATTCTTACTTTATTCTCAGAAGTCTGACTTTATTCTAAGAAGTCTGACTTAAACTCAGAAGTCTGACTTTAAAACTCAAAATTCTGACTTTATTCTCAGAAGTCTGACTTTAAAGCTCTGAAGTCTGACTTTAAAACTCATAATTCTGACTTTATACTAAGAAGTCTGACTTAAACTCAGAAGTCTGACTTTAAAACTCAGAATTCTGACTTTAAAACTCAGAATTCTGACTTTATTCTCAGAATTCTTACTTTATTCTTAGAAGTTTGACTTAAACTCAGAAGTCTGACTTTAAAACTCAGAATTCTGACTTAAAAACTCAGAATTCTGACTTTATTCTTAGAAGTCTGACTTTATTCTAAAAAGTCTGACTTAAACTCAGAAATCTGACTTTAAAGCTCTGAAGTCTGACTTTATTCTCAGAATTCTGACTTTAAAGCTCTGAAGTCTGACTTTAAAACTCACAATTCTGACTTTATTCTCAGAATTCTGACTTCTCAAATCCACGTTATTATCCTATCGTATCCTATATAGACTCAAAGATGTGCAGCCATCTGCCTCGGCCGGTTGGGGTGAACGGAAAAATTGTGTGGAGTTGTACGTTTCTACAGGACATGGTTATAGGACTATGATGTCATTTATATAAGCAGCAGCAGCAGCAGCAAAGTAGCCTCGAAACAGGATCTGGATCCTGCAACCTGCAAGATGAGGACACAGCGAGAGAGAGCGAGGGAAGACACAAGGTTAATGATGTCGTATAAGGTCACAAGTGTTCTCACCCCTGAGTGAACTCTGTCCATTTACATTTGAAGGAGGAGGAGGGGTGGAAAAAAAAGCTCAAAAACACCCACTTAAAGTATATTATCAGTAACAGGAAGCCCACACTAATCCATCTCAGAGCGCTCGCTGTCTGAAATCCACTTCAAGGTCTCGTTCTCTCAAATTCAAGGACCGAGCGAAAGCAGAGTTCTTGAGACGTTTGGATCAAGGCTAACGACTGTAATAACAGCTGAAAGGAGACGGGACTCGCACACGCAGACACGTAGTCTTCTCGTTAAGTGAAAACACCTGCTGCAGGGTCTTTAAGAGGCTTTTTTTTTTTTTTTTTTTACTACTTTGTACTTTTTTGTGGCTAATAATCATAATAAGAAGAATAATTCCACTGCAGATAGTTTGGCTCAGTGCAGCACATGTGTTCCAGATAACATTAATGATGATGAGCTGATTAATTACACCATTTACCACCTTTTTTGCTTTTCAAACCTGGCAACCGCTGTTTTTTTTTGTTTTTTTTTGGCACTACGCGGTCCGAAAAAGCCCAGGTGTTTCCCCGATAACACAAGCTAAGTTTCACAAGCGTCTGCCGTTGAAAATACCTTCTCTTTTTGGGCCAATTCCAATTCCTATCTTAAGCCTCAATCTTAACCCTTAATCTTAACTGATCCTCGAAACCAAGGTGTTGAGGGTTATTTTGTCACTTAGAAATGGGACACCCCTTAAATGCAGATACGTCTTCAGACTGTAGGGGGCAGAATAACGCGAAAGCTGCGTCCAGTCTGTCAACTCCAAAAAAGAAGAAGAAGAAGAAGAAGAACGCATTTACGTCAGTTTATTGAAACGTAAGTAAACGATAGCAAACGATCGCTTGTCCGCAACCGGCCGGCTATTGACAAAAGATCGTAAAATAAACGTTACGCGACAATGACGTCAGTAATCCATAATATGGGCCTAAACTAAGATAATACAATGGTTTTCATTGTTTTTATACCTCTATTAACAAAGAAAATACTTTATTTGTAGCGTACTCGTTTCGCTGCTTTCGGCGTCCATCTTTGTTATGGCAAAACACGCAATGCATTCTGGGTAGCCCTTGGGGGTAAATCTCAGCAAAAATCTCGGAAAATCTCAATATTGAGGGCGATACAGCCCTTAAACTCGGCCCTCAACTTAATTTTGCGTGTTTCGACGTAACAAAGATGGCGCCGAAAGCAGCGAAGCGAGCTAATTTGCATCTGTGAATTAGTAGAATTCGTTTTTTAGTTTAGTTGACGGGGTCCATGTACAGAACCGGGTCTATAGCAGAGTTAGCTAACTAGCTAATTTGCGTTTGTGAAATTTAATATAATAATAATAACTTGACCGACAAACGCATCGTAATAAATAATCGCGACGTAAATGCGTTCTTCTTCTTCTTCTTTTTTGGAGTTGACAGACTGGACGCAGCTTTCGCGTTATTCTGCCCCCTACAGTCTGAAGACGGATCTGCATTTAAGGGGTGTCCCATTTCTAAGTGACAAAATAACAGTTACCTAACAGCCAGTTAAGATTAAGGGTTGAGCTTAAGATTGAGGGTTAATACTAATAAATTAATAAAAAAAATAAAAAAAAGATTGTAACGTAGATTTACACATTTACCCCTAAAACAACCCTTTATTATTATTAATAATAATAGTAATAATAATAAAAGTACATCCACATTGACGATAATAAATCTTGGTATACGGTGAGCATTTGTTATTGTGCTATTTTATTATTCCGTCGTATCAAAACCATATTGAGGTATCAAATAACGCAGACTTTAAACCATGATAGTTTAATTTAACCTGAACCAGGCCTTGGCTAAACGACTCCGTCAGGTCAAGGTACAGTCAAGGCCCGACTCTGACGGAGCAGCACGGAATGATTTTGTATATTTTGAATTTGATATTTTTTGAATGACCTTCAGTTCACAAAATTATATTTAAAAAAAAAAAAACAATACTGGTGAATGTCTGCTCTGGAGACTAGCAAAAAAAGTGTTTTTAGTCCATTAACAGTCACTTAAAAGCACATTTGGTTTAAAATACAAGGTTTTTGGTTTTTGCAGCTTTATAATTAGTCTTTAATGTGTAATTTGGGCATTTAAAACAGATTTGCATCTGTGAATTACTAGAATTTGTTTAGTTGACAGGGACCATGTACAGAACCGAGTCAGAGCAGAGTTAGCTAGCTAGCTAATTTGCATCTGTGAATTAGTTTAGTTTATTAGTTTAGTTGACAGGGGCCATATACAGAACCGGGTCTATAGCAGAGTTAGCAACTAGCTAATTTGCATCTGTGAATTAGTAGAATTGGTATAGTTTATTAGTTTAGTTGACGGGGACCATGTACAGAACCGGGTCTATGGCAGTTAGCTAGCTAGCTAATTTGCATCTGTGAATTACTTTAGTTAACAGGGTCCATATACAGAACCGGGTCTATAGCAGAATTTGCTAACTAGCTAGTTTGCATCTGTGAATTAGTTTAGTTGACAGGGACCATGTACAGAACCGTGTCTATAGCAGAGTAAGCTAGCTAACTAATTTGCATCTGTGAATTAGTACAATTAGTTTAGTTTATTTGTTTAGTTTATTAGTTTAGTTGACAGGGACCATGTACAGAACCAGGTCTATAGCAGAGTTAGCTAACTAGCTAATTTGCATCTGTAAATTAGTTTAGTTTATTAGTTTAGTTGACAGGGACCATGTACAGAACCCGGTCTATAGCCGAGTTAGCTAGCTAGCTAATTTGCATCTGTGAATTAGTACAATTAGTTTAGTCTATTCGTTTAGTTTATTAGTTTAGTTGACAGGGACCATGTACTATAGCAGAGTTAGCTAACTAGCTAATGTGAATTAGTAGAATTCACTTGAAAAACATATAGTTTTTTTGTGTTTTCAGTCGTTTGTGGAGCTATTCATTAATTTCATCTCTGTCTCGCGCATGCAGATCTTTGGCCTGATGTCAGTGATCCGCTCCTACATGGGCGCCATCGGCGACGACCTGTCCAGCTACAAGACCCTGATGGTGATGGGCGTGAGGCTGGCCACGTGGAACCAGATCCTGGACCCGTGGGTCTACATCCTGCTGCGGCGCACCGTCCTCCGCAAGATCTACCTCATCGCTAAGTGCCAAGCGGGCCTGAGGGGCAGCGTGCTGGGCCGCTGGGAGCCCACCTCCTTCCCCAGCTCGGACAAGAAGGACGTCAACCACCTGTGACGACGAGCCGGGACGGACGCTAACGTGAAGCGGTTTTAGATATTTTGGGAAAAAAAAAAGGTTCTCGACCGGCCTGCAGTCATTGGTTTCTCCGTTCGCGCGCCATAGAAGCTCGCTAATGCTGTGATTTTGCACAAAAACATCACCGACGTCAAAACTGTTTCAGCCGTCGTGAAGTGAACATTTCCCTCGTGTTTTCCTGTCATTTTTGGGAAACTCAACTTTGATTTTGTTCTCACCGGGTTTTAAAAAGCACAGTGACTTTGTTCTCTCCATTAGAGCTGAGCTGCATCCACTAGAGGGCGCAGTATCACAAGAGTGTGTAATTATTCTGCTGAATGTACTTCATAAAGGAATGTTATTATTCAAATACTGTGGAGTTTGTGAATGTTTCCATGTGTTTTTTTGTTTTTTTTTAAAGATAATTTTATAAGTTAATACTTGAACTGTTGTACCCTCAGTTTGTTGAGGACCTTGTAAATATGTTTGATTGTAAGTAAGACGATGCAATGTGACGTTGTACAAATACATTTTACCCTGAATGTTTTCGGGTTTTCACGTGATTTTCTGAACAAAAAAAACACAGACGTGGTTTTGTCTGGAGTGTTTTTTTCAGTTTTTTTTTTAGTCCAAACTAATTTAAAGGTGCATTATGTAATAAATCTAAATCAACTGGCCATAAAATCCTCCTAATACATAACAACATAAATATAATATAATATAAACTCACCAACAACAACAGTACAGCCAAAATATTTGAATTAAAAAAAATATTTTCATCATGTTTTGGCGTCATGTGGCGCCACCTACCGCCGTCTACCAACCATTGCAGTCAGTAGAGTCCTAGCTGCCGAGCAACCACGGGTTGCCAGTTACGTCAGAAAACGAAACCTAAAAGACCTCTGTATTTTGAATTTGAATGTAGTAACCGTTTTTGGACACATTCTTACATATGGCACCTTTAAAGGTAAACTCTGAATTACTGACTTTAAACTCGGAATTACCGACTTTATTCTCCAAATTCTGACTTTAAATTAAGAATTCTAACTTTATTCTCAGAATTCTGAGTTAACTCAGAATTACTGACTTTAAAACTCATAATTACTGACTTTAAATCTCAGAATTCTGACTTTATTCTTAGAATCCTGACTTTAAATGTCTACCAATCATTGCAGTCAGTAGAGTCTCCGTTGCCGAGCAACCACAGGTTGCCAGTTACGTCAGAAAACGAAACCTAAAAGACCTCGGTATTTTGAATTTGAATGTAGTAACTGTTTTTAGCCACATTCTTACATATGACACCTTTAAAGTTAGACTCGGAATTACTGACTTTATTTCCCAAATTCTGACTTTTAATTAAGAATTCTAACTTTATTCTCAGAATTCTGACTTTAAAGTCAGAATCACTGACTTTATTCTCAGAATTCTGAGTTAACTCAGAATTACTGACTTTAAACTCCAAATTCTGAGTTAATTCTGAATTACTGATTTTAAAACTCAGAACCCTGACTTTAAATCTTAGAATCCTGACTTTAAACGTCTACCGATCATTGCAGTCAGTAGAGTCTCAGCTGCCGAGCGACCACGGGTTGCCAGTTACGTCAGAAAACGAAACCTAAAAAGACCCTTTTTGGGCCACATTCTTACACATATGGCACCTTTAAAGTTATATTGATGTTTAAGATGAGTTTAATCCGTGGGTTTCAACACCAACGTTCAAGACTGCTCTGTTTTTCGGAGCTAGTTAGTGAAAAGAAAACTTTAATGACACCGAATCTCACTCTGCAGTCATAACAAACACCACCCTGCTCGGCGTTCATGGAATTTCTTACTTTTTCACTGCTGCAGCCAACACGAGGTAAAGGATTACTGTCTTTGCAAGCCGCGCATGCACGAGCGTGAAAGACGAGGATTTTGTTTGCATGACCGTGATTACGTGCCTTGCTTATGGACGCTGGTGGACGACCCGTCGCATCCAAGGCAAGAGACAAGTGCAGCTTTGTTTAAAAAAGGATGTGGAGAGGAAATCTGCAGAGAAGAAGGCCGTGCTTTTAAGTCATCTTCTTCTTCCACATCCAGATATCTTCCAGGTCCTAGAGGAGAAGAAGAAGAAGAACCACCGTCACTTATTTAAAGGTGCATTATGTAATAAATCTGGCCATAAAATCCTCCCTAAAATGTCACACAGACTCAGGAATAATGTTCATATAACAAACTGAACTCACCAACAACAACAGTACAGACAAAATATTTGCATAAAAAAAAAATATTTTGCAGGCTGCAAATCATGTTTATGTTTTGAAATCATGTTTTTAGCATGTGGCGCCACCTACCGCCGTCTACCAATCATTGCAGTCACTAGAGTCTCAGCTGCCGAGCGACCGCGGGTTGCCAGTTACGTCAGAAAACTAAACCTAAAAGACCCTTTTTGGCCACATTCTTACATATGGCGCCTTTAACGATAATGTAACAGTTTGCTGCTAATTTAATTTAATTTATTTTATAGATGCATTAAAATCCTTAGAACACAGAGTTTATTTGGGCTGCTTTTTCTCCATGACCATGTTAAAATGTAGAGTTTATACAGAGGCTATACGAATGTGCAATACAGACTGTCTTATATCCTTTTCAGCACACACACACACACAAAAAAAAACGTTTTTATGAACAAAAAGAAAAGAAAAACACTCTAATATTGTGCGTTTTGCACAATTATTCACACTGTATATCATGAGTTGTGTATTATTCTCATATTGCGGAATTACAATACAAAAAAATGCAGGTTTCCCCAGTGCAGAAATAGATAAAATATAGGAAAAATAATATAGAAGTAAGAAAATAAATATACATATGAATATGTTAAATTATCAAGTATCAAGTGTGAATTCCAAATATTCCAAATATTATTTATGTGACTGACTGAGAATCCATTTATTTATTCATTTATGTTAAAATTTAAACTGCGTTTTATAAAATATATTATACGTATTTATATATTTATATAATATATTATATATAATATTAATCTAAATATAAAGAAATTGTATATTGCGTTTTCATTCAACATGCTGTGTCCACTCCGGTCCAGCAGGTGGCGGTACGCGTCCTTTAATGCCTGTGCTCTGAGCCGTCATTCAAGTAGATGAAAGCAAAAAAAAACAACACACAAAAAAACAGTGGCGTTAGCACCGAAAGGATCCCTAGCTTTAGCTGCTTTTACTGTTTCTCTGTCAAAGGTGAGTTCCTCCGTAACTGTGCCGAATTCACGGCGACCGAGTGCCGCGCCGCGGCGTGGTGTGCGTGGGCGTGTAGCTAACGCGAGCTCCGTGACTCGCACCGTTTTACGCCGTGATGTGACTGCGGTACGACAGCTAGCTAGCCATCACCACCACCACGGTAGTAGTAGTAGTAGCAGCAGCGGAGGGGAGTGCGCGGACAGGTGTTTAGCGTGTAACATGATATATATGTGTGTATATATACGACGTCCTCCTCCTCCTACAGTCGCGCACGGTGCTAATAATAACACGGTTGCTTGTTGCAGGCGGTAGCTTCGGTCGTGACAGTATGGCGGCCGCCGCAGCGTCGTGGAGCGAGCACCAGGCGTATAAAGAGCTGCTGTACTGGGACAGTCTGATCCAGGACGGCCACCGGCTCCTGCCGCACGATTTTGACAGGTATTTACACTCACCCACAACACTGCGTGTGGCTCTATGTATTTATATATATAGATAAATAGTTGAAATTACTGCTGCTTTCAGTGTAAATGTGCGAAAGGAAAATCAATAGTATTCTTTATTTACATAATGCATACTTTAGCTACACCACCAAATAATGCATGCACACCTTACACAGTAAACACAATTAATCAGTCAGCGACATCTAGTGGTTTGCGGGAAGTTTAGCACGCGTAGAAGAAGTAAAGTCGGCACATAATGTGAATGTTTGGGGGAATATAGAGCTGCAATTGACGATTATTATCGTTTTTGTCCTTGTTTATAATGATTTCTTTGTGATATGGAGCAAAAATATTCACGTTTAAGAAGCAATGATACAATCCAAAGCGTTGTTGTTGTTTTTTAATTTAACAATAAAAAACACAATACACAACATTCCTTGACAACTAGAGCTGCGAATAACGATTATTTTCGTAATCGATTAGTCTGTCGATTATTTTCGCGATGAATCGTTTGGTCCATATAATCAGGTCAGTGTTTGTGTTTGTCAAACCTGGAAATGAAGATGTTCTCGAACGTCTTGTTTTGTTCACAAACCAAAATGATTCAGTTTTAATGATTTCTTTGTTTACGTGGAGCAAAGAAACCAAGAAAATATTCACGTTTAAGAAGCTAAAACGATCAGAATTCTTGTTTATATCATGAAAAAAGCTTCAAACACATTATCGATTAATTTAGTAATCGATTCATCGTTTCAGCTCTATTGACATCGGTACAGAATATATGACAATGCAAAAAAACAGAAGACATATTAGGGGCTGGCAAGCTGAATAACAACAATGAGTACATTATAAGTAGGTATAATTAAATAAACACATGAATAAATGAGTGAAAGAAAGAATAATGGACAATTAGGGCAGTGCAATAGGTAACCACCTCCTCTTAAAGACATCCGACCGTAATTGTCGAAAATATTGTTTTAATCGTGAAAAAAGCATCAAAAATAGTCGATTAATTTAGTGATCGATTAATAATGAAGTGATTGTTTCAGCTCTATGGGAATCTACTGTTTTTAAGTGGGAATCGTGTTTGATTTAATGAGCTATAATAACTCATTGTACTCTTATACAAGTGGAACTTCTGAGGAAACAAAACAATAACGTCTCTAACAGCACTGTTCGACACAAAAACAAGAGGAAGGCGAGGATGCGAAATGCAACAGATATTGATGGATACGTTAGCTTCACCTGTCTTTGATCTGTACGATAATCACCGTGGCAACCGTGGGTGAATTCCAGGTGACTTACTAATGAATATAGGTGCTGTTTTTATATATATATATATAGGTATATATTTGAAAGCACATGTAAACGTTGAACATTCAAACATACTAAAATGTCGATCGCCTTGTCATAAGTTCCATCCTCTTCTCAGGTACGAGGAGCTGCGCTATTGGTACGACTGCCTGTGCTACGAGGAGGAGCTGCGACAGTACCACGACTACATCGCCGCCGTAGAGGAGATCGAGGATCACCGGCACAATCAGGTTTTTCTTTTTAATCGGAACCGTCTCTTAACTCGAGTGTTTTCAATCGTCGTTTTTGCCAAATAAGCTCCTAACTCCTCCGTTCGATTAAGGAGCCCGATTCCTCCAAGCTCGTCAAGTACGATCGGCGGTGGCGGTCGTACGATCGCCATGTGGTGGACAAGCACTCCGAAGTGTATCCGTCCCCAGAGGAGCTGGCAGCGGTGCAGGACGTCGTCTCCAACGTGGAGTCTGCTCTGAAGTCCGTGTCCGACCAGATGGACACGCCGAAAGACGACAAAGACGCAGAGACGCCGAGGTACGTGGCGTCTCGGCGTCTTCAAATCTCATGAGGCCAAATATGTACGATTGTTTCACGTCGGTGTGTTTTTTTTCTCTCCTTATCTTTTAAAAGTACCAAGTCAAAAGATCCGGTCCTGCGTGGCATAATGCGGGTCGGACTCGTGGCCAAGGGCCTCCTCTTGAAGGGAGACCAGGACCTGGAGCTGGTGCTGCTTTGCTCCGACAAGCCCACGGCCACGTTGCTCCAAGAAGTGGCTGAAAGGCTAACGGCAGAGTTGGAGGTAGGAACGAGTACCTGTTTTGTAAAAAATGATAGGGGCGGGAATCTTTTTAGGATCTCATGATTGGATTCAAAACGACGATTTCTGCATGTATACATGCTTAGATGGAGTTGTTGTAACTGTTGTATAAAAGCAATATCGCATATTGCACAAGTAACAGAAATGAAAGTGCCTCTTTATTAGCGCCGGGCACGTTAAAATGAGTCTCTAACACTAAAAACAGAGGCACAGGTGCACTCCAGTTCAGCTGTAGGCATGCTAACGGAGCTAACTGGTAAACGGTGCCTGGACTCCGGTGCCGCTGCACGTAAAATATGACGTCTTTTTCCGGTCAGTCGTCGTGGAAACGTGCCATGCGTTAACGTGCGTTATTGTATGTTGATGTAAACAATAATACTGCCTTATTTCTTAATTCTTGGCCTTGATCCAGATAATCAGATTAGCCCCATTTAAGCTGGCTAGCAAGCCATCGCCAAAGCCAGCCAGCTAGAAAAAAAAAAAAACATGACGCCACGCGCGTCTTTTCTCCGGTCAGTGGTCGTGGAAACGCGCCATGCGCTAACATGCGTTATTTCATGTTGATGTAAACAATAATACTGCACTTGACCCAACCTAGCTAGCCAGATTAAATTGGGCTACTCTTTGCAATTTTGACAACACAAAAGACTAAACTACGAGTGACTGGAAAAAGATGCGCGTGGCGTCATCTTTACGTGACTCCCGATTGTTAAAATTAGTCTCTAAAGTAATGCTAAACTTTATAAACGGAGGTACGCTGGTGATTTGTAGCGCTGCTCTTTTCCTTTAATAAACAGACCGCTCCATTGTAAGCACGCTAATGGCGCTAAAAGAGCTAACTGAGCTAACCGGTCAGTTGTTGTGGAAATCTGTTAACATACGTTATTTCATGTTGATGTAAAGGATAATACTGCACTTGACCCAACCTAGCTAGCCAGCTTAAATTGGGCTACTCTTTGTAATTTTGACAACACAGAACACTAAAACTTTTGCTAACGTGTTGTTTCTCTCGTCGATAGACCATTTCGTCCGGGACGTACACGGTGAGCCCGTCTGCGGAGGACGCGGCCATCGTCGTGAGCACAAGCCTGCCCAACCTGAATCTGACCGTCCACCTGACATCACCCGCCGTCAGGTCGGAGCCTGAGGAAGAAGCGGCCGAGGGCGAAGCAACCGAGGGCGAATCGGCCGAGGAAGAAGGTAGATATGTTGGTGTAGCCTCAGCTGCTGTACCCACTGGGGTGTGTGTGTGTGTGTGTGTGAGTGTGTGTGTGTGTGTGTGTCCAGTACGCAGACACTGCACTGCTCCACTGATCCAAGCCTTCAAAAATCACGCCCGCATCACCGCGCGAGGCGTCCGTGGAGCTTGTGCAGTGGCTGCGTGACGCCAGTGAACAACCAATCCATGTTGGCTCTTCACTCGTGAGTCCTGTCATTTTTTTATTTTTTATTTAATTAATTTTTTTTTTTGCGACAAAAAAAACTTGGCCACAACCACATTCACCCCCCCCCTCCCCCCCCACCCTCTCTGTAGTCGCTGATGTTGTGAATAACACTGTCTCTCAGTCATAAAACAACTTTGTCTATTCTTGTTGAAGTGTTTTCATGTTTTAAAAGTGAAGGCTTTTTCTCAAGAATAACAGGTCAATGCGCGCAGATGCATGTACTTGATGCTGAACATGTACAGTTTGGCACCGGCTGCAGCAAAACTGATCGGTGACGATGAGCGAAGAGAGAGGGAGAGAGGAGTGTTTTTAGCTTAGTTTTAGCTTCCGTGTTAAAGACGACAGGCCACAGTGGGAGTTTGCTTCAGCTCCGTGTACAGAACCATACCAGTGTCGGTGCAGTTTTGGTCCATAGACTACAAGCCACACTGCAGCTGCACGTTCAAAATGTCCACTGTGTCATATACAAATATTATATATATATATCGCC
Source organism: Microchirus variegatus (assembly GCF_963457635.1). Taxonomy (NCBI): domain Eukaryota; kingdom Metazoa; phylum Chordata; class Actinopteri; order Pleuronectiformes; family Soleidae; genus Microchirus; species Microchirus variegatus. Next base: position 2,293,897 of record NC_139820.1, read on the forward strand.
CTTCACTTACAAATCTGTGTAGCCTTCAGTTTCTCAGATTCTCTTACTTCCTGCCAAAGGAAATTTGACACTCTGGAACTTTTATTTGAAGTCATGACGTAATTGTGATGACTTTGACGTCAGCATTTTATTATAAAGATAATTTAGACGACTGTTGTGTACGTTCTTCTTCACTAGAATTCATTCAATTCATTTTTATTCAACGTCGTCAGGTTGCGTAGCTGCGGCGCCAATTTTTTATCACTTTAATTAAAATATTTGTAACAGTTTTCCCTACTTAAGATGAACGTTAAAGACGGTTGTTTACGTTACACTAACAAAGAGGTTATTATAGTTAACGAAACTACAAAATGAACTAAAATCGGAGCGAAAAAAATGTGCTTAGTTTTTGCCTATTTTTAGTAAATAATATAAGTGTGTTATTACCACAGCAATTTACCAAGGCTGCACCCGTGTGAGCACTAAGGCGTATTACGGGTTTTTAATAGGAAAGCACCAACATGAAAGTTGTTGGCGGAAACACTGGAAGAAATTATTACGCCAATTCTGTACCATTTGTTTTCTTTAATCTAAATTATGTTGTTATGACTGAGACTGTGTGTACTTATTCGGGCTGCAACTAACGCTTATTTCGATAATCGATTGATCTCGTCGAATATTTTTTGGATTCATCGGATAAAAAGGGGGAAAAAAAGCACACAATTTGATTCCACAACGTCGCGTTATACACCGTTTTTCAGCTAATCATCGTCTACCTTTTTTCGGCAAATTTGTGTCCGTTTAGACAGGCAAACGCACGATTGATAAGTGATAAATTAATTGGTCGTTTGATCATTTAAACTGACCTTGGACAGACTTTAAGCGGGAATAGACAGACACGCCTTTTTCCGTGTTAAAAGTCTTTCGGCAAACCGAAAATGCCTTTTTTGAAATTTTTTGGTCAAATTTTGAATCTCGCACCTGGTAAATATTCCCTCCCTATTACAAAAAAAACTTAAACTAGCACAAAAACTAAAACGAGGCAATCGGAGATGGCAGACTTCACCCCAGTGAAGCCTCTGGCGGCCTCTGTTGGTCATGTTGGCAAGTGCAAGTCACACAGAGCAACCAAAAACAATACTTCACTCCATGGGGGGAAGTAATAGAACTAGCAAACCCTCTTTAAAAGCTAATTAAAACTATCAAATCTTATAAACAAAAAGTCAAAACTATTATAACCTGTTTCGGTCGCGTTGTTTCCGTGTTAAAAGTTTTTCGGCCGAACACTTTGGGTATTTTTTCCGGCCGATATGTTTCAGTCGCCGAATTTTCGGTGCATCTCTAACAAAAAACGAGGCAATCGGAGATGGCAGACTTCACCCCAGTCACGCAACAAGCCTCTGGCGGCCTCTGTTGGTCATGTTGGCAAGTGCAAGTCACACAGAGCCACCAAAAACAATACTTCACTCCGTGGGGTATAGTAATAATAAAACTAGCAAACCCTCTCTAAATGTTAATGAAAACTAATTAGAGCTGAGCACGTTATTGCGCTAACGGCGTCAACGTTAACGCACGTAAAAACATGACGTCACGTGTCTCTAAGGTAACGCTAAACTTTAAAAACAGAGGTTTTTAGGTCCAGGTACGCTGGTTATTTGTAGCGCCACTCTTTTCGTTTTTATTAACGGACCGATCCACTTCCACTGTAGGCGCGCTAAAGGAGCTAACGGAGCTAACTGGTAAACTCGACTCGATAAGCTCTTACAGGTAGAGTCGCTGACTTCCTGTTGTGACACGCGGCTCAAAACTTGCACAAAGCTGGTATGGCTCTTTGTGTCTCTGACTTTTTAAAGCCCTGTTGGATCATTCGTGTCATTGTTATATTTATTTATATCTATATATATCTATATAAAACAGGAGCTCCCATCAATTTTGCTGCAGTTTGGCGCAGACGTGTAGATTTCTTTAAATCAATGATTGTGATCATTCTTTTTTTTTTTTTTTTTTTTTACAACTGACTGCCTTTTAGTTTGTCAAGTTTTTTTAGGAATGCTGGACCTTTGACCAACTGGACACACTGTCTCAGGAGGGGGGGAAAGCAGCAAACCCATGCCTGTGCAGCTCAAGGGAAAGAGGGGGGCGCTAGCTAGAGTGACACGGACAACATGCTATACCATGTTGTATGGTTATACCATTGTGTCTTTATTTACATATATATATATGACAGAGGAGTTAAGCGTTTGTTGGGAGCAAAGGTTTTAGGTTTTTGGGACACCCTCCCCCCCCCCTTCCCTGCTGCTGGTTTGTGGAAAGCTGCTTCTCCCTGAGCTGCAAGACAGAGCCAACCCCCTTGGTCAAACTGTACCTCTTTCTTCTTACCCCACCCTCGACAATAGAAACGCGAACAGTCAACGATCCGCTGGACGTTCTGGACAGGCAGAAATGCCTTACCGCCTTGGCGTCTCTCCGCCACGCCAAGTGGTTCCAGGTTTGCATTCACGTCCTTATTTGTACATAAGGTTGAACTTTTGTTCCTTTTTTGAATCATCTTTTGTTTTGGTTTTTTTTTTTATGTTGTGTTGTTTTCCTCTTAGAGACGTAAAACTGTGCTTTTGATGTGTTGTATAATAATGGAGAAGTGATCTGCTGTTTCACACCAATGACACATTTAAAGGTCCCATATTATACCCTAAGTTAGCATAGCTCCCTGGTGTCCTAATGAACATGTCTGTGACATGTCAAAACAGTAAAACGAATGGTCTTAAGGGACAGGAAATGACATCAGGCACAGAGGCTACTGGGCGCTAACAGAAGTTAACATTTGGAAAAGTGATCAGTGGACAGATAAATCCTCTGAGGCTGGACAATTGTGTAGAACTCTGTGCTGCACTGTGGAGCCAAGAAAATAACTTTTCGCCGTCTTTGTGGACTTCCGGTTTTCGGATGCCGTCGCCTGCACTCTCCCGTGTTTTACGGACTAAGCGGAGCTCCGCGAGACAACAATTCAGTAGCCACAGAGGCTACTGGGAGCTAACAGCAGTTAGCATTTGGAAAAGTGATCATTTGCAGGCTCTAGCAGGCACAACATGTATGCACTGGATAGATAAATCATCTGAGGCTGGAAATTTGTGTAGAACTCTGTGCTGCACAAAGCAGAGCTCCGTGAGACGACAATTCAGCCACAGAGGCTACTGGGAGCTAACAGCAGTTAGCATTTGGAAAAGTGTTCATTTGCAGGCTCTAGCAGGCACAACATGTATGCACTGGATAGATAAATCATCTGAGGCTGGAAAGTTGTGTAGAACTCTGTGCTGCACAAAGCAGAGCTCCGTGAGACGACAATTCAGCCACAGAGGCTACTGGGAGCTAACAGCAGCTAGCATTTGGAAAAGTGTTCATTTGCAGGCACATTGACGTCATATATAACATGTATCCGACTGGACAGATAAATCCTCTGAGGCTGGAAATTTGCGTAGCACTCTGTGCTGCACTGTGGAGCCAAGAATAGTACTTTTCGCCGACTTCCGGTTTTTGGATACCGTTGCCGTCATATATAACATGCATCCACTGGACAGATAAATCTCCGAGGCTGCAAGTTTGTGTAGAACTCTGTGCTGCACTGTGGAGCCAAGAAAATAACTTTTCGCCGACTTTGCGGACTTCCGGTTTTCGGATGCTGTCGCCTGCACTCTCGCGTGTTTTACGGGCAAAGCAGAGCTCCGCGAGACAACAATTCAGTAGCCACAGAGGCTACTGGGAGCTAACGGCAGTTAGCATTTGGAAAAGTGTTCATTTGCAGGCACATTGCCGTCATATATAACGTGTATCCGACTGGACAGATAAATCCTCTGAGGCTGGAAATTTGCGTAGCACTCTGTGCTGCACTGTGGAGCCAAGAATAGAACTTTCTCGCCGACTTCCGGTTTTCGGATACCGTTGCCCTCGCCAGCATTCTCGCGTGTTTTACAGACAAAGCGGAGCTCCGCGAGACGACAATTCAGCCACAGAGGCTACTGGGAGCTAACAGCAGTTAGCATTTGGAAAAGTGTTCATTTGCAGGCACATTGCCGTCATATACAACACGTATCCGACTGGACAGATAAATCCTCTGAGGCTGGAAATTTGCGTAGCACTCTGTGCTGCACTGTGGAGCCAAGAATAGAACTTTTCGCCGATTTCCGGTTTTCGGATACCGTTGCCCTCTCCAGCACTCTAGCGTGTTTTTACGGACAAAGCCGAGCTCCACGAGACGACAATTCCAGGAATTTAGCACATCGTGTCGTCCCAAGGAGCGCGGAAGTCAACATTATCTCCTGTACTTAGAATTCACACTTTACCGACTGGTAGGTTCCAAATATAAGGATTTAAATGATTAAAAAGTTGATTTTTGCTATAATATGGGACCTTTAAATAAATCATCGGTATCAACACGACACGTTTGAACAGCGTAAGAGTCTAATGCTTAACGTAATAAACGGAAGGCTCGGTTCTTCTGACTTTTTCCATGCTGTGGTTCTTTATTGTGAGAACCCAGAAAGCACAGTGGTCATCATCAGGTCGCAGCGACGCCGCCCGCTCCTCTTGAGTCCAACTGCCTTCTCTTTGTGTCTCTAGGCCAAAGTCAGCGGCCTGAGTTCTGCCGTCATTGTCATCCGCGTCATGAGGGACTTGTGTAACCGCGTTCCCACCTGGACGCCGCTCACCGGATGGGTAAGGACGAACGTTTCCCAGCGCCGTCGGCAACCCCGATGACGGAATTAGAACAGAAATAGCGATATTGTTTATTGATATCGGTGTATCCACGTTTATTTCCTCTCCACGCAGCCTCTTGAACTGCTGGTGGAGAAGGCGATCGCCACGTGTGAGAGGCCGCTGGGAGCAGGAGAGGCCTTCCGCCGGGTGTTTGAGTGCGTCGCCTCTGGAATTCTCCTGCGAGGTGAGCTTCGTCGACACATGTTCGTATCCTGCGACCTGACTTGTATTTATTTTTTTATTTATTTATTTATTTATTTATTTAACTGAGCTGTGTGTGTGTGTGTGCGCACAGACGGCCCAGGAATCAAAGACCCCTGTGAAAAGGAACCGATTGACGCCGCTGAAAAGTTAACGCCGCAGCAGTGCGAAGACATCACGCAGAGCGCTCAGGTAAAGCGAGGCGGAAAACAAACTTGTGTTTCTGAAGGGTAGAAAAAAGGGTAGAAAATATTAAAGAAGCTGAAAAATGACAGAAACATGAAAATATTCACATTTAAAAAGCTGTAAAATGACAGAAACATGAAAATATTCACATTTAAGAAGCTGAAAAAATGACAAAGTAGAAAATATTCACATTTAAGAATCGGAAAAATGACAGAAACTAAAAAATAGTCACATATAAGAAGCTGAAAAATGACAGAAACATGAAAATATTCACATTTAAGAAGCTGGAAAATGACAGAAAGTAGAAATTATTCACATTTAAGAAGCTGAAAAATGACAAACACGAAAATATTCACATTTAAGAAGCTGAAAAATGACAGAAAGTAGAAAATATTCACATTTAAGAAGCTGAAAAATCACAAAGTAGAAAATATTTGCATTTAAGAAGCTGAAAAATTGCAGAAAGTAGAAAATATTCACATTTAAGAAGCTGAAAAATGACAGAAAGTAGAAAATATTCACATTTAAGAAGCTGAAAAATGACAGAAAGTAGAAAATATTCACATTTAAGAAGCTGAAAAATTACAGAAAGTAGAAAATATTCACATTTAAGAAGCTGAAAAATTACAGAAACGTGAAAATATTCACATTTAAGAAGCTGAAAAATGACAGAAAGTAGAAAATATTCACATTTAAGAAGCTGAAAAATTACAGAAAGTAGAAAATATTCACATTTAAGAAGCTGAAAAATTACAGAAACGTGAAAATATTCACATTTAAGAAGCTGAAAAATGACAGAAACATGAAAATATTCACATTTAAGAAGCTGAAAAATTACAGAAACGTGAAAATATTCACATTTAAGAAGCTGAAAAATGACAGAAACATGAAAATATTCACGTTTAAGAAGCTGAAAAATGACAATAACATGAAAATATTCACATTTAAGAAGCTGAAAAATGACAGAAACATGAAAATATTCACATTTAAGAAGCTGAAAAATAACAGAAACATGAAAATATTCACATTTAAGAAGCTGAAAAATGACAGAGACATGAAAATATTCACATTTAAGAAGCTGAAAAATGACAGAAACTAGAAAATATTCACATTTAAGAAGCTGAAAAATGACAGAAACATGAAAATATTCACATTTAAGAAGCTGAAAAATGACAGAAACATGAAAATATTCACATTTAAGAAGCTGGAAAATGACAATAACATGAAAATATTCACATTTAAGAAGCTGAAAAATAACAGAAACATGAAAATATTCACATTTAAGAAGCTGAAGAATGACAAAAGCGACTGTTTTCATGTTTCCCAGTTCGCCTTGAGGCTGTGTGCGTTTGGACAGATGCACAAAGTCGTGGGGCGGGAGTACATCCCTGTGAAACTGCACAAATCCTTTGACGTTGGCGGCAATGAAGACGCAGGTACGCCACCGTCGCCGTGCGGTCCGACTTTTCTCATCTCCACGTGTCGATCGGAGAAACCATATTTTTGTGTTTTCGTCTTGCGTCTCGTAGCCCAGATCCCTCCGGCTCTGTCGTCCGTCAGTCTGCCGGCCAAGAGGCCGTACAACGAGCTGGACCGAGACGAGACGGCGTCGCAGCTCCACGGCAAAGCCAGGAAGTTCGCCAAGTTCCAGAAAGGAAGGAAATCATGTCAGTAACGATTGAATACGTCACAACATGATCTGGATTCCTTATCACGTTTTGGTGAATACAACAAATATTAAAGTGCTTTTTTTCTCCGCTCTCTCTCTTCGTCTTCGTAGTCACCGAGGATTTCAACATCAACGCAGTGATGCGTCTGAACCAGTACAGACCCGGCCTGGAGTACCGCCTCCTGTCTCAGACCGGTCCGGTCCACGAGCCGGTCTTCACCATGGCCGTGGACCTGAACGCCGTCACGTACGAGTCCACGGGGCCGTCCAAGCGAGCCGCCAAGCTCAACGTGGCCACCAAGGTGCGAGGGCTTTCACTGCGTTGGTCATCTGTCGGGAGATTAGGATTATATTTTCGTCACTCTCATTATTCCTGCAGGTCCTGCAGGATCTGGGCCTCCCGACGGGCTCGGAAACAAAGCCCGAAACCAGCGAGGACGTTGAAGGAACGGCGAAGGACTCGTCGGCTGCAGCCTCGACTACGTCAGAAGATGTACGCCTCACTCTCCTCTCCTCACTACTCATGTATCCGTGTATTTTATTGATTTATTTAACCGAAACGGTCGTTTTTGTCCGCTTGAAACAGAGCGGTATGGGACCCATCCTGACCAAACACGGCAAGAACCCGGTGATGGAGCTCAACGAGAAGCGACGCAGCCTGAAGTACGAGCTGTCCGCTGAGACGGGAGGCTCCCACGAAAAGTGTTTCGTCATGGAGGCGAGTCGGCATCGTCGCACGCCTAATATTCACATTTAAGAAGCTGAAGAATCGCAGAAACTGGAAAATATTCACATTTAAGAAGCTGAAAAATGACAGAAACGCGAAAATATTCACATTTAAGAAGCTGAAAAATATAAGAAATTTAAAAATATTCACATTTTAGAAGCTGAAAAATGACAGAAACATGAAAATATTCACGTTTTAGAAGCTGAAAAATGACAGAAACACAAAAATATTCACATTTAAGAAGCTGAAAAATGACAGAAAAGAAAAAAAATTCACATTTAAGAAGCTGAAAAATATAAGAAATTTAAAAATATTCACATTTTAGAAGCTGAAAAATGACAGAAACATGAAAATATTCATGTTTTAGAAGCTGAAAAATGACAGAAACACAAAAATATTCACATTTTAGAAGCTGAAAAATGACAGGAAGGAAAAAAATATTCACATTGAAGAAGCTGAAAAGTCACAGAAAGTAGAGAATATTCATATTTAAAAAGCTGAAAAATGACAGAAACACAAAAATATTCACATTTAAAAAGCTGGAAGTAGAAATTATTCACATTTTAGAAGCTGAAAAATGACAGAAACATGAAAATATTCACATTTAAGAAGCTGAAAAATGACAGAAACATGAAAATATTCACATTTAAGAAGCTGAAAAATGACAGAAACACAAAAATATTCACATTTAAGAAGCTGAAAAATTACAGAAAGTAGAAAATATTCACATTTAAGAAGCTGAAAAATGACAGAAACGTGAAAATATTCACATTTAAGAAGCTGAAAAATGAAAGAAACTGAAAAATGATAACGTTTTAGAAGCTGAAAAATGACAGAAACATGAAAATATTCACATTTACGAAGCTGAAAAATGACAGAAACACAAAAATATTCACATTTAAGAAGCTGAAAAATGACAGAAACATGAAAATATTCACATTAATTGTAAAAGGAACTCTTCATCTCTGTCTCTTGTCTCTCAGGTGGAGGTGGACGGGCAGAAGTTCAAAGGCCGAGGCTCCAATAAGAAGGAGGCGAAGGCGTTCGCTGCCCTCGCTGCTCTGGAGAAGCTCTTCCCAGATGACAGTGGAATGTCAAACCCCAGCAGAAACTTCACAAAGAAGAAGCTCACGTACACCGACATGGTATCACGGCCCACCTCCCGTTTCTTTAACCCGTGTCAGACGACGATTGTTTTTCACGATCAAATGAAATGACTCCCGTGTCGTGTTTCCGCAGCACATCCCAGGTTTTGGGACCATTCGTGGAATTCCCTCGGACTCCGCCTCCCGTGGCTGGGGGGGTCCCCACAGAGGTCGAGGCAGGGGCCGGGGCAAACCGTTCTCTTCGGGACCCAGCTACAACAACAGTAAGAAACCGCCGTACAAAGAAGCGTGCGTCATGTCACCTCGATGAGGAAAATCAACTGAACTGGTTTCTCTCCGTTGTTTTTGAAAAGCCAACTACAGTTATGAGGGCGGCTCTGGCGCAGGCTACCGTAAGTATCCGCTACTCGCCTTTGCTGTGTCACGCTCGTTTACGTTGGGTGCGAATCGCCAAAATGGACACCAAATATTCCAAAATGGCCGACTTCCTGTTGAGTCGAGGCCCTGGTTACGGTCGACTTTATTATTCGTCTTGATCGATAACATCTTCCCGCCAAGTTTCGTGAAATTCGGCGGAACTCGAGCGTGTGCCGAAGTCTTAGGTCACTTCCTGTTTCGCAGCGAATGGTCAAAAGTCGCCAAAACGCACAGGGTCGTTGTGGGGGCCCCCGTTTTGAATCCGCAAAACCTTTCGACAACTGGCGCGCGTTCGCTCATTTACGTAGGGTGCAAATCGCCAAAATGGACGCCAAATATTCCAAAATGGCCGACTTTCTGTTGAGTTGAGGCCATGGTTACGGTCGACTTTTTTGTTCGTCTTGGTCTATAACATCCTCCCGCCAAGTTTCGGAAAATTCGGTGGAACTCGAACGTGTGCCGAAGTCATAGTGCACTTCCTCTTTCGTAGCAAATGGTCGAAATTCGTGGCCACGCCGCTTTGAATCCGCGAAACCTTTCGACAACTTTTCACCTTTGTGTCTACTACAAATTTTTTTTTTTTTTGCATGTTCTTTTATGTGGGTACGACATACTCGCTCAGACGAGTTCGCTCATTTACGTAGGGTTGCACATCGGCAAAATTCAAAATGGCCGACTTCCTGTCGCGCTCAGGCTATGGTTACGGTCGACTTTTTTGTTCGTCCTGATCGGTAACGTCTTCTCGCCGAGTTTCGGGAAATTCGGTGGAACTCAATTTTGTCTCCGTTTTCACCTTAGGGGGCGCTACAGAGCCCTTGAGCAACACACGGTTACTATGCAAATATGTCATTTTCGCCAGTCCTGACCTCCATGCCAAGTTTCAAGAATTTTTATGCACGTTATAACGCCCCTCAAAAATGACCACAAATCTACGGATATAATAATAATCTGAAGTTTTTTGGGTTTTTTTAGATAATCTCTACGGTAACAACGCAGCCAAAGCCACCGGATCGGGGGAATCGGACGGCAGCGCCGGCTACGGCACTTTTTACCCCGAGAGCAGCAGCGGCAGCGCCGCCGCCTCCGCCGCCACGTATTCCTGCCCGCCCTCCTCCAACGTAAACCCCGACTCCGGCGACACAAAGGGAGAGAGCTACCAGTCGATGCCGCCCCCTGCTGACCAGGAGAGCCCTTACAGCTACGGCTACGGCGACGAGAAGAAGAAGATGCTGACGCAGAGTTCCAGCGAGGCCCAGGGAGGAAACTACTCCATGTACAGCACGGCTTACCCCAGCTCAGTGACGGGAGGCCAAGTGTATAACAATAATTATGGTGAGTGACGGTGTCGCGAGTGGGAATCCACTTCCTGCTATGCTACGCGCTATGTTACGTATTACTACGAGTATGGAATTAGATTTGCGTCAATCAAAACACTTTTTAAGAAGGAAATCAAATATCGATTTAATTTAATTGTATTTTATTGTTTGAAAATCCACTTGGTTCTTGGCGCTCCCTCGCTTGTTCTTTGCATCGTGGTTTTCTCGTTTGTGGGCGGGCCTTAGGAAGCTGCCCGCTGATTGGCTACTGCGTTTTAGAGTGACGGCTCAATGGAGCGGAACTCCGCCTGGAACTCGTTCCCCGAGTTATCCCGGTCGACATCCGACAAAATAATTGTAAATATCTAACGGACTTTTGTCAGATTATATGATGGAGCATGAAAAGCAAGTGAGGGAGCGCAAAACAAGTGAGGGAGCGCAAACAACAAGTGAGGGAGAGCAAACAACAAGTGAGGTAGCGTAAACAACAAGTGAGGGAGAGCAAACGAGTGAGGGAGCGTAAACAACAAGTGAGGGAGCACAAAACAAGTAAGGGAGCGCATAACAAGTGAGGGAGCGCAAAGAATTGGTGAGGAAGCGCAAAAAACAAATGAGGGAGCGCATAACAAGTGAGGGAGCGCAAAGAATTAGTGAGGAAGCGCAAAAAACATGAGGGAGCGCAAAGAACAAGTGAGGGAGTGCAAACAAGTGAGGGAGCGCAAACAACAAATGAGGGAGCGCAAACAACAAGTGAGGGAGCGCATAACAAGTGAGGGAGCGCAAAGAATTAGTGAGGAAGCGCAAAAAACAAATGAGGGAGTGCAAAGAACAAGTAAGGGAGCGCAAACAACAAGTGAGGGAGCGCAAACAACAAGTGAGGGAGCGCAAACAAGTGATGGAGCGCAAATAACAAGTGAGGTAGCGCAAAACAAGTGAGGGAGCGCAAACAACAAGTGAGGGAGCACAAACAAGTGATGTAGCGCGAAGAACAAGTGAGGAAGCGCAAATAATTAGTGAAGAAGCGCAAAAAACAAATGAGGGAGTGCAAAGAACAAGTGAGGAAGCAAAGAGAACAAATGTATTTTCAAACAATAAAATACAATATTTTTGAAGGATTAAATCGACATTTTATTTAATTAAAACGTTTATTTTGTTTTTGAAAATATATCTTAGACGAACACTAAAATGACTCGTGGTTTTTGCGTTTTTTCCTGCCTCAGGCTGGGAGAACCAGTCGTCCTGGGGGAATCAGCAGAGCTACAACATGTACCAGGGCTACGAAGGACAACAGAACCAGAGCTCGTACTCTGGATACAGCAACGACGACAACAACAGCAACATGAATTATTAAAGACCACACACACACACACACACACACACACACGTGTACAGACTCCTCCCCCTCATCTTCTGAATCTGACTTCCTGTGAATAGATTTTATCGCGGCGTTCCCTTCTTCCCGCCTCAGAAACGTGATGTATTTTTTGTTTTGCTGACTGTTGACGTCTGTGGTGAAAAGTCATTTTAGAGTTTTCTTTTAACTGATGCAGCCGCTGTGTGCATGTTGACGTGTGAGGAAGAAAAAACAACAACAACAAAAACATGCTCTGTTCATTCATTTCTTTAGTGTTTTTTTATTATTATTATTATTATTATTATTATTTCTAGCATACTGGTTCTGTGTTGGCGTATGGGTTTGATTTGATGCTGCTTGTTGTTGCCCATTTATGTCACAAAATGTCTACTAACTGAAAAATAAACGACTCTTACTTTGGAGTTTGTGACGACTATTTCTGATCGTCTCCTTGAACAGGATTTGAATCATCGCAGGTTAACTTGAGCTTGAGACACTTGAGAAAAATTCCAGGGTTATTCCTGCACACGTGTGTTAGCGAGGAGGTTTTTCTGTAGGCGTGTGCGTCCATGATATCAAGATATGTGTTAAGGTCATAAATGTATATATTATATACTGTTATAACAGCCACAAAACAGCAAACTGAACAGAAAATGAAGAGAAATTACAAAATGAGATCTCATGAATTAATTTTTTAAAATCTCATAATTATGGCATTTACCCTCGCAATTTAGAATATTATTATAATTTCTCTAATTTTTTTCAAATTTTTCTCATAATTTCGATTCAATTATGACTTTAATCTTATAATTATGACTTATCTCATAATTCTGTATTTAATCTCATAATTTAGACTTTTTTTATCATATCTTTGACTTTTTATCTCATAATTCCGATTATCAATCTCATAATTTTGATTTTTTTTTTTCCATTTCATAATTCTGACTTTAATCTCAATTTAGACTTTTTTAAATCTCATAATTTCAACTTTTTTTAAACTTATAATTTCGACCTTTCAAAATGTTGACTTTTTATCTCATAATATCGATTTTTAATCTCATTTTTTTCATCTCATAATTATGACTTTTTAATCTCATAATTACATTTTTTTATATCATGATTATGACTTTTTATCTCATAATTATGACTTTTTATCTCATAATTATAACTTTTTACCTCATAATTATGACTTTTTATCTCATTATATGACTTTTTACCTCATAACTGTAACTTTTTATCTCATAATTATAACTTTTTATCTCATATGACTTTTTACCTCATAATTATAACTTTTTATCTCGTAATTATAACTTTTTATCTCATTATATGACTTTTTTATCTCATTATATGACTTTTTTATCTCATATGACTTTTTATCTCATTATATGACTTTTTATCTCATTATATGACTTTTTATCTCATTATATGACTTTTTTATCTCATTATATGACTTTTTTCTCATATGACTTTTTTATCTCATTATATGACTTTTTTAATCTCATTATATGACTTTTTATCTCATTATATGACTTTTTTATCTCATTATCTGACTTTTTTCTCATATGACTTTTTTATCTCATTATATGACTTTTTTAATCTCATTATATGACTTTTTTATCTCATTATATGACTTTTTACCTCATAATTGTAACTTTTTATCTCATTATATGACTTTTTACCTCATAATTATAACTTTTTATCTCATAATTATAACTTTTTATCTCATAATTATAACTTTTTATCTCATTATATGACTTTTTATCTCATTATATGACTTTTTTTTATCTCATTATATGACTTTTTATCTCATTATATGACTTTTTTTATCTCATTATATGACTTTTTACCTCATAATTATGACTATAATTCACGGTGGTTTCCCGTGTCCCTAACAAAGCGGCTGCTCTGTTGTTTCCTGTTCTCAGTCGAGCCGACGCGTATTTTTAGAGGGAAAAAACGAGTGATTAACACAGCGGAGGAACAAGTGGAGTCTGGACAGCGGCTATAAAAACCTCTGCAGGTCACATGAGGTCACATGGATCAGCCTCCAGTCCTCAGGCTGAGTCACAGCCTCCTCCATAAAAGGACGAGGACAGATCTGAGGACAGATCTGAGGACGCAGACGTGTCCTGAAGACGTGTCCTGAAGACGTGTCCTGAAGACGTGTCCTGAAGACGTGTCCTGAAGACGTGTCCTGAAGACGTGTCCTGAAGACGTGTCCTGAAGACGTGTCCTGAAGACGTGTCCTGAAGACGTGTCCTGAAGACGTGTCCTGAAGACGTGTCCTGAAGACGTGTCCTGAAGACGTGTCCTGAAGACACCTTCATCAGCCGTGAGTGGTTTTTTATCTTTGACCTTGTTTCTGTTCAGCTCACACATTAGAGATTAGATAACGACTGACTGGTGCCCGTCAGCCTCCATCATCTTCAGCTGGACTGTGTCTTCAGCCAATCACAAGGCACCATTAGGCATAAAGAGACCAGAGAGCATGCTGGGAGTTTTTTTTTTTTTCTTTTGTTTGGTGTTGTAAGGTTTGTGGGAAGGTGAGAGGAAGCAGAGGCTAACGGTGAGTTACAGCTGTGGGTTTGTCGCGTTTCCTCTTCTGAGCCGAGTTTCCTCTTATTTCTGACTCTGTAAAGTTTTCTGAAGGTTTTCTGAAGGTTTTCTGAAAAGGTTTTTTTTTTTAGCACACTTGTGTGTTTCTTGTCTGTTAAAGATGGCGCTCACGCTGATGTCCATCTGGATCGCTGCCGTCTCTGTGGCCTGCTGTTCCCCCACTGTCTTCCAAGACCTGGGTGAAAGCAGCAGTGAGTATCTTTGTTTTCACATCGGCTGAAATGAGCTCGTACGGAAGAGGATTAGAGCCACACAGGAAAAAATATTTGAGTTCTGAGTTTAAACTCAGAATTCTGACTTTATTCTCCAAATTCTGACTTTAGACTCCGAATTCTGACTTTAAACTCCAAATTTCTGACTTTATTCTCAGAATTTCTGACTTTATTCTCTAATTTCTGACTTTAAACTCAGAATTATTGACTTTAAAACTCCGAATTCTGACTTTAAACTCTGAATTCTGACTTTAAAACTCTGAATTCTGACTTTAAAACTCCGAATTCTGACTTTAAAACTCCGAATTCTGACTTTTAACTCTGAATTCTGACTTTAAAACTCCGAACTCTGACTTTAAAACTCCGAACTCTGACTTTAAAACTCCGAACTCTGACTTTAAAACTCCGAACTCTGACTTTAAAACTCTGAACTCTGACTTTAAAACTCCGAACTCTGACTTTAAAACTCTGAACTCTGACTTTAAAACTCCAAACTCTGACTTTAAAACTCCGAACTCTGACTTTAAAACTCCGAACTCTGACTTTAAAACTCCGAACTCTGACTTTAAAACTCCGAACTCTGACTTTAAAACTCCGAACTCTGACTTTAAAACTCCGAACTCTGACTTTAAACTCCAAATTCTGAGTTAATTCTGACTTTAAATCTCAGAATTCTGACTTTAAAACTCAGAATTCAGACAGAAAACTCGGAATTACTGACTTTAAACTCGAAATTACTGACTTAATTTTCCGAATTCTGATTTTATTCTCCAAATTCTGACTAAAATTCTGAATTTCTTACTTTAAATCTCAGAATTCTGACTTTAAAACTCAGAATCCTGACTTTATTCTTAGAATCCTGACTTTAAAACTCTTAATTACTGACTTTAAAACTCAGAATCCTGCCTTTAAAGTCAGAACTCAAATATTGTTTTCCTGTGACCCTAATCCTCTTCCCTAATATTGAGTCCATGAGCTCCTCAGACTTTCGTGTTTTTTCCTCCCCAGAAAACCGAACCTCGCTCAGGTTCCTGGCCGTAGGCGACTGGGGTGGCGTTCCTTACCCTCCGTACGTCACCGGCGTGCAGAAGGCGACGGCTCGTGAGATGAGCAGGATCGCCGAGCAGATGGGCGCCGACTTTGTCCTGTCGCTCGGCGACAACTTCTACTTCAAGGGCGTGGACAGCGCGGGTTCTCCTCGCTTCAAGGTCAGTCAGTCAGTCGGCGAAGTGCGTCGACCCGTTGCATCATGGGAGAGAGGGTTTTGAGCCAGTTTCCTCATTCGAGCTGTTCCCGTTAGGAAACCTTTGAGTCCGTGTACTCGGCAAAGTCTCTCAGAGTTCCCTGGTATGTGCTTGCTGGCAATCACGACCACGCTGGGAACGTCAAAGCCCAGATCGATTACACGCAGAAATCTGACCGATGGTAAGAGCCCAAAACGCCCAAAACGCTAAAATAAAAGAGGCTAAATCACCAGAATAAAGAGAATAAAGTTGTTGTTTTTGTCAGGAAATTCCCCTCTTATTATTACGAGCTCAACTTCCGCATCCCCAACACCGGGAAGACGCTGAGCGTCATCATGCTGGACACCATCATGCTGTGCGGCAACTCCAACGACTTCCTGGACGAGAAGCCCCGGGGCCCCCTGCGCGCGGTGGACGCTAACCGTCAGCTGGCCTGGCTGCAGCAGCGGCTGGCGCGCTCCAGGGCCGACTTCCTGCTGGTGGCCGGCCACTACCCGGTGTGGTCGGTGTCCGAGCACGGCCCCACCGAGTGTCTGCTGCAGAGGCTCCGACCGCTGCTCGTCAAATACAAGGCCACGGCGTATCTCTGTGGACACGACCACAACCTGCAGGTCAGTTCGCCGCCGCTACGCTTACGGGAGGGGAGTAGGGTCATACAGGGAAAAACAATGTTTAAAAGTCAGGATTCAGAGTTTTTAAAGTGAGGATTCAGAGTTTTTAAAGTGAGGATTCAGAGTTTTTAAAGTGAGGATTCAGAGTTTTCAAAGTCAGACTCCTGAGTTTTCAAAGTCAGACTCCAGAGTTTTCAAAGTCAGACTTCTGAGTTTTTTAAAGTCAGACTTCTGAGTTTTTTAAAGTCAGACTTCTGAGTTTTTGAAAGTCAGACTCCTGAGTTTCTAAAGTCAGACTCCTGAGTTTTCTAAAGTCAGACTCCTGAGTTTTCTAAAGTCAGACTCCTGAGTTTTCTAAAGTCAGACTCCTGAGTTTTCTAAAGTCAGACTCCTAAGTTTTGAAAGTGAGGATTCTGACTTTTGAAATTCCGACTTTTGAAATTCCGACTTTTGAAATTCCGACTTTTGAAAGTCGGACTTTTGAAATTCCGACTTTTGAAAGTCGGACTTTTGAAATTCCAAATTCTGAATTTCTGAGTTTAAAACCCAGAATTCTGACTTCAGAGAATAAAGTCAGAAATTCTGGCTTTTAAAGTGAGAATTCTGAGTTTTAAAAGTGAGGATTCAGATTTTTAAAGTTCTTACTTTAAACATAAATTCTAACTTTCTGAATTCAGAACCCAGAATTCTGAGTTTTTAAAGTCGAAATTCTGAGTTTTTAAAGTTGAAATTCTGAGTTTTTAAAGTTGAAATTCTGAGTTTTTAAAGTTGAAGTTCTGAGTTTTTAAAGTTGAAATTCTGAGTTTTTAAAGTCTCTCTCTGCTCCTTCAGTACATCGAAGAGTCTGGAATCGGCTACGTGGTGAGCGGCGCCGGTAACTTCCTGGACCCGGACGTCCGTCACTGGAACCACAATCCCAAAGGCTCCGTCAAGTTCTTCACGGGTCAGGCGTCCACGCTGGGCGGCTTCGTCCACGCCGAGGTCACCAAGGACAAGATGGCGTTGACCTTCGTGCAGGCCAAGGGCACGTCGCTCTATCGCGCCGTCCTCTCGCAGAGGAAGCTCCGCTAAGACCGCGGCGGCGGCGATGTGGGCGTCGACTCTGCGGCGTCGTTTTGAGAGTTTTTTAAACGTTTGCAATGATATTTCAAAGCATTTGATTTTGTTTTAAATGAATCGGCTAATTTTTACGTGTACATTTATTGTCTAATTTAATAAAAACGTGGTTTGTAAAGCGTCTGGAAGTCTCGTGACCTCAGTGTTGTGAATTTTCTGCCACAGAATTGAACCGATTGGTTTCCTTTGACTGGAATTTCCTTATCTTTATGGTTTTGTCTGAGACGTTTGTTTCCTGTTATGAGCTTTGATTTGGTTTTTTTGGAAACACAAAATCGCTGCAACCTCCTGTTCTACTCTAACAATAACAGTACAGGACAAAAACACCAACCTTCTAAAAAGGACAATAGATAAATAGGGAAACTTCGCACAATTGTACTACAAAGTTTTTAAGGTTGCCAATTTTTCCAGAATTTCTCTCTGGATCAAATGTCCTTTTGCATTTTTTGTGTAAATTTGTTTTTGGTTGCTGTTTTAAAGTCCGAATTCTGAGTTTTAAAGTCAGAAATTTGGAGTTTCAAAGTCGGAATTTGGGGTTCTGAATTCAGGGTTTTACAGTCGGAATGCGGGGTGTTTTAAAGTCAGAAATTTGGGTGTTTTAATGTTGGAATTTGGGGTTTTGAATTTGGGGTTTTAAAGTGGGAATTCGGGGTTTTAAAGTGGGAATTCGGGTTTTTAAAGTCGGATTTCAGGGTTTTAAAATTGGAATTCGGGGTGTTTTTAAGTTTGAAATTTGGGTGTTTTCAAGTCAGAATTCGGGGTTTTAAAGTCCGAAATTTGGAGTTTTAAGTGTTAATTTTAATTTTGTTCTCAAAATTAAAAAAAACGTCTCATATTTTTAAAAAAAATTCTCAACATTTTTTTTAAACATTTCTCAACATTTTTTAAAAAATTCTCAAAATTATAAATTTTTTCTCAATTTTAAATGTTTTCTCAATTTTAAATTTTTTCTCAAAGTTTTAAATTTTTTCTCAAAATTGTAAATTTTTTCTCAAAATTTTAATTTTTTTTCTCAAAATTTTAATTTTTAAATTTTTTCTCAATTTAAATTTTTTTCTCAAAATTAAAATTTTTTTCTCAAAATTTAAATTTTTTTCTCAAAATTTAAATTTTTTTCTCAAAATTTAAAATTTTTTCTCAAAATGTTTTATTCATTGAAAAGGTGCTTTTCCTTAAGAAAAAAAAAAAGGTAAAAAAAAAATTCTCCTTTCTCAAACTTTTTTTTCCTCAAAATTTAATTTCTTTCTCAAAATTATATTTTTCCTCAATATTTCTTGTATATATGTATGTACATGTTTATATGTAGGTACGTATATGTACATGTATTTTCTTTACTTGAATGTCTCGGGAGGTACATTGTGTACCGCTGACACATGACCACAGCTCATTTGTCATTTAAAGACCCAGAGCCGGGATCACGAGGTGTCATCTGTGACGTTTGTCCTCTCTCAGGTTGGACGACCGCCCGCCGTCTGACGATCTAATTCCGTGGCTTAAAAGAAGTAATAAACGGACGCTGTATTAAAGGCTGAGCTGCTCCTCTAATCTCCTCCTCCTTAATCTGCACCTGACGCTGAATACAGAGACACTCTGGGTTTAGACGAATGACCAAAAACAACAATGTTAACAAAGACAATGGAGACGATAACGGCGCGATGATGATGTGCAGTGACGACTTTAATCACATGGACACATGTGAAACATGCTTGTCCTAATATGCTAATTCTTAAAGAGGTCACCGCCCCTAATTGAATTAACTCCACCCTATTAGCTGGCAATTAAGGCCGATCCTCCTAAAGACTGAAATATATTCAAGTCTGGGGATAAAGCGGTGACAGCAGTCAGCGAAAATACACTCTGGTCTTTATTTGACTCCAGCATAATCCTGGGTCAATGAGCTTGGATTAAAGAGTCCCTGCTCAGGCAAAGGAGCGCCAACTGTCCGGGGACCCTTTCCCTCTCCCGTCCCCTCACGCCTCGCTCTCCTTTGGGATGGACTGATTGTGGAGGGTGGGGCTGCCGATGTGCACGGAGTTGGGGAAGAACGAAGGCAAGTACGGGATGGCGGCCATGAGGGGGCTGGACGCCGGGCTGCCGCTCTGCTGCGTCATCGGGATGATGACGCCGTCCTGGTCCCACACGTGGAATGCGTTGGGGTGGGAGTGGCTGAGCGGCGGGGGCGGCGGCGGCGGCGGCGCCATGTTGAGCAGGCTGACCCCCTCCACCTCTCTGTCCTTTTTCAAGTCGTCCTCGATGGGACCCAGTAAACAGTCTGTGGACGGACGGAGATCAAGTCTGAGCGCTTTGAAAGTTATAAAACCTACAAATATTCACTTTCAGTCAGTATAGTAAAGTGTAAAGAGTTATGCTACTCCACCACCAGAGGTCAGTAGTGTACATAATACTGATAACTGACAATTTATTTACACATATAAACAATTGAACAGTATATATATATATATATATCATAACATATATATATGTAAATATATGTTTATGTTTACATATATAAACAATTGAACAGTATTTATAACATATATTTACATATATACATGTATATATGTATGTACATATATTTACATATATATGTATGCACATATTTACATATATATTTTACAAATATGTGTATATGTATACATATATATGTAAACATATATATTTTACATATGTATGTATATATATATACACAAACATATGTATGTGTTTATATATATGTATATATATATGTATATATATGTGTATGTACAATATATTTACATATATATTTTACATATATATATATGTATGTACAATATATTTACATATATCTATATATGTAAATATATATATATATTTACATGTGTATATGTATGTGTATATATTTATACATTATGTATACGTATAAACATACATATACACGAACATATGTGTGTGTGTGTGTGTGTATATATATGTACAATATATGTCCTTGTTAGGGAGGGATACTCAATATTTCTTAATTTTAGCCATGAATATATCATCAACAAACCTGTCTACGCCGCAAAAAAACATATATACGTATATATACATATGTATGTACATATATTTACATATATATATACGTATATGTGTATATATATATATATATATATGTAAATGCATATATTTATATTTACATATGTGTATATGTATGTGTATATATATACATTATGTATAGGTATATACATACATATACACAAATATATTTGTGTATATATGTACAATATGTGAATCTCAATATTTCTTGACTTCAGCCATGAATATCAACAAACCTGTCTATGCCGCAAAAAACATATATATTTATATGTAGGTACATATATTTACATATATATATGTATATACACATATGTATGTATGTGTGTGTGTATGTATATACGTATATATATGTGTATATTTGTGTGTATATGTACAATATATGTCCTTGTTAGTGAGGGAAACTCAATATTTCGCCGATTTCAGCCGTGAACATCAACAAACCTGTCTAAAAAGACTTTATTGTAGAAAACAGAAACATACTTATGGCTGGAGCGGAAACATACATACATACATACATACATACAAACATACATGAATAATGGAGTAAATCAGACCTGTTATGTCCAGCATGAGGTCTTTGATGAGGTGGCCCACGATGGCGTAAGCGACGGCGACCACGACCAGGGCGGCCATGGTGAGGTAGACCACAGCTTTGGGGAGCTGGATGAGGTCTCTGGGCGGAGGCTTGTACTCCTTGTACAGAGGCCCCCCGCCGTCAACCAAGTACGACAGTCCGCCTTCATCGGTGTAATTAAAGCTGTCCATGTTCACCAGATACGGGTCATTCCATTGTTGTTCAAAGGGTTCCTGATTTGGTTTGTCCTCACGTCCCTTAAGAGCAGAAAGGTTAGAGTGTAAAGTTAGATGTGCTGACTCAAAATGAAAGATTTCATCATCATCATCATCATCATCATCATCAGTGTATGAATTCACCCACCTGTCAAAGCGAGGCCTCTGCAGCTTCATCTCACCCATGTCCACGCTGTGCTGTGTCGTCGCCACTGAAATAATCCAGAGAGGAAGGCAGGGATTACACTTCCAATCACTGCAGCG
This sequence comes from Microchirus variegatus, assembly GCF_963457635.1. Classification (NCBI taxonomy): domain Eukaryota; kingdom Metazoa; phylum Chordata; class Actinopteri; order Pleuronectiformes; family Soleidae; genus Microchirus; species Microchirus variegatus. The sequence goes on from NC_139820.1 coordinate 2,315,489, forward strand.
ATCAATCAGTCCCTCATCTCCCCACAATCCCACACAGATTACTTAATAATCCACCGCAGACAATCAAGTGCTCAGAGACCTTTCAAACCACAGAGACCCACGTTTGACAAGAAATACTTCATTAAGTGACTTCCTGGCTGAATATACAGTATATCTCTGTGTACTTCATGATACTTTACTTTATATACTTCATGATACTTTACTTTATGTACTTCATCATACTTTACTTGATTCAGTTAATCTACAAATGACAAGTTAGTGAAGTAATTGAACGTCACTCAATTATTTCCATTTTGGTAATGACAGAACGTATAAAGTGGCTAAACCAAGTTGAGCTTGACATTTATTTATATTTATTAATATATATTTAAAATGTATATTATGTATATATATATATATATATATATATATATATATATATATATATATATATATATTATTGTATTTTAAGCACTTTGGGAACCAGGGGTTTGTTGTTTGTAAATGTGCCACTTAAATAAACTCAAATTGTACTCGTGGGTTACTTTTAATACGTAATTTATAAGTGTTAATGACCTGCCGCAAATAAATCTGTAAAAAAAAAAACTAACATTAAGGTGATAATAGCTAAAATAATTCCCTATTGTTCGAGTGTTAGCATACATTTGTGCTAGCAGCAGTCAGGTAAGAAGACTTCTCTTTTTGCCAGTAGAGATTATATTATATATATTTATATATTATTATTATTATAATTATTATTTCCGCTCTATTTAAAACATTAAACATAGGAGGAACTGTGCGGGTTTTTGTCTTGATTTGTGAACTGATAGCAAACCACAGGTTTAGCTAGGAAGGGAGCAGTGCATTAGCGCTTAGCTAGCTAGCGAACGTTAGCATTATGTTCAGAGATAGCTACATATTCAGCAGAAAGTCTTATTAACATAAAATGTACATATATATATATATATGTATATATATAGTGACGATATATATATGACGTGTGACGCTAAAGAGAGTGTTATGTGTTTTGGCTGTGAGAGTTTAGGTTTTTAAGATGTATGTTAGCATTAGATGCTCTAGCTCTGTTTGAAGACAAATCAGATGAGCATTGGCGATGATGTGCTTTTGACAGGAGTTGCTATTTCAAGTTTATTTATTTATTGATGTATTTATTTATTTATTTATTTATTTATTGTCTTGTTAAATCCATTTTAGATTCAAAATGGATCCTTTCTTCCAGAACACGTTTCCACCAAACGCCCTCTCCACTCCCAAATCCAGGCAGGAAGACTCACAGACGGTAAACAACTTGTTTCTTTCATCGTATAAGTCTCAAATATAGTGTTTTATTTGTCAGAGACATACTTGCTTTTAGTTTCAATCATCTAGATCACCACCAAAATCTTATTATTACTTCTTTGTGCCATGACCAAATACCATATATATACAAATTACCATAACAAATACACGTTTTATTATGCTGTTCTTCTGGAGCCTACCAGGAAATAAGAATATAATGACATTAACCTACCTTAGTATCCGAGGAAAGGTACACATATAGTATCCTATATATGTACGTACTGTACATATATTTACATATAAGTAAATATGTTTGTTTACATATATATAAACAATTGAACAGTATTTATAACATATATATTTACGTTTTTGTATTTTCGTATATGTACGTACATATATTTACATATATATGTATGCACATATTTACATTTATGTGTATATGTATACATATGTAAACATATATATTTAACATATATGTGTATATGTATGTATATATATACAAAATACCATAGCAAATACACATTTTATTATGCTGTTCTTCTGGACCCTACCAGGAAATAAGAATATAATGACATTAATCTACCTTACTACACCAGTTTTGTGGTTCATACATACAAATACAATAAAAAAATGTTTATTGCCTTTCGTCTCGTTCTCTCTGTAATTACAGACACAGGAGGAAGATCCTGATGCATCAGTGAGGAAGCCTTCAAATGCGAGCACGAGTGAAGACCTCAATGCCAGGTGCACAATCTCCTCCACAACAGTAAACACGGACAACGTCGCAGGAATAACATTGTTGTGCTTTATTACTGTCGTCTCTGCTCTAGCTCCGTTATAGATTCCATCACGGGGAGAATGCAGGCCTTGGTAGAAAACATCAACAACAGCCGCACCAGTGACCAGAAGGTGATGGACAGCTTTCATGGCAAGTTGGTGGAGAAGGTACGCCACTTATATTTGGCGCGCGCCTGGTCTCGCTCAGTGTGGCGTCGTCGTCGTAATATCGCCGTATTTTTTTACGATTTGGCTCCAGGTCACCGAGGCGAGCCAGCAGATGAAGGAGCACATGTACACGGTGTACGAGGAGAACAGTGGCGAGATGCAGGTGAAGCTGCAGGAGTTGTCCGAGGTTCTGGAGAGCTGCACCGCGCTCCACAAAGAGCTCCTGGACGCCATACGCACCCTGTCGGGCCTCAGAGAGGGCCTGGCCATTAATGAGACGCCGGACGCTTAGCGCCGCACCGTTCTGACGCATGGTTAGGAGACGGCAGTTAATGTGTTTTACCGTTTTGAGCGTTCAATTTGTTCTGGAGGGGATGTTATTACTCATGATGTTTTGTTTTCCGCTTTCTTCTTCCTCTTTTTTTTCCAAGAATACACAGTCGTCTGTGTCTGTAGTTCAGGTTAGCGCTCGTGAGAAACGGCTCGGCCGAGAAAACAAACCTCTCGTATTCCATGTATCGAAGAACCAATAAAGATCCAGTTATTTGTTCGCCCTTTATTTACACGACTAATTATCAAACCAAGGCATCAAAGGGGGTTTTTTGCACATACGGTAGCTGAGCTAACCTTTTCCCTCCATCACCGTTTATTTACATACTGTTCAGCGCCGCGTAACGTGGAGACGCTGGTTATATTTGAAGTACATAACTGTACACGTCTTAGTTGAGTTCTTAGTTTCTTGGCATCCTGGGGGGAAAAAAGAAGTTAATTTCCAACAGTGAAAGACTGCAATCCAGTGATGGCTCGGCCCAGGATCAAGGCGTGAATGTCGTGAGTTCCTAAAAAACCCCAAAAACATAGATATATATAAGTCACTGACAGACTTCAAATCTCCAGTCACTCAGTATTAATGTGTACACTACTGACCTCTGGTGGTGGAGTGGCATAACTCCACTTTACTATACTGAACACCGTGATAACAAGCGTTCAAGAGTCTATGTCATGGATGTATAATATGAACTGGATAGAGCACCGCCCCCCTCTGCCTTGAATACAATTTTTACATGGTGGCCACTGTGGGTACTGCAACGGAAAACCCCACAATTGCCCAAAAAGCAATTTTTTCATTGACCGCAATAGTAAAAGAGACGCCTGTAAAAGTGTCCACAGCACACCTCGAGACATGGACACGGGCTTTTATAGATCTTTATATGGTAGCGACACTACTGCGCATGCTCTATGGGCCCCATAACCCCGGAAATAAACGCGGAAGTCAAAAAACTTTTTTGGCATATGCGCTGGGTGAGCAGCTTCATAGGAATGAACGGAAGCGAAGGGGCGGAGCTCTATGCAGTTCATATAATACATCCATGGTCTATGTGCACGCCTACCCTCGTATGTGTTGACCGCCTCCAGGTTCATCACGTGGCGGATGACGTGGTATTCGTCTGCGATGCCATTCCCTCCCAACATGTCCCTGGCTTGTCTGGCAATATCCAGCGCCTTGCCGCAGCTATTCCTCTTCATCATGGAGATCATGTCCGGCGCAGCTCTATTAGAAGGATGAAAATTAAAAAGGCAAACAAAATTTATGGAGGAAAAATGGCAAAAAAAAAAAAAAAAATGTAAAAAAATACATTTTAAGACAGAAGGAGAAGGCTCACTTCTTCTCATCAATGAGTCTGCCCAGGGTCAGACAGGACTGCAGGCCAATCGTGATCTCCGTCAGCATGTCGGCCATCTTCTTCTGCATCAGCTGGTTTCTGGCCAGCGGCACGCCGAACTGGACTCTGTTTGGACGGAGGCGAGAAAGACCGTCAAGTAAAAGACAATCAAAGATCTGCTCAGTGTGACGATGACACGCTCAGGGTTTCCCTTGAGTCAGAGGGTTCAGTTTGGTGCGTTTTCATTCGGAATAGCACCAAAAATAACCCTTCCCTTGGGGGTATCGGAGTAAAATGGTACGGTACAGTCAGGGTGGATCTGGACCAGCTCCAAACGTCACTCATTTAACATTTAAGCATTTAGCAGACGCTTTTATCCAAAGCTACCAGTCCTGGGTGCGTTAGTGGCGGTTAACGGCGTTAACGCACAGCGAGTTTCCTTGACGACTGACTGGGAAAAAACGCGCGCGACGTCATGTTTACGTGACTCCCGATTTGTTAAAATGAGTCTCTCAAGTAACGCTAAACTTTAAAAACAGAGGTAACATACGCAGTACACGGGTACGCTGGTTATTTGTAGCGCTGCTCTTTTCGTTTAATAAACAAAGCGCTCCAGTTCGACTGTAGGCGCGCTAACGGCGCTAAGGGAGCTCACTGGTAAACGGTGCATGGACTTCGGCGTAGCGGCACGTAAAACATGACGTCACGCGCGTCGTTTCCCCGTCAGTCGTCATGGAAACGCGCGGCGCGCTAACCTAGTGCCCAGCGCTAAACGCTACGTAGAAATTAGCATGAAGACGAGGCACTCCGAAGGTTCCCCGCACCCTCACAAATATACATCATCTCACATCGTGTCAACAGGACATTGCTCACCTGTCCAGAGTGTACTGTCGAGCAGCATGGAAGCAGAACTCCGCGGCTCCCAAAGCTCCCCAGGCAATGCCATAACGGGCATTGTTGAGACATCCAAAGGGACCCTGGTCAAGTAGAAAAAAAAGTAAAAGTTGATCAAAGTAACATTAAAATGTCATCCTGGAGATCATCCTGAGACGAGTAGAGCCACTTACAGCCAGACCAGAGACGTTGGGGAGCAGGTTCTCCTGCGGAACCTCCACTTCGTCCATCACGATCATGCCCGTGGCGGACGCCCTCAGCGAGAACTTGCCCTCGATCTTGGGCGTGGCGAAGCCCTCCATGCCGCGCTCCAGGATGAAACCCCTCACCCTGCCGTCTTCACACTTGGCCCACACCACCGCGACATCTGCCACGGGGGAATTTGTGATCCTGAGAGCGCAAAGAGAGCGAGAGTCACTTCAGTTCACCACCTGTTGGGCTACCCTATCACAAGTGGAACATGCTGATGATGATTGGTTTCCACCCGAGCTGGTGGAGAGAGAGAGAGCCCTGATTGGTTCTCACCCTGCAGGAGTCGATTATATAAGGAAGGCCTGAAGAGGAGCTCTTTTCCTCTCGTTTGCTTGACTTCCTGCAGCATTGGTTCAGCCTGCGAGAGCACTGCTAGGTTCTGCTTCTGAGCTATGACCCGGGGGAACCCTCTACATCCACCTCATAGCAGGATCTATGTTAAACACACTAGGTAAGTGTATGTGTCTTTGAGTGGTTTTAGTTTGACTCGATTAGTGAGGGCTAGGCTTTGTTTTCATTGGCACTGCACCATAGTCCTGTTCTCCCCCACAGAGGTGTTCTGTTGGTTGTTTACACATAAAACATTCCCTTTTTTTGGAACCAGGGCTGCAATGACTACTCGAGTAACTCGATTACAAAAATTCCCTCGAGGCAAAAACGCCGCCTCTAGTATTCGTTTAATTCCTATCTCGCGCGTTATGCGGCCCATTCAGCGCAGGGATCATTGTTCCACACGGACTGTTTTAGCAGACGCACACCTGGATTCCAGCTAGCTTCATGACGGAGAGTGAAACAGCACATAAAAGCAGGAAATGTCCAAAGTGTGGGACCATTTCACGCTTAAACAAGAAGCCAACAAGGCCACCACAACTGGACGTCCTCAATGATTCAGCATCTGAGCCGATAGCATCCGGTTGCTAATGCTAACGCCGCCGGCACTCGCTAATGTAAACGATGTTCGCTGATTTAATGTAGCTTACCGGAGTGTAAGTTTTGAATTGTTTAAATAATAAACTTCTGCAGGTTTCAACAAGTCAAATTTAAGACTTTTTTAAAGACTTTTTTAAAGACCATAATGAATACAATTTAAGACCCATTTCACATCCATACTGCCAAAAAAGTACAAAAGACGCGAAGGAAAATCGGAGCCACAAATCGTAGAACTTGCAATTCGGCTTAGCTGTGGGCTTTCGTCAAGTTTTCTCCGCTGCTATGCTAAGCGGTAACACACAGTGGCGCGCGCGCAGCACACTAGCTAGGTGGTGCTCGATAAAAGCGAGAGTGAAGTTTATGCACGTTTTAAATAAAAGTCACGTTAATAGATTAAGACCTTTTTAAGAGATTTTAGGAGAATTTTAGACATTTTAAGGCCTTAAATTCAAATGATTGGATTTAAGACTTTTTAAGACTTTTTAAGACCCCGCGGATACCCTGTTATTCATGATAATGAATGAGAGTATTATTGCCTATGCGCAAGAACACAAGAAAAATTTGATTTTTTCCCGATTACTCAAGGAATAATTGGTAGAATAATCGACTACAAAAAGCTGCAGCCCTATTTGGAACCATGACTGGTTTTCAGCTAGCTATATCTGCATGCTGTGGCCAGCTGAACTTGTCCGTTACAAACAAACCTACCAGGTCTTGGCTCCACTGATAGTGAAGGTATTGCTGGATGGATTGTACTTGGCCTTGGTCTCCATGCTGCTGGGATCACTGCCGTGGTTGGGCTCCGTCAGGCCAAAACAACCAAGGATTTCTCCGCGAGCTGCAAAGCAAAACAAAATAAAAAACAAAGTTATCTTGGGCTTTGCTCAACGAAACGATCTGAACAAAACAAGCTCGTTACCGAGCCTCGGCAGGTACTTCTCCTTCTGAGCCTCGGTGCCGTAAGCGTTGATGGGGTGCATGACCAGCGAGGACTGCACGCTCATGACCGAGCGATAGCCGCTGTCCACTCTCTCGACCTCTCTGGCAATCAAACCGTACGCCACGTAGCTGGTGCCGGCACAGCCGTATCCTGTAAGGTAAATTACGGATATGGTGGAGTCCTTGCGAATGATCCTATACTTGTGATAATCGTGTTTTGTTGTTTTGTTTTTGTTTACCTTTAATGGTTGGGCCAAGGACGCCCAGCTCGCCCATCTCTGAGACGATCTCACGGTGGAAATCTGCAGCACAGAAGTGGAGACCGATAATCAAATATTTGGAAGAAATAAAACGCGACGCCGGAGTTGGTCTCAATCCGATTCGATGACGAGATCACCGTCCGTCATCGACCCCCCTTTGTCTGATCGGCGCTCACGTTCGTGTCTGTTGGCCATGAGGACGCGCGGCATGAGTTTTTCCTGGCAGTAGTCGCGGAACGAGTCCCGGATCATGATCTCCTCCTCCGTCAGCTGAGCCTCCAGATTCAGAGCGTCGCGCCAGTTGAACGGCACCTTGGCTGAGGGGGTCAAAACAAACAATAATCACATGCGGTGATGACATAACGCGTGAAGGATCACTTGCAACACGTTTTAAAAACGTCCCTTACCTGCTTTTGTTGGTTTCTTGACTTCTTCTGCATCTAAAACAATTAAATGATGATTTAAAAAGCAATGAGTCCTGTGGTGGATAACGCTTACTTGCAATTTTCACATCCTAAAACACACACACACAATTAAAAAGATGTACCTGTGTGAGCTGCAGCAGTGGTGCACTGGGCTCTGGACGCTGTGACGGCAGCACATCTTTGACCGCTGGAGATCAGACGACCGACCGCACTTCTGAGAGCCATGAGTTCTCTGAATATGAAGAGGGGGGGGGAAAAAAACAAGAGATCTGCTGTTGTTTTTCTCATCTTTTAAAAAACTTTGTCTTTATGTGGTAAAATAGAACACATTTAATAACCAAATGATACACAACAATACAAAATTAAAGGCACCATATGTAAGAATGTGGCCAAAAACAGTTACTACATTCAGATTCAAAATACAGAGGTCTTTTAGGTTTCGTTTTCTGACGGTACTGGCAATCCGTGGTTGCTCTGCAGCTGAGACTCTACTGACTGCAATGATTGGTAGACGGCGGTAGGTGGCGCCACATGCCAAAACATGATTTCAAAAACATAAACATGATTTGCAGTCTGCTAAATATTTTTTTAATGCAAATATTTTGTCTGTACTGTTGTTGTTGGTGAGTTCAGTTTGTTATATGAACATTATTCCTGAGCCTCTGTGACATATTAGGAGGATTTTATGATTTATTACATAATGCACCTTGAAACACTTCTGCACAATTCTCTACCGAATCTGCATTTTGCATCTGAACTAAATGTTCAAGACATAAGACGTTATAGGTTTAAATCTTTGTCGGATAATGTCTCGGATGGAATAAATACGTTTCTTAGCGTTTGAAAGATTTATTCTGAGAAGATGAACATTTATGAATACATAACAAACGCCTGATTGGTTAACTATGAAATGCTAGATAACAGATCAGATTAAAGATATTATATATTATTGAACTATAACTAGAGCTGCAATTTACGATTATTTTCACGATTAATCGAGTAAGCACTTGGTCCACAAACCAAACTAGAAAATATTCACAATTAATAAGCTAAAAATGACCAGAAATCTTGTTTTTAATCGTGGAAAAAGCTTCAAACCGATTTATCGATCATCAAAATAGTTGACGATTCATTGAGTAATCGATTAATAACAAAATGTGAGACAAAACACTGAAGGGCAGCCGCAGCATGACCTGAAGCCAGTGGCGTCTGCACTCAACAGTGTAAACACACTTTAAAATGCTAAGCTACTTTAGCTAAACTCTATAAATATACACACACACACACACGGTACCTTTTCCCGTTCCGATGACTTTATCTGAAGATGTATTGATGACTTTCCAGCGGTGACATAAGCTGTGAAAAGTTGCTTAAGTAACCGCCGGTGAAACGTCACAGACGTACGTAACGCCCCGAACGTGGGAGCCGCTGTCCGCCATGACAGGTGAGGCGTAGAAAGCGTCGTAAAAGGCCCAGAACGGAGCTAACTTTGACTGTGAATGTTCGCACAGAGTTAACACGAAGCGAGTTTTCGAGTTGGAAACGTTAAAGCTCATTAGCTCCGGCCTGTAAAGACATTTTTAAACGGATGTCGCGGCTGTGTCATCACCCAAAATGGCGTCTCGGCGATACCGTGAGATAGAGCACCATTTTTGTCACGGTGGCCACTCGTGGTACTGCAACAACAAATACTCACGGGGCCCAAACAGCAATTTTTCCATTGGGCACAATAGTAAAAGAGGACATTGGCGTTTATACATCTTTATATCATATATATATATTTTTTTTAATTCATGGAGTTGTATATGTGTAGAAACTTCACAAAGGTCATAAAAAGCCAAGAGAAATCGTATTTCCCAGAGTGACGTCACAGCTGTACGGCGCCACTGTCAGGGAACCGTACTACGGTGGCCCTGAGGTGAAAAACACAAACGCAAATCAAATCATTGTGTTTTCTGCTTTAATGTCTGTGTTTTTTTGTTTTGTGATTTTGCGGTTTTTAAAAAATAAATTATCACTTAAAACGACTTGAATATGAATATAAATACTTTAATGCTTCAATATCTGGCAGTTTCTCAATATTACTGTGTTTTGTGCACTTACAGTTTCAAGGAATAAAAGACAAACAAAAACCCATTTGGATTTTTCAACTTTATTACATAACAGGAACTCTAAAATGATCCAAAATGCCCTGCATGTTTTACACGTTTCCCTGCTCCAACACACCTGATTAAAAAAACAAACAAAAAAACAGTTTTACCCATAATCCCAGTCATCTTAGAACACAAATATTCCCATAAACTCACTTCAAAGCGTTTGATACTTTACAAAAGTAATTTACACCAAAAAATAAACAACGTAGGATCCGATAGAGACACAATGACTTATAACGATGATCTGTTTTGATTCCTGTTTTTTTTGACGTAGCTTCTCAACCAATCAAAAGTCGTGCACTACACCTTTAACTCACTTCTTCTTACAGAACTCAAGACTATTTGAGTTGACAGAACTCAGCTGTGTCTCCATAATAATCATAAAGCCTGACTCCAGCATAGAGAGGCTGAGTAAACCTGGTCTGGACTCTGTGGATCAGAGTCATGGTGTCAGAGACTCTGTAGAAGGACAGAAGACCTGCTCTGTGGTCCAGGTAAACTCCCACTCTGGAGACTTCAACATCTGAGACTTTAGTCTGGATGCTGTTGTGAACAAACTCACAACCGTTTTGATAACAAATTAAACTCCAAGATTTGTCATTGAATCCAAAGCTGCATCCATCTCCTGATCTGTTGATGTTCTTGTACGTCACTGCTACATAAACTCCTAATCCTGTCCTCTCCACCTCCCAGTAACAACGTCCACTCAGACTCTCTTCACTCAGGACCTGACGCACACCAGTGAATCTGTCTGTGTGATGAGGATAAGACAGATTTTTCCCCATTGATGTCACTTTTCTGTTTCCCTCAGATAAAAACAGCTGTATGAAAGCTGTGTTTGGATCCAGTTTGATTTCCTGTGAATATCTGAGGAACTGAGCTCTGGTCTTTGGTTCTGGTTCTGTCAGTAAAACATCTGCTTCAGTCACAGCCAGTGAGACGTTTGTCCACGTCTGGGTCAGGACGTCCTTCAGTTGTCCTCTGAGCTTCACCACAGCTGCCGTCACGTCCTCAAAGTGTCTCAGAGGACGGACGTTGATGGTGGACGAGTGTGTAGATGGACTGAGTGCTGACAGTGAGCCGTAGTTGAGGAGAAACTGGTTGTGGTCGTGTGTGAGCGAGAGCTGCTTCAGTTCAGCTTCTCTCTTCATCAGCTCAGTCTTCTCCTGCTCAAGCTTCTCCTGAAGATCTTTGACTCGACTCACTTCAGTTTCCTGCTGGGATTTGATCTGCTGCTTCACGTCAGAGCGTATCTTCTGCAGGAGCTTCATCATCTCAGTGAAGATCTTGTCAGTGTCCTTCATGGTTTTATCAGCAGAGACAGTGAGGTCCTCCACCTCCTGTTGAAGCACCTTCACGTCTCTGTCTATGTCCTGGACTCTCTGCTGGACTTCTTCTTGACTCAGATCCAGTTCTCTCTGCTTCTGCGTCCTCTCTGCTGCAGCTGAGACTACGTCGTGGTCTTTGTGTTGGTCCACAGAGCAGAGATAACAGATGCACTGATGATCAGTGCGGCAGAACATCTTCATCACCTCGTCGTGAAGAGGGCAGATGTTCTCCTGGAGGTTCTTGGAGGGCTCCACCAGCTTGTGTTTCTTAAACGCAGGTGATAGATGATGAGGCTGGAGATGTTCCTCACAGAAAGAGGCCAAACAAACCAAACAGGACTTGAGAGCTTTCAGTTTCCTGCCAGTGCAGAAATCACAGTCCACATCTTCATCTCCAGCAGAGCAGTGATGAGCAGGAGCAGCGTGGAGTTCAGTCTTCTTCAGCTCCTCCACTAACTCTGCTAACATGATGCTTTTCATCAGTTTAGGCCTCGGTGTGAAGGCCTCTCTACACTGAGGGCAGCTGTAGATCTTCTTCTCTTCCTCTTTGTCCCAGTGGTTGTTGATACAGTTCATACAGTAGCTGTGTCCACAGAGAAGAGTCCCTGGATCCTTCAGAAGATCCAAACAGATGGAACAGCAGAATCGCTCTCTGGTGCTTTGCTGCGCCATTTCACCTCTCTGTGACGACGACGACGACTGTCTGAGTTTCACTTCCTCACAAACAGAACTGCTTTGAGCCGAGCTCTGAGTTACAGTGCAGTGGGCGGAGCCTGTGGTTATGCTGCTCTTTGCTCCTCCCCCCCTCTGTTGAAACTGCAGATCTGAGGCCGAGGAAACCAGGAAGTGTGAGCTCAGAGCGGAGCAGGCTGGGTTTTATCAGAATGTGACTGGTTTCCTGGAAAAGGAGTGGCCTGACAAACACTGTGTGTTGAACTGAGACGACGACAAATGAGCAGTTGCTGCCAGGGGCTGTTCTAGAGTCTGTAGGGGCCCTGAGCAAAAATTCCCAGGGGGCCCTTCCTTCCAACCAGTGTTCATCAGCCATTATGTTATAAAATATCTGACACCAACGAAAAATGTATGAGTTCAAAATATATATTTTTTTTTTTCGAAATGAATGAAATAACATGGAAAAACCTTGTAATTAAAAAGTATGAGAAAATATAAATAAACAGTAAAGAACAATAAAATACTGCAAATAGCTTTTAAAAAACTATATAAACTTAGTAAAAACAATACATTACACTGTAAAGAACCCACATTATAAAACAATATAAATATATAGAACAATAAAATACTGTAAATGACTGAAAAAAACATATAAACCGAGAAAAAAAGATATGCATAACACTGCAAATAATCCTCTTCTATCAGTAGCAGTCTATTTTTTTTAATGCAAATATTTTGTCTGTACTGTTGTTGTTGGTGAGTTCAGTTTGTTATATGAACATTATTGCTGAGTCTCTGTGACATATTAGGAGGATTTTATGGCTTAAGTTGCTTCAGATTTATTACATGATGCACCTTTAATGATAAATCCATCACATTTCATGTGAAAGGTTTAGCTCTGTGCTCACTCTCAGAGTGCGTGATTATCAATCGGCAACAAATCGTTTACAACCGATTCAAACTTCGTGGACGTGTCGGTGAGGACAAAGATCAACATCAAGGAAGGAATAAAAGACAAACAAAACCCATTTGCATTTTTCAACTTTATTACATAATAGGAACTCTAAAATGATCGAAAAATGCCCTGCATGTTTTACACGTTTCCCTGCTCCAACACACCTGATTAAAAACAAACAAACAAAAAAACAGTTTTACCCATAATCCCAGTCATCTTAGAACACAAATATTCCCATAAACTCACTTCAAAGCGTTTGATACTTTACAAAAGTCATTTATACCAAAAAATAAACAACGTAGGATCCGATAGAGACACAATGACTTATAACGATGATCTGTTTTGATTCCTGTTTTTTTTGACGTAGCTTCTCAACCAATCAAAAGTCGTGCACTACACCTTTAACTCACTTCTTCTTACAGAACTCAAGACTATTTGAGTTGACAGAACTCAGCTGTGTCTCCAAAACTATAATAAAACCTGACTCCAGCATAGAGAGGCTGAGTAAACCTGGTCTGGACTCTGTGGATCAGAGTCATGGTGTCAGAGACTCTGTAGAAGGACAGAAGACCTGCTCTGTGGTCCAGGTAAACTCCCACTCTGGAGACTCTAACATCTGAGACTTTAGTCTTGATGCTGTTGTGAACAAACTGACAACGTTTTTGAACACAATCTAAACTCCAAGATTTGTCATTGAATCCAAAGCTGCATCCATCTCCTGATCTGTTGATGTTCTTGTACGTCACTGCTACAGAAACTCCGAATCCTGTCCTCTCCACCTCCCAGTAACAACGTCCACTCAGACTCTCTTCACTCAGGACCTGACGCACACCAGTGAATCTGTCTGTGTGATGAGGATAAGACAGATTTTTCCCCATTGATGTCACTTTTCTGTTTCCCTCAGATAAAAACAGCTGTATGTGAGCTGTGTTTGGATCCAGTTTGATTTCCTGTGAATATCTGAGGAACTGAGCTCTGGTCTTTGGTTCTGGTTCTGTCAGTAAAACATCTGCTTCAGCCACAGCCAGTGAGACGTTTGTCCACGTCTGGGTCAGGACGTCCTTCAGTTGTCCTCTGAGCTTCACCACAGCTGCCGTCACGTCCTCAAAGTGTCTCAGAGGACGGACGTTGATGGTGGACGAGTGTGTAGATGGACTGAGTGCTGACAGTGAGCCGTAGTTGAGGAGAAACTGGTTGTGGTCGTGTGTGAGCGAGAGCTGCTTCAGTTCAGCTTCTCTCTTCTTCAGCTCAGTCTTCTCCTGCTCAAGCTTCTCCTGAAGATCTTTGACTCGACTCACTTCAGTTTCCTGCTGGGATTTGATCTGCTGCTTCACGTCGGAGCGTATCTTCTGCAGGAGCTTCATCATCTCAGTGAAGATCTCGTCAGTGTCCTTCATGGTTTTATCGGCAGAGAGAGTGAGGTCCTCCACCTCCTGTTGAAGCACCTTCACGTCTCTGTCTATGTCCTGGACTCTCTGCTGGACTTCTTCTTGACTCAGATCCAGCTCTCTCTGCTTCTGCGTCCTCTCTGCTGCAGCTGAGACTACGTCGTGGTCTTTGTGTTGGTCCACAGAGCAGAGATAACAGATGCACTGATGATCAGTGCGGCAGAACATCTTCATCACCTCGTCGTGAAGAGGGCAGATGTTCTCCTGGAGGTTCTTGGAGGGCTCCACCAGCTTGTGCTTCTTAAACGCAGGTGATTGATGATGAGGCTGGAGATGTTCCTCACAGTAAGAGGCCAAACAAACCAAACAGGACTTTTTAGCTTTCAGTTTCCTGCCAGTGCAGAAATCACAGTCCACATCTTCATCTCCAGCATAGCGGTGATGAGCAGGAGCAGCGTGGAGTTCAGTCTTCTTCAGCTCCTCCACTAACTCTGCTAACATGATGCTTTTCATCAGTTCAGGCCTCGGTGTGAAGATCTTTCTACACTGAGGGCAGCTGTAGATCTTCTTCTCTTCCTCTTTGTCCCAGTGGTTGTTGATACAGTTCATACAGTAGCTGTGTCCACAGAGAAGAGTCCCTGGATCCTTCAGAAGATCCAAACAGATGGAACAGCAGAATCGCTCTCTGGTGCTTTGCTGCGCCATTTCACCTCTCTGTGACGACGACGACGACTGTCTGAGTTTCACTTCCTCACAAACAGAACTGCTTTGAGCCGAGCTCTGAGTTACAGTGCAGTGGGCGGAGCCTGTGGTTATGCTGCTCTTTGCTCCTCCCCCCCCCCCCTGTTGAAACTGCAGATCTGAGGCCGAGGAAACCAGGAAGTGTGAGCTCAGAGCGGAGCAGGCTGGGTTTTATCAGAACGTGACTGGTTTCCTGGAAAAGGAGTGGCCTGACAAACACTGTGATGAGCAGTTGCTGCCAGGGGCGATTCTAGAGTCTGTAGGGGCCCTGAGCAAAAATTCCCAGGGGGCCCTTCCTTCCAACCAGTGTTCATCAGCCATTATGTTATAAATAATCTGACACCAACGAAAAATGTATGAGTTCAAAATATATATTTTTTTTTTTCGAAATGAATGAAATAACATGGAAAAACCTTGTAATTAAAAAGTATGTGAAAATATAAATAAACAGTAAAGAACAATAAAATACTGCAAATAGATTTTTAAAAAACTATATAAACTTAGTAAAAAAAAATACATTACACTGTAAAGAACCAACATTATAAAACAATATAAATATATAGAACAATAAAATATTGTAAATAGCTTTTTAAAAAACGATATGAACTTAGTAAAACATACATTACACTGTAAAGAACCCACATTTTAAAACAATATAAATATATAGAACAATAAAATACTATAAATGACTTAAAAAAACATATATAAACTGAGTAAAACTTGCAGAACGATAACTTCACACAGGTTAAAGTGAGGTGGGGCCCCTTTAGGGGGGGGTTTCCTACTGAGATGTCATTGCAAATCACCCATTGTTGTTTAAGGGGGACGAGGAGGCGGCTGCTCACTGCACATTTCAGTAAAAACAGCCCTCAGGCTCCGAGTGTCGGGGGGGGCCCCCTATCAGCTCGGGGGGCCCCAAGCAGTTTCCTGCCCTGCCTGTTCACAAGCTGCGCCCCTGGCTGCTGCAGTTCCACAACATTTTCTGATAACAATGTGTCCTGACGTATAGAAGAGTGCGCAGCTTTCATACTCAAAAGATGGCGTACTCTCAACATTAGAAAAGTACGTAGGCAAAGAACACGATTGCGTATGTGCATAAATATACCAGATTTATGGGATGTTTTGGCTGAATTAGAGCTTTAATGGATGAATAGATTTATGACATGATGCACCTTTAATGACAAATCCATCACATTTCATGTGAAAGGTTTAGCTCTGTATTTTTTTTTTCGAAATGAATGAAATAACATGGAAAAACCTTGTAATTAAAAAGTATGTGAAAATATAAATAAACAGTAAAGAACAATAAAATACTGCAAATAGATTTTAAAAAAACTATATAAACTTAGTAAAAAAAATACATTACACTGTAAAGAACCCACATTATAAAACAATATAAATATATAGAACAATAAAATACTGTAAATGACTGAAAAAAACATATATAAACCGAGAAAAAAAGATATGCATAACACTGCAAATAATCCTCTTCTATCAGTAGCAGTCTATTTTTTTTAATGCAAATATTTTGTCTGTACTGTTGTTGTTGGTGAGTTCAGTTTGTTATATGAACATTATTCCTGAGTCTCTGTGACATATTAGGAGGATTTTATGGCTTAAGTTGCTTCAGATTTATTACATGATGCACCTTTAATGATAAATCCATCACATTTCATGTGAAAGGTTTAGCTCTGTGCTCACTCTCAGAGTGCGTGATTATCAATCGGCAACAAATCGTTTACAACCGATTCAAACTTCATGGACGTGTCGGTGAGGACAAAGATCAACATCAAGGAAGGAATAAAAGACAAACAAAACCCATTTGAATTTTTCAACTTTATTACATAATAGGAACTCTAAAATGATCTAAAATGCCCTGCATGTTTTACACGTTTCCCTGCTCCAACACACCTGATTAAAAAAACAGACAAAAAAACAGTTTTACCCATAATCCCAGTCATCTTAGAACACAAATATTCCCATAAACTCACTTCAAAGCGTTTGATACTTTACAAAAGTCATTTATACCAAAAAATAAACAATGTAGGATCCGATAGAGACACAATGACTTATAACGATGATCTGTTTTGATTCCTGTTTTTTTGTTACGTAGCTTCTCAACCAATCAAAAGTCGTGCACTACACCTTTAACTCACTTCTTCTTACAGAACTCAAGACTATTTGAGTTGACAGAACTCAGCTGTGTCTCCATAATTATAACAAAGCCAGACTCCAGCATAGAGAGGCTGAGTAAACCTGGTCTGGACTCTGTGGATCAGAGTCATGGTGTCAGAGACTCTGTAGAAGGACAGAAGACCTGCTCTGTGGTCCAGGTAAACTCCCACTCTGGAGACGACAACATCTGAGACTTTAGTCTGGATGCTGTTGTGAACAAACTGACAACTGTTTTGAACACAATTTAAACTCCAAGATTTGTCATTCAATCCAAAGCTGCATCCATCTCCTGATCTGTTGATGTTCTTGTACGTCACTGCTACATAAACTCCTCCTCCTGTCCTCTCCACCTCCCAGTAACAACGTCCACTCAGACTCTCTTCACTCAGGACCTGATGCACACCAGTGAATCTGTCTGTGTGATCAGGATAAAACTGATTTTTCCGCATTAATGTCACTTTTCTGTTTCCCTCAGATAAAAACAGCTGTATGTGAGCTGTGTTTGGATCCAGTTTGATTTCCTGTGAATATCTGAGGAACTGAGCTCTGGTCTTTGGTTCTGGTTCTGTCAGTAAAACATCTGCTTCAGCCACAGCCAGTGAGACGTTTGTCCACGTCTGGGTCAGGACGTCCTTCAGTTGTCCTCTGAGCTTCACCACAGCTGCCGTCACGTCCTCAAAGTGTCTCAGAGGACGGACGTTGATGGTGGACGAGTGTGTAGATGGACTGAGTGCTGACAGTGAGCCGTAGTTGAGGAGAAACTGGTTGTGGTCGTGTGTGAGTGAGAGCTGCTTCAGTTCAGCTTCTCTCTTCTTCAGCTCAGTCTTCTCCTGCTCAAGCTTCTCCTGAAGATCTTTGACTCGACTCACTTCAGTTTCCTGCCGGGATTTGATCTGCTGCTTCACGTCGGAGCGTATCTTCTGCAGGAGCTTCATCATCTCAGTGAAGATCTCGTCGGTGTCCTTCATGGTTTTATCGGCAGAGAGAGTGAGGTCCTCCACCTCCTGTTGAAGCACCTTCACGTCTCTGTCTATGTCCTGGACTCTCTGCTGGACTTCTTCTTGACTCAGATCCAGTTGTCTCTGCTTCTGCTTCCTCTCTGCTGCAGCTGAGACTACGTCGTGGTCTTTGTGTTGGTCCACAGAGCAGAGATAACAGATGCACTGATGATCAGTGCGGCAGAACATGTCCATCATCTTATCGTGAAGAGGGCAGATGTTCTCCTGGAGGTTCTTGGAGGGCTCCACCAGCTTGTGCTTCTTAAACGCAGGTGATTGAAGATGAGGCTGGAGATGTTCCTCACAGTAAGAGGCCAAACAAACCAAACAGGACTTTTTAGCTTTCAGTTTCCTGCCAGTGCAGGAATCACAGTCCACATCTTCATCTCCAGCATAGCAGTGATGAGCAGGAGCAGCGTGGAGTCCAGTCTTCTTCAGCTCCTCCACTAACTCTGCTAAAATAGTGCTTTTCATCAGTTTAGGCCTCGGTGTGAAGGCCTCTCTACACTGAGGGCAGCTGTAGATCTTCTTCTCTTCCTCTTTGTCCCAGTGGTTGTTGATACAGTTCATACAGTAGCTGTGTCCACAGAGAAGAGTCCCTGGATCCTTCAGAAGATCCAAACAGATGGAACAGCAGAATCGCTCTCTGGTGCTTTGCTGCGCCATTTCACCTCTCTGTGACGACGACGACTGTCTGAGTTTCACTTCCTCATCAACAGAACTGCTTTGAGCCGAGCTCTGAGTTACAGTGCAGTGGGCGGAGCCTGTGGTTATGCTGCTCTTTGCTCCTCCCCCCCCCTCTGTTGAAACTGCAGATCTGAGGCCGAGGAAACCAGGAAGTGTGAGCTCAGAGCGGAGCAGGCTGGGTTTTATCAGAACGTGACTGGTTTCCTGGAAAAGGAGTGGCCTGACAAACACTGTGTGTTGAACTGAGACGACGACAAACACGATAACTGTGTAAAACCTTCTCATGATCCTCAGAGCCATCTTGGACTTGCCTCTGAGCTGTCGTCTTGTGTCGACAAGCAATGCTTCAAGATCCACTGATAAAATCGGCTGCATATTATCCATACATGAACCTTTCATTCAGCTGGTTTTGATCTCTCTTCAGTAACTTTGTATGCGACGTGCAGACGTAGTACGTCATCACGGCGTCTCTCCTCACCACCGACTCCATTCACGCAACACGTGAAACTCCATTTATTGCATTTTTATTTCATGGCAGACACAAGAATATGCACACAAGGCATCGACCGTTTGAAACAGTCAACTGTAAATGATGAGCACATGCAAACATATATAACACATTCATAGCCAAGCACACAGCATTTATATAGCATCTATATTACAGTCATATTCCACTCATTACAAAAGGTGCAATTGGAAGAAAACTGGACTTTGCAGTTATATTAATTCCCCTTTCTTCTTTTCTTTGTTTCCGACTTGTGTTTAGATCCCGATCGGTGCTTAAAAGTTAAAGTTTCATTCTTAGGACGTATGTGGCGTGTGGAGAAAAGTGTTGAAGGACCCTGTGTGGCCTTCAATTAGCATCAGATGCTGAGTTTGTTCATTCTGAGCTATTGTAAAAAAAAACATGGTGGTCTAAAAGCGCGGCCTCTGTAGAGCTGAGCTGACTAT
The DNA here is from genome assembly GCF_963457635.1 of Microchirus variegatus. Classification (NCBI taxonomy): domain Eukaryota; kingdom Metazoa; phylum Chordata; class Actinopteri; order Pleuronectiformes; family Soleidae; genus Microchirus; species Microchirus variegatus. Next base: position 2,335,124 of record NC_139820.1, read on the forward strand.
ATAAATATAAAAGGCTCATTTTGTGGTGATAAAAAACCCCCCCAAAAACTAGGATTCACACAATAATCTTCAAATTCATTTTACACACTGGACGTATAAACTTGCCATCTTGCCCTCTTGTTAAGACACAATGAATAATAATAATAATAATATAATGGACAGGTGGAAGAGACGTGGTTTATCTAAAGCACTGAAAGGCAACAAAAAGCAGTCAGGTTCCATGTGAAGGTTCCAATTAAAATGGCGTCAGGCCTCCGAGAGGACAGTCCTGTCCCAGTCCCCCGCCTCAGTCCTGTGGTAGAGTTGCGGTTGACCCCCAGGGAACAGGCAGTCGGGGTCGGGGTGGTCCAAAAGGAACTGGATGGTGGACTTCATGTGCTGGACGAAGTGAGGCGGTTCAGCCATGGGAGAGGTGGACAGGTCCTGGACGGCAGAGACACAGACCAAAGGGTCATTTACTGTTCTGAAATGTACACGAGGCGGCGTTAAACGAACGCCGGCGACTAAGATTTACCCTTAAAATCGTGTCGTCGCTCTGGGACAACCAGAAGGCGATGTCCAGATTCGGGGGCCACGTGCAGGGTCCAACTTTCACGAGTCCCCGACTTGAGTCGTAGATGTCGACCATCTGCGGGCGACGAGAAGCTTTCACCAAACGATCTTAAGAGTTAAGTTTTAAGTAACGTGGATTTAAAGGTGCCGTATGTAAGAACGTGGCCAAAAACAGTTACTACATTCAAATTCAAGACACCGAGGTCTTTTAGGTTTCGTTTTCCGACGTGACTGGCAACCCGTGGTTGCTCGGCAGCTGAGACTCTACTGACTGCAATGATTGGTAGACGGCGGTAGGTGGCGCCACATGCCAAAAACGTGATTTCAAAACAAACATGATTTGCAGTCTGCAAAATATTTTTTTTAATGCTGTACTGTTGTTGGTGGTGAGTTCAGTTTGTTATATGAACATTATTCCTGAGTCTCTGTGACATATTAGGAGGATTATTATGGCCAGTAGCTTTAGATTTATTACATAATGCACCTTTAAGTTTGTGCCAAACAAACCTCTCCGCCCGTGAAAGTCCGCGCCGACCGCAGCTTCTCTGCTGGTCCTTTGTGAGCGAACGACGACGGGAACACTTCCCCGGTTTTCACATTTACACCTACACACAAACACACGCACAAACGCTCCACATTAACAAAGCCGCCAGCATGTCGCGCGTCTCAGTCCACACACACACACACACTCACCTATTCCATACAGAACGGGTCTGTGAGTCTCGCCAACGACGACGTCGTTCATTTCTGCAACAGAGAGCAGAATTGTATTGTCATTGCGTGTGTTTGAGGGGAAATGTCAGAATCTAAAAGGCATCATCGGCGTTACCTGTGATGCAACACGTCTCCAGATGAATTTCCTCTGTCTGTCTCTGAAACGCTGCTGTAAAAGGCGGAAAAGAGAAGAGTTTAAATGGCACCAGGATCAGTTTCAAAATGAAACATGCGGCGTCTTAAAAAGAAAAAAAAAGGACTATACCGATAATGTCAATGCTAAGTTTAGGGGACGTCTTTGACTCGTCGTTGAATCCCCCGACAAGATGGAGCTCGAGTCTACGCGAATATAAAAAAACACACACAAAGTAGAGAAAGAATTTGCTTTTCAAAGACTTTCAGCAAATAAAAAACAGTGCGGCGACGCTCGACGTCGCTCCGTACCTGCCCTCTTGACTGACGTCACTCAGTGACACGACGGCTTTGACCAGGAGCGGGATTTCAGAACTAGTGCTGGAGCCGTCGCAGTGAGCGAGGCAAACCGCTCCATTTCCTGAGAAATCAAAAGGCAGGTTCATCAACGTGGCACGCACGCACACACACACATGCAGACTGAAGGGGGAAATACAATACCGGTGTGTCGCAGCACAACCAAATGGCAGGTGGTGGCATCGTCAGATCCAATGACTGAAATGCGCTCTGAAAAATTGCATTTTTCAAAGACAATTAGTCTCTGAGGAAAAATAATAATAATAACTGGTACAAATTGGTGCGTTTTTTAAATATCGGTATGAATCATGTGGGCCTTTACTCACGGTCTGCTGGTGTCGTTGCAGCAAATTCTCTTTGTTGGACGTATAAGAGGCACTTTGGGTCGACGGCAACAATTGGCTTGGAGCGAAATGTTGTTGCATTTTCCTGTGACATTTGAGTAAAGGAAAAAAAACAAACACATTATTCATTTAAGCTTTAAAGCCATAAACACACACAAACTATCCTCTTATTATGTCAATAACATGTCTCGGGGGTTTGTTCGACCACTACTTTTGATGACTTTGATGACAACTTTTCTTTTATCATCGACGTATTTGAATTATTTTGAATTACCTCTTTAGCATTCACTAGACAGCATCATTAGCATCACAAACCATCACTAGCATCACAAACCATCACTAGCATCACAAACCTGCAAATGTGGATATTTCTCGAACAGATCGGCCGCCGCGTGAAAGCCGTCTACTCGTTTGTTTTGGATAAACAAAGGCATTTCCTAACGCTGGGTCCACTCCACAATACGCCTTTTTACCAATAATAATAATTTAAAAAAATATGTACATATATATATTTTACTTAATATCTTTATATTTTACGGAAACTGTAAATACGGAACTAACGATAACACAACTTCCTGGATAGCACAACTTCCTGGAATTTCTTCTTCTACGGTTTCTTTCTCTTAGAAGAGACTGTCACGCGCTGATAACACTGCCGCCAACTTGGTCCAATTCACCATGTGTACTTAAGTGCACGTTTTTACGTAGTGTCGTTTAAAACGAGACGGGCTACGTATAATTACTAAACAAGTGTACGTCGTTAAAGAGGGACGGGGCGAAAAGGGACGATGTGGTGGCGGCGGCCTGCGTAGCTTCGTGACGCATTTGAGTAAAAGCTTCACGAAAGTCAACATTTAAGCGTTATTTTTTTTTTTTTTTAAACCGTTGCGCACGATTTGACAAGCTAATTTGGTCTCGCGCATTCTGTCGTTGAAAAAAAGTTGCGTGGAATTCGGAGCGGCAGACAACGTAAGACGTCAAATCAAACGTTAGCTAGCGCAGCTTTGAGTGTTGTTTTCCCCAAACATGAGAGGGGGATCGTCCTATGGAGACCGAGACAGGGACCGTGGGCGAGACAGGTAACTTTTATACAGTTTATAAAGGCAAATACACACTTTTGTACGTATGACATAATAATATGGACCACACATATAGTAGTTTGACTCGGCGCCGTGGTTGTTTTTAGCAGGAATGCGGTGAAACTCGACGCCTCTGAAGTTGGTTTACGTTCACCAGGGGCGATTCGAGAGTCTGTAGGGGGGCCCTAAGCAAAAATTCCCAGGGGGCCCTTCCGACCAGTGTTCATCACCATTATGTTATAAATAACCAGATAATAGAAATAATAATAAAAGAAAAACATTTTGAAAGTATTTAAAGTGAAAATATGAATTTAAAGAACAATAAATCACTGTAAGTAACCTTTTAAAAACTATATACACTTAGTAAAGAAATATGCATTACATTGAAAGGAACAACATGTAAATATATAGAACAATATAATGCTTTAAATAACTTAAAAAAACCATTTACATTATAAACTTATAAACTAAATATAAAGTATAGAAGTTAAATAGTTTTCTTTTTTTTAATAAACACTTTTATTGAAGTTCACACAACAAGAACCACGTGACACATTACATCTCGCGAATACAAACGAACGAGATGCAAAAAATACAGTAAACAAAAACAAAACCTAAATAAATTAAATAGTTTTCTTGGGGGTGCTAAACACACAGCAGGCAATTCCTCATCAGCACCTTTAAGCACTGCTTCTACTAGTTAGCATCAGCTAGCGTTCTGATGCTAATGTTAACTGCTGTTCAAGTCTGTGTCCCTGTTAGTTAGACAACTTAAAAGTTCAGTAACTCTGGCTCCCCCCTCTGGATTTCTGAGTAATTACAAAAACAGTGTGTTTTTGGCAATAATGGCAATTAAAGTGACACTGATTTGTGACACGGTTTCTCTGAAGGTAAAAACTGAACATTTGACACTGATTCTCCAACATTCTCTTTGCGTGTTTCCCAGGCCACGGTTTGGGTCCATGAGCGGTCGAGGTGGACCCCCGCCAATGAAGTTTGGGAACCCAGGAGAGCGTCTCCGTAAGAAGAGGTGGAACTTGGACGAGCTGCCTAAATTTGAGAAGAACTTTTACGTGGAGCACCCTGATCTTCAGCGCCTCAGTCAGGTACGTTTCGTGTTTAGTATCGGAAGGCGTTCAGGAAAAATGAATATTGATGACCGCGTATGTACGCGTTTTTTTTTTTTTTTTAATCCAGTATGAAACGGAAGAGTTTCGCAGGAAGAAGGAGATCACCGTCAGAGGCACCGGCTTTCCGAAACCGGTCACAGCGTTTCACCACGCGCAGTTTCCTCGTAAGTAAACTGCAGTACATGACGCACAAAAGCAAATGCACTCTGAGGTTTCTTGAATACATATTTGTATTGGGCTGGCCTTTCGTTTGTGGTTGAAACTGTTTCTGATGCTTGCGAAAAGTAGTATTTTAAAGTTAGGAATTAACTCCTTTGCACAGAATATGTGATGGACTCGCTGATGCAGCAGAATTTCAAGGAACCCACGGCGATCCAGTGTCAGGGCTTCCCTGTGGCCCTGAGCGGCAGGGACATGGTGGGAATTGCACAGACTGGCTCTGGAAAGACACTGGCTGTAAGTATGCAAGGGTAACGCAACACGTTTATTATAATAAAGAAAGAAACACACATATATACAGCATCAGGCTAATTGTACACCGGGAAGAGCAGAGCAGCTGTAGACGCAGACTTAAGATAATGTAAGAATAATACTGTTCTTTCTGAATCGCGACTGCGAGAGAATACGTTCTTTTTCTTCTTTCTTTTTTTTTTAGAAATAGGTTACGTTATCTTAAAAAAAAGAGTAACTGGTTGGTGACTTACGTCACTACGTAGGTACGGGGCACAGAACGAGGGAAGACATGGCGACGCTAGGCAACAACTTTGAGATTAGAGGATGCACCGAGCTGTTTAAAATCACCTGTGTGGCGGCATTTTGGATTCCCTATATACACAAATACAACCATTGAGAAATGGACAGACGAAACCAAAACAGCATTTAAATATCGCAAGAGACTGCAAACGTATAGCGGCAACACGAGCAATATTAGCCGCCACAACAGCGAGAAGCAAAGTAACGTCACGCCACCTTGTGAGCTGCCAAACTATAAATACGTCATATCTTAACACACACAGCACGTTTAGACTCTAAATGGCCGATTTCTCGCCTCAAATTATCTTAAAACTGCGTTCCGTGACCCAGGAGAGTGAGAAACGGCCACCGTTTCAATGTTATTCCGCTTCCACAGTCTTTTCTCTCTCGGACGCCATTGCTCACTGTAGCTAAAAGCACAACAACCTTGCGTAGTGACCCCTACTGTTCGGGCGGGAAATTGCAGCGCGTATCCGTCACCACGATGGAGAAGTATGAAGGCTCGAGGGGTCTCCGTGGTTACGCAGTCGGAGAAGTATAATGTGGCCTTTACTTGTGAGAGTGTTTCTAAAGAAAGGAGATATTTTTTTTCATGTGTTTTGTTTTGCACTTTTTATAAGAGGACACAAACTGTAAATATAATATCATAATTTGTCTGTAGCTCATTTTGATAATAATAAAAAAAAAAAAATTGTGAGAAAATCGTATCGTGAACCGTATCGAGTTGTGAGTTGA